>NC_137099.1:66472006-66917006 GCF_949357685.1 Gobio gobio
AGAAAGGGCAGGGGCTCGAGCACCCAAAGCCCCCCCCTCTGCACGTGCCTGTTCTGGTGTTACGCATCACGCTTGAGCTTCTCAAGAACCAATGAGGTTCATTCTCATGTTACGCATCACGTTTGAGCTTCTCAAGAACCAATGAGGTTCATTCTCGTGTTACGCAGCACGTTTGAGCTTCTCAAGAACCAATGAGGTTCATTCTCATGTTACGCATCACATGACAGAATTCTCATTTTTGGGTGAACTATCCTTTTAATGACAATTATAAATATACTGTGTTTCATCACAGTTTTAAATGCATTTAATCGTACTTTGATTTTTAGTGCAGCATATACCAGTGTAGAGTCATCGTGTCTGTTTTAAATATATTTATTCTCCTCCAGCGAAGAAACACCAGTGCTAGAAGATGCCATCCATTAAAGAGCTTCTTCTGAAAACTCTGGATGATCTGAGCACATATAAATTAAAGAGGTTTAATTGGCAATCATGAATCCATTTCAACTGCTGATCTGGAGAAAGCAGATGCCACTGACACAGTGGACATAATGGTGGCGCGATTTACACCAGAAGGAGCTGTGAAGATCACGTTGGACGCCCTGAGGAAGATGAATGAGAATTATCTGGCTGAACAGTTAGAGAACAGATACAAGGATGGTAATGAAGGAGACGCGTTACAACTTTAATGTCAGAAATTCTCCATTAGATTTGTGAATCTCCTGTCTCTATTCCAGCGCAGATGAGCAGTGGCACTCATACTCTTGATCTGAATTTTAAATCAGGTGTGACTGGAAATCCTCCTGTACTTACAAGAAACATCTCAAGTCCGGTGACCTTCAACTCAAGCTCTGGTTTTGTCGGTATGATTATAACACTATCAACATGAAAGCACTGTTAAGAATAAATAAGTACTGTAACAAATGTATTGTTCATTTGCATGTGCAATAAATTTTGGATATGTCATTGATATGGTACATTTATTTGTGCTTGTTCTTCTACAGTAAAAAAGTCAGAGATGTCGGGATTACACAGTGTAAGTTTAAATCCACACATAAACACATTTACAATGTTTAGCCAAATACCTTTGTGTTATAAATGCTCTTTACTCTTGTGTTCAGATGCTTGTGTTCTCACACTGGATCCAAACACAGCCCATCCGAACCTCTTTCTGTCTGAGAGTAACCGAAAGGTGACGCACGTGAGAGAGAAGCAGCCTTATCCGGATCATCCGGAGAGATTCGACTGGGAGCCGCAGGTTCTGAGTCGAGAGAGTCTGACTGGACGCTGTTACTGGGAGGCTGAATGGAGCGGGCCAATGGGTGTTGGTATAGTAGTGACGTATAAAGGAACGAGGAGTAAAGGAGTTGATAATGACTATCTGTTTGGCCGTAATACACGTTCCTGGCAGCTGAAGTGTTCTGGTTTTGGCTATATTGCCTGGCACAATAGTGTTGCAACTAATATACCCTTCCCTTCATCCTCTAAGAGAGTAGGAGTGTGTGTGGATGTGTTGTCTGGCACTCTCTCCTTCTACAGCGTCTCTGACACACACACACTCACACACTTACACACATTCAACACCACATTCACTGAACGCCTCTGTGCTGGATTCTTGATCCCGCCAAATTGCTCTGTGTTTGTGTGAGATTTAACAGCCTTTGGACGGACTTTACACAAAATGCCGAAAGAAAATAATCATTTGTTATACTTTAACCATCATTTGATCATTGACTTTAAATGATCAAGTAAGTTAAGACATGTAATCACACTTGTTTCTGTACATCTGAGGGTGAAAAAACACTCATAAGTGTACAATTTGTTAAGTTTTTTCATATTGTTTAGAAAATTAATTCAAATGAATATAAAACAGCCAAAACATCTGGAAAACAACAAAACAATCTGACTGTATAATGGTTTTGATAGACATGCCACATTGACTTTGATTCAATGCACTTTATTTTACTGAGACTAAAGGTGCGGTCACATTTACCCCTGCGCTTTTATTGAAAATAATAAAATATATCACCATTATGGTGATCAGTGTTTGTTTTAGTTGACTCTTTAACATTAGTTTGTCTCTGGCTGCTCTGACAGTTTATAAGATACATTTGTTATAGCAAGAAAAAGCCAAGAGGAAGTTGGTCAGGTGTTTTCGGCTATGTTGTGGTTCCATAATAATCATGGATTTGTGTGATTCAATGATCCCATTCTGTGTCTTATCTTTGAATTTTATATTTGTTTATTATAGTATCTCTGTTTCTACAGCATGAGATCCAGCAATGTTTCAGTAATCAGTTAATTTGATGGATATTAAAATCATATAGTGCATAAAACATTTAAAAATTGTTTCATGTTGCAATGTAGGCTGGATTCCAGCATATTACAAAACTCCCTTTAAAAGCAGTGGTTCTCAAACCTGTCCTGGGGACCCCTCACCAGTGCTCATTTATTATGTCTCCCTCATCATACACACCCAATTCAAGTATTGCAGTCTCTACTAATGAGATGATGAGTTGAATCAGGTGTGTTAGATGTGCAAAATGTGCACTGGTGGGGGGCCCACAGGACAGGGTTGAGAACCACTGCTTTAAACACTATTACAAAGATCACAAACTCACATAAAAAGCCAAGAGTCAAACTGCCCAACTAAAGGAAACACTGATCACCATAATGGTAACCAAACATTTTCAATAAAACATCAACATCTGAACCTCTGTTAAATAAAGGTGGCTTGAACCATGCAAAGGTGTGATTTTAAAGAGGGTTTCTTTGCATGATCAGAGTGGATTTGTAGATTTGTTTCCCATTAAAACATAACTAATGTAACAGGAATATAATGCAAGTTATGATGTGGTGTAAACCAATGTTTTAGGAAATTATACAAGGATTATTTTGACATGAAACATGTAAATATGGGGTTACATTAACTAGTGATTTGATCATAAGACATGCATAAAAGTAAGCAACACTAAAGACAAAATAAAATACTTTAATAATACAAATAATGTCCCTGGGATTTTCATTCAGAGAATGGTTTGTCTACTCTGCAAACCTGAACAGTGACATTAACCAAATTAAATGTGGCTGAAAGTTCATTGAACTTAATAGAAAAGTTACCTGAGCTCAATAACTGCTCATGAAAAAGCACAGCCTGGTCAGAACAGTGTAAAAGCAATGAAAACTCAGTCAAACATGCATAAAAACACATTTTACAAACCCACTGCAAATGTTTTATTGAAAGTGTAATCTATTAAATGCAATTACAAATCATGGAATACCATCAAATATGAAGTATCTTTATAATTGAAGAGCTTGGTTAATCAGGCCAATAAAAGACTATTAACTAAAACCTGTTTTATTACGGATGTGTAGTCAAGACCAGACTGATGATTGAACATTAGTTATTTATTCTTTCTTTTACTGTGACATGAATTTTGCTTAGACCTATATCATTTGATGCACCGAAATTACTGAAACAGTTATTTTTGTTTTTGGACGAAATGGTTTTGGACGGCCTAAATCATTGACCGAAACAGTGAGGTTTTGACTCTGTTGTATTCCATGCACATCTTTTGATCGATAATGATATGCATTCTCAAGATCAGTTTCAATTCTGTGCTGTTTTCTGTTTTCTGTTAAACAAAGTCTGTATAAAATTTATTTTCCTTTCTTTCACTTTCGTTTTTGACTCCGCTCTTCTGAAAGAGAGTTGCGCTTCCTCTAGTGGTGCAGAGAGTCATCACAACCTCACTGAGTCTCAGAGGAGCTGTGCTTTCAGCTGCTTTAGGTGACTGAACACACACAGTGTGAAAATTAAACCCTACATGGGAACCATATATCAGAACCATTTTATATGGTTTAATAAGATAAATATTCACCACTCTATTACATGACAATTACTATGTCCCATAGACCAGAGACACCAACTACATATGTTTCTGTTACATATTCTCATATAATTATATTTGCTAAATAAATCTTTAAATTTTTAGAAACCGGTCAGAATAAATTCTCCCCCATCTGCACACAGCTAAAAGAATCTGTGACCATTGATATTAAACAAGTTAGAAGTAAATTGTCTAAGAGGCATCTGAATAAATTAAAACTTAAAAAAAGATGTTGTATTATTATTATTTTAGTATGTAATATTATATATGACTATATCTCTGAAATGTTTGCATCGAAACAGATTTGCAGCTGCAGTCATGTGATCATATATTTAAATAAGGGGAGTTAACATGAGCGCTCTCAGTCTGTCCTTTCTTTTGTCATTCATCCAGATCAGGAAAGAGAAAGAGAGAGCAGTGAGCACTGCAAATGTAAGTGATCGTTGAGCGTCTGAATCAGAAAAAGAGGATTTCTAGAGAAATGGCACCATCAATTACAGGTCAGTAAATCACCTGATTCATCTGAGGCAGTTAATCAAGAAGAACATTAATATTATTCTGGACATTCTATCAAAATGTTATCACTTAACTACAAAATTAGAGTATTGACTGTATTTATTAATAATCGCTTACTGGTTTGTAAAAAATGACAGCAACAAAAAAAGACAAAAAATATTGTCAAATGGATTGGGAAATTATGGAGGCCACATGAGAATGAAATCATTTGATAAATAAATTAGTTGAAAAAAGTAATAAGTACTAAGTCATGCTTTTTTAAAGCCAAAATGCTATACAGTTCTAGAAAATATTTGATTATAAAAAAATTCCTGCGATCCCTATCAAACCAGTAATGCAGAAAGAAAAACACTGACTTTAATTGGCAAGTGAATAAAATTGCATGATTAACAGAAGTTTAGATGTTGATGTTTTATTGAAAATAGTGTTTCATTTAGTTGGGCAGTTTGACTCTTGGCTTTTAATGCGAGTTTGTGCTTTTTCTTCCTGTGTTAATAAAACACATAATCTGTTATGTTGAGTAAGCATGTGGAAAATAGTTAAAAGAAAGAGATTGTGAAAATAATCCAAATAGTACTAAACATAACTATATATTTTATGTTTCCTTTTTTTTTTCATTGGTTCTTGCTAAACCACTGTACAAGCCAACAGTGATTCAAACTAACACTTTTTAGTTATTTTTATGTTTGCATTCACTGATTTCCCAAAGTCATCTTGAATGTTGAATTTTTTACAATGTAGCACATTACACACATACTTCAAAACTCAGCCACACAACATCACACAAAAACAGTAGGGACAGTACAGCTAAATATATCCACAGAACAGTAAAAAGGGGAAAAATACAACTGAAAAATCTGAGAGATCATCACATAATCTGACTTTATAAATTGATGTTGATTTTCTTAGAATGTTTTTTTTTGTTTGTGATCAATGTTCCCTTTGGTTCCCACTTGAACTTCATTTATATTAGTGTGATTCTCTTACTATTGATGCAACAAGAAATCACAGTTATTTGATTTCAAATGAAGAGAAGTAATAAATATATTTTTAATTGTGTTGATATAATCCCTCTGTATTTGTAACAATATCTTATAGTTGATCATGCTTGAGCCACACACACTTCAACATTCAGCATCAAAACACAACAATGGCAACAATTACACTTGATTTAAAGTAAATGATCAAGTACTCTCTACAGTTCTTTTTTAGTCAAGCATTTGTCAGCACAACATATTTCTTTTTCACTTTTTTTATGTTTTAAGGCAATCGGTTTGCATGTTTTTTTTAAGTAAGAGTGTTTAAAGTGTACTAGCTTGTTTTAGAAGGTTGTTTACTGGTCAGAGTCAAAAGAATTTCTGTCAATAATGGCATGACGTTAAACTCAATTCCACTGTATGAATGTGTCTCTCCAACTTTAGTAAATCTGAGGATTGTTATGTTGGGAATGACTGGAGCTGGAAAGAGTGCAACGGGAAACACCATCCTGGGCACAGAAGAGTTTGTAGAAGACAACTGTCCAGAGTCAGTTACTCAACAATCTGAGAGAAAAATTACAAGACAAGGTAACAGGATCGTCTCAATAATTGACACTCCAGGTCTCCAGGAAACCTCAGCAGATGAAGCAGAAGTGAGAGCAGAAATAAACAAGTGCATGGACATGTCTTCTCCTGGTCCTCATGTGTTCCTGCTGGTCATCAGAGTGGATGTGAGATTGACAGAGGAAGTGATGAACACAGTCAGATGGATTCAGGAGTACTTTGGAGAAGAAGCTGCACGTCACACCATCATTGTGTTCACTCACGCTGATTCATTGCGTAAACCACTGAAAGATCATATAGAAGAGAGTCAGGATCTACGGCAGTTTGTTATGAGCTGTGGCGGCAGATATCATGCATTCAACAATGAAGACAGAGATAATAAAAGTCAAGTGAGTGAGCTGCTGGATAAGATGGATGAGTTGGTGATTAGAAATGATGGAAGACACTACACTAATGAGATGTTTAAGAAGGCACAGAGAAAGTTTAACTGTGGAAAACTGTCGAAAACTGCAATTATTATAGGAGCAGCTTGTGGGATAGGAGTAGTGGTAGTGGGGGTAGCGGTAGTAGTAGTAGCAGTGAACAAAAGCAAAAAGTAAAATGAAAATAACATTAGCTGTTCAAGGTTTGATTTTCCTTCTCTCCCCAGCAGGCACAGGATGTTGACTCTGTCAGTCAGACGTCATATTTTGGTTGAAAATGAAAGTTGGGTTGACGTCTAAAACCAAAGTTTGTTTGACGTTGTTCCTTTGTCCTCGTTTTATGTATTTTTTTTGTTCAACTTGTGTCCTGATTTTAATAAAAAATTAATTAAATTAACAAAATAAATGCATGTAAATTTTAAACTGATGTCCATGTTTCCATTATTGTTACAACACACAACCTGATACCCCTGCAGTTTGGTATAACAGCACTCTTTGTACTTTACATTAACTTTAACTGTTTAGGAATAAGTTGTAGATTTTAAAATAACTTCAATTTGTTAATGTGGGGAAATACATATTTTAGATAAATAGCTAAAAAAAAAAATTAAATTACACAGTAAATTCCCCGGTGTTGTATTAACACCGCTCGGTGTTCATATGGGAACCACAAGCAGGTGTTAAAGTAACACTGGAGCAAAGTTAGTGTTAATAAGATACTAGTGATTCATTAAGTGATGATTGAACATTAATTATGAACACCTGATGGTAATGAGCAGAATCACTGAAGGAAAGAGAAACACAAGAACTACAACTGACTTCAGCCACAGCTTTAGATGAAATCAAGTCAAGTCACATTCATTTAGCTTGATTGTTTCAAAGCAGCTTTACAGTGATAATAGGAAATTAATTAGTAATGTGTGAAGCTGGTAATGCTGTTTGTAGAGTTGTTTAATCTTCCTCTGCTGAGATCTTGTGGCATTGCTCTGGCCTGCTTGTGGCACAGATCTGGCAACAGGTGGTCCACTCAAGGTCCGTCATTCCACGCAGCATGTGGGCCAGATCAGTATTCCACAAGTGCCAGATGTGGGCCGGATCTGGGCCGGCACAATGTGGGGTGGAAACAGAGCAAAAATTGTTCAAGTTTGTTTTCAAGGCAACACAAACATGGGAAATGGTTTGAGCTGTAGTATCCCTTTGGCAAGCAGAGCGAGGTACACTCTTCCTTGGGGAACAAAATGTATAACTGTACCTTTAACTGTACACAATTGGTCTTTAGGGTATAATTACACCATTGTTTTCCTCTACTTAGAGCAAGAGTAGACCAGTTCAGTCCTAGAGAGTCACTGTCCTGCAGAGTTTGGCTTTAACCCTGAAAGACATCTATAGAAGCTCTTATTGAGAATTAACAGAAGTTTAGATGTTGATGTTTTATTGAAAATGTGTGGTCACAATTATGGTGATCAGTGTTTAATTTAGTTGGGCAGTTTGACTCTTGACTTTTAATGCGAGTTTGTGCTTTTTGTTCCTGTGTTAATAAAACACACAATCTGTTCAAATCAAAAGAAGCCATAAACTAAAATGATCATGAAGAAAAATGTTTGACTGAACTCATCACTGACAGAAAATATGTAAAAATAATATTCAACAACAACACTTTGTTGTCACAGATCAGACATTATTAATTCATGAATCTCAACAATGGTGACATACTTAATTCTGCAATGCTAGAGGTGGCAGCCTTTAGCCTCCTTGTTAGAGCATTTGACTCTCATGCTGGCGGACGTGGGTTCGAGTCCCGCTTGGAGCTGGTGTTCGAACAGGAGGGGTTACACCTGCCTACCCCTGATTTAGAGGTACAGAAATGTACGCTTAAGGGTACCACCCCAGTGATGACCACTTGTACCTTAAAAGATACAATTTTGACCTCTTTTATTATTTTTTTAGAGTGTGTGCCAGATCTCGGGCGGCACAGTGCTACTAGGTGAGAAGGAAACAGAGCAAAAGTAGTTCAAGATTATTTTCAAGCTAACACACACTTAGGAAAATGGTTTGAGCTTTAATGTCCCTTTGGCAAGCAGAGCAATGTCTAGTTTGTTTTCCCTGTATTTATTTGGTACATTTTGTTGATTTGTTTGAATAATGTTAATTTAATGAATGTTTGTTTATATTGTGAATGTTGTTTGAGTTTATTTCCCCATGACATTTATGTTTTGTGTCTTTGTTATTTGTTTTCTTTGCAGTATTCCAGTGCCATGTGCTGTGGTGCTATTGTTATGGTGCATGGAGAAAAATTGCAAAGAATTGACACCATGAAAACTTCAGCAATGCAATTTATTGCATCTAAACAAGAAAAATAAATCAAAGACACCCGTCAGAAATTCCCTTCCTCCATTCTTCAATGCCAAACGACCGCTATTTAGTCAAATTCTTAAATTTGTGACATGAGTGTTCGAGTGTTGCTCGAATCCCCCCAACTCTACATGATATAATTTAGTAGCTGTAATATAATTAAAATAAATACTTTAAATACAATGATTGGTTGACAAGAAATAATTTAACTGTCATTTTATTCCCTTTCAATGGCCTGTATGAATGTATATCAGTTACCCCATCCCAAAGAGCTAACAAATCTTTTCAAGCAATTCTAGAGTTCTGAATAGTGCTGGAAGTTTCTAGTCCTCTAAATACTTCTTTGCTGTTTCTGCTGCTGCTTCTGCGGCTGCTTGCACTGCAGAAAAAGCAGCTGCGCCTCCTCTGGCCCCTGCAGCTACGACTCCTGCCGCTGCCTCTCCTGCTACTGCTAGCCCTCTCATTCCAACTTCTGTTAGCATCTGCTCCTCCTTCCTAATCTTCTCTTGAGCTGCTTTTTACATGGCATTAGTGTAGGGCTTCATTCCATTAAAATTGACCATGTTTTCTATCTTTTTCAGCAGCTCTGTGACCTGATCTCGATTATCTCTGTTCTCATTGTTGAATGCATGATATCTGCCACAGCATGTCTGAATTAGCTGCTGTAGATCTTTGCTTTTGCTGATATATTCCTCTACAGGTTTACCCTTCAGGACATCACCGTGAGTGAACAGCACAATGGTGTACTTTACAGCTTCTTCTCCAAAGTTCTTCTGAATCCATTTCACAGTATTTTTCTCCTCTTCTGTGAATTTTACCCCCAGTCTCAAAACCAGCAGGAACGCATGAGGACCAGGAGCAGACAGGTGGATACACTCCTCTACTAAAATCTGCAGTTTTTTATTATCAATCAAAGTGTCAGACAGGCCGGGACAGTCAGTCAGTGATATGGTTTGTCCATTCACAGTTGCTTCTTGTTTCTCACATATCATTGAAGCTGACATCAGCGAGTTTTTCACTGTAAAGGCTTCTCTGCCCAGGATGGTGTTTCCTGCTGCGCTCTTTCCTGATCCAGTTTTACCCAGCAGAACAACCCTCTGATCTGTTATAACGTAAAAGTGTTTTTTTTTGGATTAATATGAATTTTGTTGGATAATATGAATATGATTAATTTGTATTAAATGCAACATATACCTATATGCATTATGAACATAATTGTTGACAGTTTAAAATTTGCTTTTTATACACTGTAAAATTTAATTAGTTAGACTTGCTTAAAAAAAAGCAGACAGGGCTAAGATTAAGCCAGGATTAGTCCTTAGTTCAATTAGGACATTTAAGTATCTTTTGTAAATGTACCTAGAAAAACATTACTGATGTGAATCTTGAGACAAAACAATGGCACTGACCTATTTTAAAATATGTCAGTGCCAGATTCTTCAGTTAAAACAGCTTAAACAAGCATTTTAGTCTGAGGCTATCTTGAGCCTTATCAGTGAAACCACGGGTAAATCACTGAAGATCTCAGCATTACCAGCTTCACACATTACTAACAAGACTGACTTTATTTCTGTCAGACGACTACAGAAGCTCTTATTGAGAATTAACAGAGGTTAAGATGTTGATGATTTATTGAAAATAATACAGTTACCATTATGGTGATTAGTGTTTCATTTAGTTGGGCAGTTTGACTATTTTTATCAGTTTGTAGTTTTTAATAACAGTTTTAACTAAATATGTAATTTGATGTAAATAAAGCCATAATCAAAAGTGATCCGGTGATATGATTATCATGAAGAAAAATATTTGACTAAATTCAGAAAAATAACTGCAGAGGCTGAACAAATTAGTGTAAAGTCGATTTTGTGTCAAATAATGATCTTTTAAAATGTTATTGCTAACACTTAGGTCATAAACACCTTGCAAAACGTTTAGATGTGTTGATATAATCCCTCTATATGTAACAATATCTTGTAGTTGATCATGCTTGAGTCATACACACTTCAACATGCAGCATCAAAACACAACAATGGCAACAATTACACTTTATTTAAAATAAATGATCAAGTACTCTGTTGTATTTTGGTTACTCTTGTGTGAACTTTTGTGTAAGTGAACTATACTAACTAAGCATTTGTCAGCACAACATACTATTCCTATTTCACTTTACTTGTGTTTTAAGGCAAATGGTTTGCATGCTTTTTTAAGTAAGTAACTGCTGCTACAACTTGTTAGATAATTTAAAAGGCACTGAATGTCTCAAGTACGTTAAGCACTTTTTTTGGTAGATTTTTTTTTGCCATTTACTCTTTGTTTTGATCAATTAAATATTTAAACTATGTAAGCAGTGTAAATAGTATTGTATGTTATACATGAAGGTTTTAGCTCACCTGGACGATCTGCCATTTCTCAATCTGTCTTTTCAGTCTACAACAGTAAAACACCTGAATGAAATGAGAGGAACTGTTGTTGAATGCTCTTGTTAAAGTTTGATGTAAAGGCAAAGCCTTGGCAGATATTTATATGATCAATATTAATGTTTTTTATAATTTTTGTGAAGGTTTTTTGGTGTAATTGGTATGCCTTACCTGTGTTGTGGACAAGTCTGTGGACAAGCAAAATGAAGAAAATCACACCGCAGAGTTGTGCTAATAAAGCAAAGTGAAACTATATTGTCTTGTTTTGGGCATTCAGAGTCTGGCTGTTCAGCTGACTTGGCTAACAAGGTTTGTGATTGGACAGCTTAACATGGTGCCACAGCTGAATGAAAAAAAAATGTGTATACATATATTGTTTGTATTTTGGTGCAATTTGTACACCTTTCCTGTGTTGTGAATTTGAGTCTGAGAGAACATCACATAATCTGACTTGAATTGATGTTGATTTTCCTAAAATGTTTTTGTATTTCAATGTGTTTAGTGGTGCAATCAGTAAAGCGTATGGCTAATGGATCTTTATTTTGACGCGATTGACATGGGTTTGAATCCGCCTTTTGCAGAGTTTCTTATCTCTTTTCTCATCACAAATCACACCAGAAATAAATTTACTTTAAATAAAAATTCTAAATGTGGAAATAAAGTGCCTAATGAAATGGTTAATAATAATAAAGCATTTATTGTGTTAGGGGTCAGCGTAAGGAGGGCTTTTATTGTCGCATTAAGGTGGCATCCATTTATTAATTTAAATAAATATAATAATTTACACTCTATGTAATTATTGCATCCTATTGCAAAGAACTGATACTTTTATATGGTGTAAATAGAATATATCAACTTAATATGCTATTTCACTTAGAGTAAATATCATCTATTGCTAAGGAGTATATGTGAGACCACACTCAAGAGTGTTAAAGTGTTAAAATAAGAGTGTTAAAGTAACACTGAAGCAGTGTTAAAGTTAATGAGATAATTAAGTGATTAATTGAGTGATGATTGGCCATTATTGAAGACACCTGACGATAACAAGCAGAATCGCCAAAGGAGAACACCACAATTCTTAAGTTACCATTATGGTGATCAGTGTTTGATTTAGTTTGGATCTTGACCCTTGACATTTACATTTACATACATTTACATTTATGCATTTAGCGGACGCATTTATCCAAAGCAACTTACAACTTGGGGGTACAATAAGCGATTGGTCATGAAGAGTCGAGTGAGCGCAACAAGTGCCTGAAATACTTAGTCCGTGTACATTTCTCAGTGTAGCACAAGCTAGAGTAGGGAGGGAAAAGGGAAGAAAGAGGATTTTTTATGAGGTTAAGTGCTCACGGAGGAGATGAGTTTTTAGTTGACTTTTGAATGTTGTCAACGAATCAGCGTTTCGTATGGCGATGGGAAGATCGTTCCACCAGGTGGGAACGTTGAATGAAAATGTTCTGTAAAGGGATTTTTTGCCTCTCTGTGATGGTACCACAAGCCTTCGCTCCTTAGCTGAACGAAGGCTTCTGGTGGGGGAGTCGTAGAATCGAGTCAAAGTATGCAGGAGCTGAGCGCGTGGAGTCTCTGTAGGCAAGCGTCAGCGCCTTAAAGGGGTGGTAAACCCCGATTTCACTATTCTAACTTTAGCTAGCGTGTAATGTTGCTGCTTGTGCATAAACAACATCTGCAAAGTTACAACGTTCAAAGTTTAAAGCAAAGGGTGATATTTGCTTTTAAAGAAATCAGTTTCTAAGAACTACAGCAAACGGCCAGCAGGCGACTACAGACATTCCTCCAGGGTTGGTGACATCACCAGGCTCAATATTTACATAAACCCCTCCTCCGAGAATATTAAATAAGGGGGGGGTGAGGCCATTTTGTATCGCGGCGCTGTTGTGGTATAGTTAGGCTGGAGTGTTGTTGACGCGATGCCAAGGAAACGCTGTTATTTTCATCCGGATTGCAGGTCTGGGGTACTTGCTCTGTTCAGCCTTCATAGGGACAGGGGTGCGTTGCAGAGCGTTTAACATACAGCATGTTATATGCACGTGTGCATGAGACAGAGGGGAACAGGCGCGCGCGGGGCTCCCTGCAGCACATCTCACGGAGGAAAACTTCCAGCATCTTCGCGAGTTCAATGCCGGATTTTCACAACGTCAGCTGCGTGAAAAAAACACTGCCAGTGTGTGGATGCGCGCGCTGCACATTTCACGGAGGAAAACTTCCACAATGTTCGCGAGTTCAATTCAGGAATCACACAACGGCTTGTCCTGAAAGCTGGATTTACAAACAGAAGCTGTTTACGGGCCACAACCTGTAAGTCTGATTTATATTTCATCGATGTTTTTTCCTGTAATAGGTTGTAGCAAGGAAGTAAACAGATGACAACGCTGTTCTGCAAACCAGTTTGTTAAATGCTCATTCATACTTAACGTTATCTGACGAACACCTAACGTTACAAACACTAACGTTAAAATCTCAACAGTGAACTTGGCATTAGTGTAAATGATTCTTTGATTAGAGCTTTTATGTATTGTTTATCTACAGGCTTGCTAAACATGGTTCTGTGTGTGATTTGGCTAACTTACTAGTAAAGCCAGTGTTTAGTGTCGTTTTGGGTTAGTTCTTGCGACAGATATTTGGCTATAATCGTTTCAAAAAATACAAAAGTAACAGTGCCATTCAGTAGCGATCACTATAGATCCGCAGTCTTTACTCTTGAGGAATGAATAGGTTCTGCTCGATCATCTTCACTAAAATGTTCTGGGTCTGATTCGGGCTCAGATTGGTATGGTTTTATTGAAAACATTGTTTCTAATAATGTTACTGCAGTCTACCGGTAAAGGTAAGGGGCGTGACGTTTCCGACAAACGTGCACTAGGCGGTTAACGAATCACAACACACTGGGCCAGCTAACCAATCAGAGCCCATCGCGTATTTTTGAGGGACTGGCTTCATACAACCCGGAAAGCATCAGACCGTTTTACAAGGAGTGACAGAGCAGTGTAGAATAAAGGTCAAATATATGAAAAATAAGGCAATTTTTTTAAAACGAAGCATGAACACATGTTACAGTGCACCCCACAAACACAATCAAGCCTTCAAAAGAATGTGTTTTACCACCCCTTTAAACTTGATGCGAGCAGCGAGTGGTAGCCAGTGCAGAGAGATGAGTGGTGTGACGTGGGTCCTTTTGGGCTCGTTTAAGACCAGACGTGCCGCTGCATTCTGGATCATTCGAAGTGTTTGGATCGCACAAGAGGGGAGTCCAGCCAGAAGCGCATTGCAGTAGTCAAGTCTATAAATAACCAGGGCCTGGACAAGAAGCTGTGTTGCGTGTTCTGTTAGGAACGGTCTGATCTTCCTGATGTTGTAGAGCGCAAACCTGCACGAGCGAGCTGTCTTAGCAATGTGTTCTCTGAATGACAACTGGTCATCAAATGTAACTCCAAGATTTCTGACTGACTTTGAAGGGGAAATCAGGGATGTACCTAACTGGATGGTGAAGTCATGTTGTATAGTGGGACTGGTAGGGAAGATGAGGAACTCAGGCTTTGCCAGGTTGAGCTGTAGGTGATTTTTACTCATCCATGCAGAGATGTCAGCCAGACAGCTGGAGATTCTTGCAGCTACTGTGGGTTCGTCTGGTTGGAATGAAAGGTAGAGCTGAGTGTCATTAGCATAGCAGTGATATGAGAAGCCATGTGCCTGAATGATGGGACCCAATGAAGTAGTGTAAATGGAGAAAAGGAGAGGTCCAAGCACTGAGCCCTGAGGAACCCCCGTGGTCAGTTGATGCGCTTGGGATTCCTCTCCTCTCCAGGCAACCTTGAAAGACCTACTTGTGAGATAAGACTCAAACCAATGGAGCGGAGTCCCTGTGATGCCCAGTGATGAGAGGGTGGACAGAAGGATTTGATGATTTACCGTGTCAA
The DNA here is from genome assembly GCF_949357685.1 of Gobio gobio. Taxonomy (NCBI): domain Eukaryota; kingdom Metazoa; phylum Chordata; class Actinopteri; order Cypriniformes; family Gobionidae; genus Gobio; species Gobio gobio. The sequence goes on from NC_137099.1 coordinate 66,487,080, forward strand.
AGGCAGCAGATAGATCAAGGAGGACGAGGACTGATGATTTGGACTCAGCTTTAGCTATCCGCAGGGCTTCAGTGACTGACAGTAATGCAGTCTCTGTGGAGTGGCCCCTTTTGAAACCGGATTGGTTAACTTTCAGCTGATTATTCTGTGAGAGGAAGGATGAAACCTGGTTGGAAACAACTCGTTCAAGATTTTTTGCTATGAATGGCAGGAGAGAGACAGATCTGTAGTTAATCTATGAGTGATGAGTTTAATGTGGGTTTCTTAAGCAGTGGAGTTACCCGAGCCTGCTTGAAAGTGGTAGGGAAAGTGCCAGTGCAGAGCGATGTGTTGATGATGTGTGTGAGTGCTGGTAGGAGTTTAGGAGAGATGGCTTGAAGGAGGTGTGAGGGAATGGGATCGAGAGGACAGGTGGTAGGATGGCTGGAGAGGAGAAGTTTAGATACTTCGGTCTCAGTGAGTGTAGAAAATGAGGAGAGAGGATGTTCAGTTGTGGATGTGGCTGATCTAAAATCCACAGTGCGCGGGGGTGAGAACTGATTACTGATAGTTGTTGTTTTGTTTGTGAAGAATTGTGCAAAGTCGTCTGGAGATAGGGAGGTGGTGGAGGAGGACAGAGCAGAGAGTTGAATGTTCTGAATAATGTGCGTGAGTTTGAGGTGCTGCTGATCTTGTTTTGGAAATAAGAAGATTTAGCTGCATGTATTTCATCAGAGAAGGATGAGAGCAGAGACTGATACTTAGCTAGATCAGATGGGTGGTTTGATTTATGCCACTTCCTCTCTGCTGCACTGAGTATCGTCCGGTGTTCACGAATAACATCAGATAACCAAGGGTTAAAGGGAGTAGCTCGTGCTGGCCTAAAGGAAAGAGGGCAGATACTGTCTAGACAAGAAGTTAAAGTGGAGCATAAAGTGTCAGTTGCAGTGTTAACATCCATAGAGGAGACTTGTGTGGGTGAGGGAAGGGAGGATGACAGAGCAGAGGAGAGATGAGAAGGAGAGAGTGAGCGCAGGTTTCGCCTGAAAGTAACTGGTAGAGGAACTGGTGGTGCGTGAGTTGTAAGTTGAAGATTAAATGTGATGAAGAAATGATTTGAGATGTGTAGAGGTTTGACCAAAATGTTGTCAGTAGAGCAGCTGCGTGTGTAAATGAGGTCCAGATGGTTACCAGATTTGTGGGTATGTGACGTGATGAGGCATTTGAGATCGAATGAAGCTAGGAGGGGGTGGAAATCTGAAGCATAAGATTTGTCCAGATGAATGTTGAAGTCGCTGAGTGTTATGAGTGGGCAGCCATCCTCTGGAAATGAGGACAGAAGAACATCAAGTTCATCGACAAAGGTGGTCAGTGGACCTGGGGGGCGGTAAATGACTACAATATGTATTTTAGTGGGAGTTGTAAGCGTAATAGCATGATATTCAAATGTGTTGTTATTGCAAATAGCTGTGTGCGATGAGTATTTCCAATTGTTAGAAATGAGAAGACCCGTGCCTCCACCCCTCCCAGTCTGGCGTGGGGTGTGGGAGAAAGAGAAGTTTTTAGAAAGAGCAGCAGGTGTTGCTTCTGGACGGACACAAATCTCAGTCAAGGCCAGGATTTTGAGAGCGGATTGAGTGGCAAAGGCTGGAATGAAGTCAGCTTTATTGACAGCTGACTGACAATTCCATAGCCCGACAGAAAAAGAAAGAGAGGGAGGGGCATTAGAGGAGGAGGGAACAGGACGAAGATTAGCAGTGTTACGGTACATGTACCTACACATGTACCGCCTACATGTACGTGTAATAGTGGGGCGTGGTTGAGTGATAACGGGAATGGAGTGGACGCACATGGTTAGAGAGAGGAAAGAAAGATGAAAGGGGAAAAGAAGGGAGATAACTCGGTGCCTTATCAGAGTCCTTGCCTCGGAGGAGTCGCGCAGAGAAAGAGTCGAATACAGATGTCTTTACCCGAATCTACGTCCTAAACGTCTTTAAATAGATACTATACGCTGCTAAGTGAAATCAGCTGGCTCTGATAATTACACTTCAACGCGCAGATGATGATAGCCCATGAATGGCTTTTAATCAATACCAATTTCTGCCTGGATAGGCCAACTTAAGTGCAAAACGCTCGCTCAGTAATAACTTATTCAAATGCAATTTACTATGACAGTAATAAATTACTGACAGACAGAATAAAATACAATAATACTAGGAGAATAAACACTGTTCTAGCAAATAGCTACAACTTTAAGCCGTGCAACAGAACTAAAGAATATGTTCAAAACTTACAAGCGCGTTCTCCCGACCTGCTTCAAAAGCTGTTCGCTGTGCATTTAACACATTAGATTTTGTTTTGGTTGCTTTAACAGCCAGACAAGCAAAGAGTAAAAGCTGATCTGGTGGTGTTGGTTATGTTTTGACATCGTCATCAATTGAACTGAATCCTTGATTACAGGCTTAAATATGAGTTACGTTTACTCAAGCCTTGTGAATCCCAGAGATAAAATCAAACATTTTCAACTAAATCCAAAGGTTTTCTAAAAAGTTGTTCTGATAAAAAAAACAAAAACAACCCAAAATAAAACATTTTCAGAGACATCAAGAATCAGCCTCAGAATCTCAACAGTGGTGACCATCAAAAAGCATGTTGCAGTGCATTCTGGGAGCCATCAATCAAAATTCTTCCATGGCTCCCATCATTCATTACTGCATGAATAAATTATGAGCTTTACATCACCATTGTTGAGATTCCTACACTGATTCTTGATTAGCGTTTTTTTTTAAAGAAATCTTTAGAATTATATTGAAAATGCTGGATCTTATGTCATAATCAACAAGAAAAACCCAACTCAGAGATTAGGCTATACATGAGGTTAGTGATTCAGTCAAAACTTAAACAACACCAAGCAATAAGCTTTTGTCATTGCTTGTCTGGCTGTTACAACTCAGTTACAGCCCCAAACAAAATATAATATTAAAAAGTCAATGTAACACTGTTCACCATAATGGTGAAGATTTAAAGATTTTTCTCATTTGGTGATTCTGCTTGTTATCATCAGGTGTCTTCAATAATGGCCAATCATTACTCAATTAATCACTTAATTATCTCATTAATTTTAACACTGCTTCAGTGTTACTTTAACACTCTTATTTTAACACTTTAACACTCTTGAGTGTGGTCTCACATCAGTGGTGTCAAATCCAGGGCCAGAAAGTAGAAGTCCTGCCATATGTTTATTCCACTCAATTAATTCCACCTCCTGTCTGAAAAACTGTGCTATTAGCAAATCCAGGTGTTCAGTACAAAATACAGAGCAGGACTTTTTATTTTCTGAACCTGGACTTTCCACCTGTGACCGTCTCTTGTCAGATCCATACATTGCGCAGTTCCTCCTGCTCTGGCCACCCAGCCAGCACAGCCATGTGGAGCCAGATGGGTTTGACCTGGACTCTAACAGCCAGTTTTATCTTCAGTTTCCATGGAGGCTCCACGTGGGTTAGCCCAGATGAAATGAACACTGCTCAGTGTGCACACTACAGGCTGATAAACAGAGGTGGAAAGTAACGAATTACATTTACTCACTTTACTGTAATTGAGTAGTTTTTTTGTGTATTTCTACTTTTTTAAGTAGTTTTTAAAATCTGTAATTTTACTTTTACTTAAGTATTATTTGTTTGAAGTACTGTACTTCGCTACATTTTAAATCATATTCGTTACTGAGTAAAAAAAAAAAAATTGCGAAAGGAAAAAAAAATTGCGCCCGGATGCTCCACTGATGATTGATTGGCGGGAGAACAAAAGCGCTAAACTAACAAGAACGATGGAGACGGACAAAGCAGATGGAGACCCAGCTGAAATCGATATGCCATCAACTTCTCATGAAGCAAACCCCTGGCCATATTTAAGCGACCACTTTGACTTCAAGTGCAAGAAAGGCAACAGCTTTATTATGCAGTGTAAGCTGTGTTTGCCCAAGTCGACTGAACTGGTAGCTTATAAAAACTCTACATCAAACCTGCGCAAGCATGTTGAGGTAAGTTAATATTACTTGTATCTTTAGTTTACATAATTGTTGTACTGTTGCGTGATATTGTTAATGTTGTTTAGCTCAAGGGTCGATTCATTTATTCAGTTTAAAATATTTAACACAATTGACGCAGCATCCGTTTTTTCTGTCATCCTTTGCCTAGAATTACATTATGATCCCGCTCTTATTCATGCAAATGCTTTTAAAAACCATTCCAGGGCGACAAGACGAAAGCTGTCTGTGAATGTCCTGGGTGTGTCTCAATCACCTCCTAGTTTCTTAAGTGGTGAATCAGTATATTGTGTCCATGAATGTGGCGAGGCGATTCCCTGATCAGTGCGCTGGCTATTGCACTAGGGAGCTGATTGAGACGCAGCCCTTGTCTGAAAGATTAGATTAGATTCAACTTTATTGTCATTACACAAGTACAAGTACAAGGCAACGAAATGCAGTTTAGGTCTAACCAGAAGTGCAATAGCAGCAAGTGCAGGATATACAATGGTTGCGTAAGTGCAGGACATAAAAATGTTCTGAATATATATAAATATGTATAAGTAGAGAGATGGTTATTACTATAAGTAGAACTGAATTTACAGATGAATATATACAGTGAATAAATATACAGATGGCTATTACTATAAACAGAATTTACAGGTGAATATGTACTAGAATATAATATACAGATGGCTATTACTATAAACAGAATTTACAGGTGAATATGTACTATGAATATAATATACAGATGGCTATTACTATAAACAGAATTTACAGGTGACTATGTACTATGAGTAAATATACAGACGGTTATTACTTGAACAGAATTTTACAGTTAGAGGTATACAATAATATGTTAGGCTAATATGAGGAATATAGCAGTGGATTAAGTTAGTACAATAAATTATGGACAGAAGCTATCCGAAAGAAAGTGTAAAAGTGCAGTGGAAAGTGGTTGCATATTCCAGTTAGAAGTACGGTGCAAAATGCAAATGTAAACATTGTTACTGTAAATACAGTCGGCAGTGCAGATGAGCATAATCCAGTTACGGTATGGTGGTGCAGAATGCATAAGTAAACAGTTGTTACTGTAATAAACAGTCGGTAGTGCAAATAACAAAGTGAAGGCAGATGTGAGGTAGGAGAGTTCGCAGTTTATGAGGGAAGTGGATCAACGGGGGTTTGAGTTCAGTAAAGAGACAGCTCTGGGGAAAAAACTGTTCTTTAGTCTGCTGGTCCTGGTCCGGTGGATCCTGAAACGCCTGCCGGAGGGCAGGAGAGAAAACAGTCTGTGGGCTGGGTGAGAGGAGTCCTTGAGGATGCCGCGAGCTCGATGCAGGCAGCGTTTCCTCTGGATGTGCTCGATGGCAGGCAGTGGAGTCCCTGTGATGCGCTGGGCAGTTTTCACCACCCGCTGCAGTGCCTTGCGCTCCGCAACAGAGCAGCTCCCATACCACACTGCCACACAGTTGGTCAGGATGCTTTCTATTGCGCAGCGGTAGAAGTTCACCAGGATAGCCGAGGAGAGCTGATTCTTCCTCAGTGTCCTCAGGAAGAAGAGGCGCTGGTGAGCCTTCTTGACCAGGCTGGAGGTGTTGGTCGTCCACGACATGTCCGCCGAGATGTGGGTCCCCAGGAACTTGAAACTGGAGACACGTTCAACAGCCATTCCATTGATGTGGATGGTGTCGTGTGTGCCTCTTGACTCCTTCCTGAAGTCCACGATGAGCTCCTTCGTTTTGGTGGTGTTGAGGAGCAGGTTATTATCAGCGCAAACAATTAAGTTCTCTTTTGCACTTGAACGAACAATAACACACCGAATTATGCCAAAATGCCCTTTTTTCCCTCAAGTATTCTCATCAGAGCAGTCAGTCTTAAACGGGTTAAATAACGTCTTAAATGAGCTTAAAAGAGTTGTAGAGAAAATGAGATGCACGTGACAGTGCATCAGATCTGCATTGTGTTCAGATCTTAAAGAAACAGCAGCCACTTAATGTTAATCAAAGAACAATGATAACGGGGAAAAGTCTAGCTTTAATAAGGTTACTATTTAATAAGTTATTCTATATTGAATGTATTATTTTTGCAGTGCAGACAGTTTGATAACTTCAATTTTAACCAACTATTCAATTTCTGTATAATTCCTATCTTAGACTGGGAGGAAGGCCACATGTAAATTTCACAATTATTATAATGGGTTTATGTGAAGATTGTTTGAGATTGCACCTGGAATTGTGACATTATACTGTAATGTTGAATGCCTATCATTAATGTTAAAAAAATAAAAGACATAGCAGTTTTAGTATCAGTGATAATGGCTTTTCCAGTCTGCAGGAGCAGAGAGCAGTGCAGGGACATAGACTGAGAGCTTCTGTGCCGAACACAGGGACAGCAAGAATACTACTTTTAGGGAGATAAAGGTCCAGTTCCACTGCCAGGACTAGGCCTTTGTTAAATTAGGATATTTAAATAACTTGTATAAAATATCTTAGAAAAAAACATTTGCACTGGCATATTTTAAGATGCTCTTTCAAACAGGGGGAGAGCCAAGCACTGTCTGCTGCAGTGAAAACACTGGCTAGGCATAAATAGCTCTTACACTTCAAAACTACTGAACTATCCCTTTAATATGAACGAATATAACATTGAATTTAGTACACTCTAAAAAGAGATGTGTTAAAAAACAACACACTGAGTGTGTTGATGGTATTTTGACACATGTTGTGTAGATATAACACACAATGTGTGTTAAATGTTACTCTGGATGAACAGCAGTGGGTGTTTTGGCAGCCAATCACATCATGCCTCTTTTTCAATGTATTTTTCAATGTCTTTTTCAAATGTTTTCTCCGCTTTTCACTTGTTATCACTGACCAGACTGACTTTATTTCTGTCAGACAGAAGCTCTTATTGAGATGAACAGGATTTGTGTTGATGATTCAGTGAATGTTTCATCTGAAGTCTCCAGAATCGTGATTAGTGGCTCCTTTATTTGAGCTCTTGACCCTTGACTCTTTCACATCAGTTTTTCTCTGTTTGCTGTGACTGTGTGTTTATTATGCACACTTGAAGCAGCAGAAATAACCAAGAGAAAACTATGATCAGAAGATAATGTTATCATCGCATACATTTGCTGAGCTCAGGCAAGTGTTTGATATCTGACACTTTACTGTAAAAAGTATTTTGCGCTGTTAATAATTATTTGTATAATATTGTTGTCATTATCTGCACATTTGTTTTTAGATACACTGTGCACATAGGATGTTCTAGTCTATGGTGTCACTCAGGCACACACACATATCAAGAATCAGCTCATGAATCTCAATAATGGTGACAAAGCAAAAGCTTCATCCCGCAATGCATTCTGGGAGTCACCATAGTACAAAACTCATCCATGACTCCCAGCATGCACTGCAGGATAAAGCGTTTGTTACCATTGTTGCGATTCATGATCTGATTCTTGATGTGTGTGTTTGACGAGTATCTGCTGCAGCTCTAAACTTTCTGAAAACATTGAATTTGTATTTTTTTAAGAATTCATTCTGCACTGCTGGACATCATGGACTAACTTCACTAAACTTGTATAGCTAACAGCACATAAATAAAGTAAATGTATTCCATCCATTTAATCATAAACTGGATCAGATCTTGAGATTATGACTTGATCAAGAAACTTCTGATCGTGTTTTCTTTCATGCCATAACAAACATATTTGATTAAAAGGCAGTTACAGCAGAAAGAGGAGAATTAAAAGACAAGTAAAGGGTCAAGAGCTCAAATAAAGGAGCCACTGATCACGATTCTGGTGACTTCAGATGAAACATTCAATGAACATCAACATCTAAACCTCTGTTTATCTCAATAAGAGCTGGTGTGTGTAGATTCATGATGTCTAAAACATCCAGGTAATACAATAAACAGTCAAACACTCTTTATTAAACGTCAATGGACTAAACACAAGTTAACAATACGTGTCAGTGTTCATCCAAACACGAAGTAACATGTAACACACATCTGACACACATTGTGTAACTATAACACATTATTGTGTAAAAGGTTTCAACACACTTCTGTGTAAGAGGAATAACACATTAGTTGAGTTACAGGTAACACAGAGATGTGTTAAAGAAAACGACACAGGTTGTGTGTTAAATTTTACGCAACATGTGTTGTCCCTGAGCACACACACTACATGTGTTAACATCTACACAACATGTGTTGTCCCTGAGCACACACACTACATGTGTTAAAATCTACACAACATGTGTTAAAATCTACACAACATGTGTTGTCCCTGAGCAAACACACTACATGTGTTAAAATCTACACAACATGTGTTGTCCCTGAGCACACACACTACATGTGTTAAAATCTACACAACATGTGTTGTCCCTGAGCACACACACTACATGTGTTAAAATCTACACAACATGAGTCAATTTTTAACACATCTGGTTGTGTTGTTCTCAACACATCATGTTATAAAGCACCGACACACACCATCATTGTGCATTGTATGCAGTGTTTATGTTCTCAAACAAACAGGCCTGAGTAAATAAAAGTTATTTAAATAGAATGTTTTATCAGTTGCTACATTTTAATTTAATTCAAAGCGCAAACTCTATCAACTGTTATCTCTTCATGATCTTTTCTCAAAAGCGGCATCGATGTGGTGTTGAAGTGTGAATAATTGAGTTTATAGAGTCATAGAGTTTGAAACATTGTACTTTGTGTGCACATGCGTTCTGTACTCGACTCTTGATTAAATGCTTAATAATTTAGTTTCACTTTATTTTTAAAATTACATCTGAGTATGTGATTACCTGACACAATTAGTGTGTTAAAATGACTTACACATTTATCGTGTTAAATTTGACACAACATGTGTTGTCCCTGAGCACACTCACTACATGTGTTAAAACTAACACAACATGTGTCATTTTTAACACATCTCTTTTTAGAGTGTATAGACATGTTAATATATCCATTATTTTTCATAGTCATATTCTTATCTTAATGTTCAGTGAGCAAGAATTGTGCATTATGAAATGTAAAAGACAAAATGTGACGTGTAGAAAACCTTTTTATCTATGAATGTAAATATTTTAAATTCAGAATGTTTAATGAACATGACATGGATTTGTGGCAACACGGAAGCGAACCCTGGAACCACCAGAAATCCCAGCAAAGCAAGTAAAAATAAGTGATGCAATTGCACTGGGTGCAAACAAACGTGTTTCACAAGCAAAGGTTGACAATCTAATGATCAACTTCATTTGTGAGGGTCTTCATCCATTTTCTTTGGTTGAACAACCTGCATTTAAAGAACTTTTACTTGCACTGAATCCTCAGTGCAAGGTAATATCCAGACCCACTCTCCGGACCAGAATTGATGAAGCTGCCACTCAGTTAAAGAAGAACTTGTTGTCACACCTCAGTAAAGTAAGCTATGTTTCCACCACTACTGATTGCTGGACTGCGCACCAGCAAAGTTTCATAGGGGTGACAGCTCATTGGATAGATGAGGAAACATTAGAGAGGAGATCTTCCGCACTTGCTTGCCAGAGATTAAAAGGGTCACAAACCTTTGATGTCCTGGCAGGCACTCTTGATGACATTCATTTTCAGTATAGAATAAGGGGGAAAGTGGTACGAACCACAACAGACAGCGGCTCAAACTTCATAAAGGCATTCAGTGTTTTTGGTGAGAAAAGCCAAACTGAGGAAGCAGAGTCCGAATCAGATCAAGACTCTTCTGAAGAGCCCAAAGCTGATTACCTGGACGCATTCGGCGTCTTGGAACAAGACAGTGGTCTTGAGTACCAGCTTCCTCCACATCAAAGGTGTGCATGCCACCTGTTAAATTTAGTCGCCACAACAGATGCTGCCTTGGCAGAAAAGAACAATGAGCCTTACAAACGGCTATCACGAGCAGCCTTTGGGAAATGCCAAGCAATGTGGAACAAGACAGGTCGGTCATACATGGCAGCAGAAATTGTTGAAGATCAATGCAAGCTCCAGCTCATCCGGCCAAATCAGACTAGGTGGAACTCTACATACATGGCTGTGGAGAGAATCATAAGGATCATACAAGAGAAAGGCCAAGACGCTATCAGAAATGTCTGTGTAGAATTCAAAGTGAAAATGTGAGGTTTTTTATATATACATACATATACTCTACTCTGTAGAGTGGGACCATATGTGCTCTGAGCAGTGTTAATTTAACACTGGGGATTTTACTGTGTATTAACTTTGAAAACCAACTGCTACTCAAACTTAACAAAAAGTTCTTAGAGTAAGGATGGACACACAAATAAACTGTAAAGACTTAGAGAAGGGCAGGGCAATAAAAAAAAAAGGTACAATGTTTTTAGATTGATGTCTTGTTATCCAACAGGTCTGTTATCTGACAATGGCACAGTTTTGTCTTTAAATACTTGAAGGTCCCTGACCCAATTTAGATTTAAAGTTTTGTAGTCTGTCGTCTGTTTAAGAAAAGGATGCTCTATTGAATCCACAGCTCATGCCATAATAAATGGTTGTAGTATTGTTTAAAATGTTTTATGGGATGATCTGCACTAAAATCACTCATATCTCCCTAAATAATTTAAATTATCTTTTAATAGTATTATTTTTGTTATTGCACTTTAATTTGTAAAGGTGTTCAATTAAATGAACAACTAGTTTTAGATGTATATTCCCTTGTCTTTTTTGAACTACACTAGAATCCCCCACCCCACCCGTTAAAAAAAGTAACTCTGTAACTTTTACTCTGAGTAAATTTTTAATGAGCTACTTTTTACTTTTACTTGAGTAGATTTTTAGACTGGTAACTCTACTTGTACACTCACAGAAATATTTCACCCAAAATTTAAGATTTATGTAATTTTATTAAATGACAAATTCCCATTTATATTTTTTTCATAATTTTAACACAAATCTACCAAATAAACTTTACACAATTTATTTTCATTAGGATAATAAAACCTATTTATTTAAAATACAAAAAGTTTATTGTATAAATTGCATAATAATTAAGAGAACTAAATCAGGATAATTAAAAAAGTTAAATAACATTTATTTGAATCATGTTAAATGTATATTCATGGCAGAGTTAGTTTTTATGCATTTACATCTATTTGATTTTATTTAAAAACTCATATTTTTAAAATCTATACATTAAAAGTAAATAAACTCTAAAAGATTTAATCAATTTTACAATTTATTTAATGCAATTAGTTAATAAATACTAACATTGTTTGAATAATAAGAGTTATAAAACAAACAAGATTCTGTTATTTAAAGTTTATGTGATTGGTTTTCATCAAAGTTATGAAAAAAATCCATTTGGGAAACAGGAAACGACGTCACTTTCGCTGGACACAAGCCCTCGAGATATTGTGGGAATCCGTCACACACATCCCACTGAGCAAAGGCGTACGTTGAAAAGACGTCCACTGAGGAGCCAGAATGAAAGTTTTTATGACGTCTGTTTTTGACGTGTTCTGCACGTCCGATATAGACGCTCATGGAACCTCAAGGTTAAAAACTAGTTCAAATTATGGACATATTTTCCATTTGTAATTGCAAAGCAACTCACAGACAGTGTGTGTTTGTCCAGAAATCATGAAAATAAAAGAAACTTAGCTCAAACCTTTAGACACTTTAGACAACTTAGCATCTTTAATTCACACATCTTTGGATCGTGAGAGAATCGTGGGATTCAATCCAGGATCTTCTTGCTGTGAGGAGACAGTGTTTCCCACTGAGACACTGGTGCTGCCCTTAATCACAGACATAAGACACACTTTGACTATTTCTGTCAGACGTCTACAGAAGCTCTTACTGAGAATTAACAGAGCTTTAGATGTTGATGTTTATGGTTAATTTGAAGTAACCATTGTGGTGGGAAGCGTTTGCTTTAGTTGGGCTCTTGGTCCCTGTACTTGTTTTAGCTTTTCTTTGGCTGCTGTAACTGTGTGTGTGAAACACAATAGTTATGGCTGAGAAAGCAAAGATAAAGTGACTTCAGGTGTTGTCAGCTCCTTGTTGATGACTAAATCATCAGAAGTCTAGAATCTGATGTTGTGCTTTTGAGTTTTATGTTCTTGTTTGGCAAATAATAATTTGTTTATATAATATAACCTTGTGAATCTGCTGTATTGACACCAATAGCAATAAACAAATCACTCATATTGAAAGATGATAAAACAGCAGGTGCACATTGTTTTGAGAAAATATTTCTCATAGTCACACACAGACATCAAGATTTTGCATATGATTCACAACAACGGTGACAATCAAGCATGAGTTTTGAGTTTTGTACTTTGAAGCTACCCATCATGCATTGCAGCATGAAGTTTTTTTTTATGATTGTCACCGTTGTTGTGAATCATATGCAAAATCTTGATGTCTGTGTGTGACTATGAGAAATATTTTCTCAAAACAATGTGCACATTTTGTTTTATCATCTTTCAGGATAAGTGATTATTTTATTGCTATTAGTCCCGAAACAGTGGATTCACAAGGTTATAGTATATAAACAAATGATTTGCCAAACAAGAACATAAAACTCGAAAGCACAACATCAGATTCTAGACTTCTGATGATTTAGTCATCAACAAGGAGCTGACAACACCTGAAGTCACTTTATCTTTGCTTTCTCAGCCGTAACTATTGTGTTTCACACACACAGTTACAGCAGCCAAAGAAAAGCTCACACACATACAGGGACCAAGAGCCCAACTACAGCAAACGCTTCCCACCACAATGGTGACTTCAAATGAAACATAAACATCAACATCTAAAGCTCTGTTAATTCTCAGTAAGAGCTTCTGTAGACGTCTGACAGAAATAGTCAAAGTGTGTCTTATGTCTGTGATTAAGGGCAGCACCAGTGTCTCAGTGAGAAACACTGTCTCCTCACAGCAAGAAGATCCTGGATTGAATCCCACGATTCTCTCACGATCCAAAGATGTGTGAATTACAGATGCTAAGTTGTCTAAAGTGTCTAAAGGTTTGAGCTAAGTTTCTTTTATTTTCATGATTTCTGGACAAACACACACTGTCTGTGAGTTGCTTTGCAATTACAAATGGAAAATATGTCCACAATTTGAACTAGTTTTTAACCATGAGGTTCCATGAACGTCTATATCGGACGTGCAGAACACGTCAAAAACAGACGTCATAAAAACTTTCATTCTGGCTCCTCAGTGGACGTCTTTTCAACGTACGCCTTTGCTCAGTGGGATGTGTGTGACGGATTCCCACAATATCTCGAGGGCTTGTGTCCAGCGAAAGTGACGTCGTTTCCTGTTTCCCAAATGGATTTTTTTTCATAACTTTGATGAAAACCAATCACATAAACTTTAAATAACAGAATCTTGTTTGTTTTATAACTCTTATTATTCAAACAATGTTAGTATTTATTAACTAATTGCATTAAATAAATTGTAAAATTGATTAAATCTTTTAGAGTTTATTTACTTTTAATGTATAGATTTTAAAAATATGAGTTTTTAAATAAAATCAAATAGATGTAAATGCATAAAAACTAACTCTGCCATGAATATACATTTAACATGATTCAAATAAATGTTATTTAACTTTTTTAATTATCCTGATTTAGTTCTCTTAATTATTATGCAATTTATACAATAAACTTTATGTATTTTAAATAAATAGGTTTTATCATCCTAATGAAAATAAATTGTGTAAAGTTTATTTGGTAGATTTGTGTTAAAATTATGAAAAAAATATAAATGGGAATTTGTCATTTAATAAAATTACATAAATCTTAAATTTTGGGTGAAATATTTCTGTGAGTGCATGTCATTGTTTTGAGGAATTCATGTCACTTGATTTAAAAGAATTGCTTGCCTATACACAAATTATAGTGCAATACAGTTAACCTAGAAAATCAAGAACACAGTTTTTGTCAGCATTAGTGTGGTTGAGTTGGTTCTTTGTATTTTCTGTTCCTGTTGTCTGCTATTAATGCGTTCTCTCCTGCTCATTGTTCAGTCTGTGTATCTATAGCCCTCAGGTTGAGCATCTGTTCTTTATGTTGCTATATTTTTTTTCTCATCACTCCTTCCTGAAGTTTAAACCCCACACAAGCTTTCAAAGCCTGGCTCTTTTCACAACCTAAGCTAAGTTTGATTTAGCTGATTTGTCAGTGAACATGTTTCTGAGCTATTAATAATTCTGTCTTTGCTTTATCTTTATAAGTCTGATAGTGACAGTGTAATGTGAGGCGACGACCTGCTTTCAGATAAAGGAATTACTAAAATACCATCTGGAAATCACACAGGTCAGAGAACAAAACAGCAACACGCCACTAAAATACTCACATGAGGAAGATTAAAAATTAATCACTAGAGCTATATATCATAGAGTTATGATACAGTTATTGTTCTTGGCAGTCACAGTTACAGAAAATACTGCTTAAAATCATGCTAAGGACAGATTGTATATGACAGAAACAATGACAAACAATGAAGCAGTAATTCAATCATTCTCAGTTTACATCTGAGCCGCAGTTGGAGCATAGACTCTCTGTATTAATAACTTACATGTTTTAGTTTAACTTATTTGAGAAATATAAGCCAGTCAGGGTTTGCCCCTATTCTTCTGTAGTTCTGTGCTGTTGATTTATAACTTTAATCATTGAGTGTCAATTTAAAGTGAGAAAACTATAGGAAAGTTTTTTAAACATATACAAATGCAGAAGTTACCTATACAATGTTGCACTTTGCTTCCTTTAAGTTGTATAAGTAAACAGTTTAGTACAGTCTGTACAAGACATGGGTTCTTTTGGCCATGAATAATAGAAAAACATTGTTTTTGTATGTGGTAATATAAGGGAATCCAGTGAAGCAGGATAAATGAGTATTGTTTGTTTGTACAAACTGTTGAATTGATTATTGACGGCCTATAAAATGAAGTGAAATTACCTGTTGTAATGAGCGCTGAATTACAGCAGAGGGCAGCACAACATCATTATACTGTTCCATCCATATAAATATATATACTCAGATCAGGCATAACATTAACATTAACTTCTTAATATCGTGTTGGTCCCCCTTTTGCTGCCAAAACGAGTTGGGTATAAACGGAGGTGGGAGCAAAGGATTCACAAACAGAAACAGTTTTAATTGCTTTCTGATTGCGGGAATGAAGGATAGTATTGATATATGTCTGCATTTCTTTTTCAAGAACCAAAAACAAAGGTTGGGTTTTATTGTACTTACATTTATGTATATGGAATTTAGCAAAAATTAAATTTAAATGTATAATATAGTATTCTTTCCTTTTACTTGAGGGGATATTATATATTATATATATATATATCATCCAGGTGGATGCTGCACATTGGTGGTGGTTGAGGAGATTCCCCCCTTCTATGTAAAAGCGCTTTGAGTGAGTGCCTAGAAAAGCGCTATATAAATGTAATTAACTACTATATTATTAAAACCCTGCCATACTCATTCACTGCGGCACTCGGCATCAATGACGCTTGTGAAATCCCTCCTACTCGCGGCATAAGCTCGATTGGATTGAGATCTGGGGAATTTGGAGGCCAAGTCAACGCCTCAAACTCGTTGTTGTGCTTCTCAAAGCATTCCTGAAGCATTTGTGCTTTGTGGCGGCGCATTATCTGCTGAAAGAGCCACAGCCACCAGGGAATACCGTTTCCATGAAAGGCTGGACATGGTCTCAACAATGCTTAGGTAGGTGGGACGGGTCAAAGTAACATCCACATGATGGAGGACCCAAGGTTTCCCAGCAGAACATTGCCCAAAGCATCACTGCCTCCGCCGCCACGCCTTCTTCCCATAGTGTACCTGGTGCCATGTGTTCCCCAGGTAAGCCACGCGCACACATCCATCTATCCATCCACGTGATGTACTCAGTGACATCATCCCCACCCCTCTGGTCTTTCTTCAATGGAGGTAAAAAACATCTTCAGCAAGTTCACTAAGTATCTACGCTTATATTTCCTAATTTCCATCATATTGTTTGTAGTTGGATGTTGTCAAGCTTAGCATGTCCACTCCTTCATCGTAAAATATTAATTCTAGGGCTGTCAAAAGATTAATCGTGATTAATCGCATCCAAAATAAAAGTTTGTTTTTACATAATATATGTGTGTGTACTCTATATGTGTGTTAATTATTATTTATATATAAATACACACACAAGCATGTATATATTTAAGAAAAAAATATTATTTTTATAAATAAAACATTTATATTTATATATATTATAGATTATATAAATGTATATACACAGCAAAATCCCCAGTGTTAAATTAACACTCCTCAGTGTACATATGTGTCCACACTACAGGGTGTTAAAAGTAACACTTAAGAAGTGTTAAAGTTAATGAGATAATTAAGTGATTAATTAAGTTATGATTGACCATTAGTGATGAGAAACACAAGAACTACAACTGACTTCAGCCACAGCTTTAGATGAAATCAACTGAAGATAAAAGAAGACATTAAATCTCTGAAGATCTCAGCAGAGGAGGATTAAACAACTCCACAAACAGCATTACCAGCTTCACACATTACTAACCAGACTGACTTTATTTCTGTCAGACGACTACAGAAGCGAGAATTACTTTTTTGTTGATTTTGTGTTGAAACTTTTGTAATGTCACCATCATGGTGATCAGTGTTTTCTTTAGTTGGGCAGTTTGATGACTTTTTAATGTTAGTGTTTTTCTGGCTGCTGTAACTGAGTTTTTCTATGGCAAGAAAGCACAATCAGATACTATCGGCTGCTCGGTGATAAGAATATGATCATTGTATATTGATTATAATCACTGATCTTATGGCCGAGTCTGAGCAATATACTATTAACTTGGTTATTACTGTGATTCCAGGAAAGATCCAGATTGGTTTTAAACAGTAAAGCTGAATAGGTTTTAAAGCAGACTGAACACTAATCACTTCTAACTCCTGCGAGATTAACTCACACACAGACATCAAGAATCTGCCTATGAATCTCAACAATGGTGACATGCTTCATGCCACAATGCATTCTGGGAGCCATGGATGAGTTTTGCATGATGCACCCAGAATGCATTGCGGCATGAAGCATGTCACCATTGTTGAGATTCATAGGCTGATTCTTGATGTCTGTGTGTGAGTTCATCTCGCAGGAGTCAGAAGTGCTTATTGTGTGATGTGTTATTAAACCGGAAAAGAAGACTGCACACATACTAAACGTTGAACATTTTATTTGATAAAAACACTGCTGGATCTTCTACTGTAGAGTTACAATGCTACTATAATCAATGACTCTCAGGAGATCAGCAAATAAAGCCACCATATGATGATAACAACTGCATCACCAACAACAAGCCAACATCATCTGTCATCAACTTGTCATCATCAATTTTCTCTAGCTGTTTTCACTGTAACAAACAGCTACAGCAGGCAGAGAGAAAAAATGCAGACAAGTCAAGGGTCAAGAGCCCAACTAAAGCAACACTAATCACCATAATGGTGGCGTCAAACAAAACTATTATTTTCAATAAATCATCAACATCTAAACCTCCATAAGAGCTTCTGTAGACGTCTGACAGAAATAAAGTCAGTCTGGTTAGTAATGTGTGAAGCTGGTAATGCTGTTTGTGGAGTTGTTTAATCCTCCTCTGCTGAGATCTTCAGAGATTTAATGTCTTCTTTTATCTTCAGTTGATTTCATCTAAAGCTGTGGCTGTAGTTGTAGTTCTTGTGTTTCTCATCACTAATGGTCAATCATAACTTAATTAATCACTTAATTATCTCATTAACTTTAACACTTCTTAAGTGTTACTTTTAACACCCTGTAGTGTGGACACATATGCACACTGAGTAGTGTTAATTTAACACTGGGGATTTTGCTGTGTACAGTATATACATGCAAATATTTCTTAAATATATACATGAATGTGTGTGTATTTATATATAAATAATAATTAACAGAGTACACACACATATATTATGTAAACACAAACTTATATTTTGGATGTGATTAATTGCGATTAATCTTTTGACAGCCCTAATTAATTCATATAAAAACTTTTCAAAAATTCAAAATATATATTTTAAACAGAACACAGTCAGCATCAACAATAACCAAAATATAGCAAAAAATGTTCATGGTCCACCCTGTCACCAAGCCTTCCATGACAGAGAGGACATGTGCGTAGTTTTTGCCACATTCTGATCGTGTTTTCACTAGGGCTGTCGATTTAACACGTATGGAAAAAAACACATTGAAATGATTAATGCATTCAACGCACCCCTGGCCCAGTCCTGTACACCATCTGTGTTACTAGCCTGACGTTGTCATACTCAATTCTAGTCAGAATATGAGTCTGGTCCTGCTCTGTTGGGCTGTGATTATGGGGCGTGTTTCCACCGAATCAGGAAAGACCTCAATTGGATAGACCTACAACCAATCAGAGCAACGGAGCGACGCATAACGTTAGTTGTCAAATGTCAACAGAACTCAACTGCACTGTGTTGCCAAGTCCGCGGGTTGAAGCGACCCCAAATATGTTATATATATACCCAGGAATGTGAATCTTAGCAGGCAAACCTTCCAAAATAACACATATTCTACCCCCCCAAACGCTTTTTTTCCGGAGAACCCCCCCGAGAAGCTATTGAGCTAGTTTTGAGTAGCGATTGGGTGGGTTTTGTTGTAAAAACTTGGCAACCCTGTCTGCACGCACACTGGAATAAGTAACGTTAGAAGAAAAAGACGAATGTAAACGATCTTTGCCGGTGTTGTAAAAAAAGAATTTAAGGATACACAGAGTATTTACCAACACGATCATCACTTCTGAGAGAAATAGTAAAGGTGAACGCATATACGAACAAGTTCTCCGTTTAGGACATTCAACCCAAGCGCTCTTTGGTGACGTGGATGATTACGTTACTGTTTATCATCTGTCCATCATCGTCTAAAGCCCGCCCTGACAATTTGATTGGTCCGAACAGTTTCTTTTCAGGCATAATTACTCCTCTACGGATCAAGTCCAGACCGAACTGCCCGAGCTCAAATGTTGTGGGCTAAGTTCGTCTGGCATCCAGGCTAAAACATTACAATATGTTTCTTGCTGTTCTTGTTGTTTCTCTGATGTTCCCGTTCTCTTCACCCATTAAAGCCTTTGTCCACCTGTCATCTTCATCTTTTATGAAAATAAGCAGTTTGCAAACCCTTTTGTGTAATTTCTTTAGAAATAAATGAGGCCAGTTAGTATTGTTTGAAAAAATATTTGTTTTTAGATGTTACTATCACATATCTTATAGGGAAACAAATAAGTTGCTGTAATTTCATTATTATCAAAAGACTTTTCCCATGAACTGAAATGCGTTGTTGAGAAAGGGACCAAATAACTTTCTGAAAATCTACATTTTATAATCACTATATGCAATGAAAATTTATTTACGCTATACTTTCTATTTGTCCATGGCAGGTTGGACATATTTTGTGGTTTGCTCGTATATTGTCTGCTTGCAGTTAATTTATAAAAAGTGCTGGAGCTTGTGTAGCCAAGTCAACAGGGGGCGCTGCTGTGCCTATTTGTAGAAGGGACGCTTGGCCTTTAAATACAGCACTTCCTTTGAAGGCTTGTAGTGCCTGAATTGTTTGGAGTGCAGGTGGTTGTTGGTCCCTTGAAGAACAAGTTGTGGTTGGTCTCTTTTAATGAAAGTTATGACTTTGAGTAGATTTTTAGTGCTTGTTTATGATGTTTGCCATGTTGATGTGATGCTAACTTTGAAGCAAACAGCACAGGATAATTCCAGCTGTAATTTAATTTTTGTCTCACCCAGTTGATTTTTAGATGTGTGCTGTAAATATCCTTGTGCTGAATAACGATTGTAGTTTACGATTGTATTAAAATCGAATGAAATGATTAGCAGCAAACCTTGTGTATGTACCAAGACAAATGATTCTCTTTTTTAGAGAAGTGTACTTTAAACTCCCTCACATGTTTGAGTCGGATGAGCAGTGGATACTGAAAACAGCGTTTCAGACGCCTGTGGCACACAACAAAGGTATTCCTTTCATGTAATGCTGGGATAGCTGGGACATTTCAGCATGTGTTTCTTGTATTGCAATGTATATGGATGAGGGTTTCTATTTTAAATTGTTATATGATTTGATGTTAGTAGTTTGTGTATTCTCTGTGTTATTTGTTTAGGGAAAACTATCCGTTTTTTTATGAATGATTTTGTTTCATGGGTTGACTTATTGTGTATTTTTGGTTTATTTATTGTCTTTTCTTTTCTAGAGTTCTGTCCTGTGCGGTTGATCACTGTTTTCCCTACGTTTTTTAATATTTTAAGGTAACATATCACCTGTTTAGTTTTGTATTTTCTTTGTATTGTTTGGTGGGCCCAGTATTAGTCTATTGTGGTTTTTTTTTACCTGGTTTATTTTGTGTTTTTGCAGCTAGGCCATTTTAGCTTGGAGTAACTAAGAGAGGAGATACTCACTTCCACCTAGACAAGTGTGGTGTGGAAATGGTGTGTGGTTGAGTTTGTGTATTAGTGTGGTGTATAGGAAATTGTATTTCCTTTTGAGGTTGATAATTTATTTAGTTTAAGTGGGTGTTTCTTTTGAAGTGTTATGTCACACACTCAAGTTACTGCTACCGTGTAACATCTAGGCCAGCTTTTGAGTGAAACAAAATGAGACCAGAATTCATGTATTTAAATAAGATGTTATGTTTATAGTAATTCAGTATATTCATTGAATCGAATAGCCGTGCAGGGAAACTTTTAAGTGATCCGGGATCTCCTACCCAAATAAAATCGGAGTGGCGTAGTCAAGAGCAGTTTAAAACAAATAAACATTACTTAGACCCATTACACTTGACCAATATGCATTTCTAACATCCCTAATCCAACAAATATGAAGTTAAATTAGAAAAATCTCACCTTTTTATTTTGGAAATTGTGAAGACTTAAAGGTACATTATGGTGATATTGACAGATCTACGTATACACATCTATGATTATATTGCTGCGTTCCAGATGAGGCTGGGTGTGGGAAAAGCCCAAATGAAATGTCTCACTTCAGACCTGGGTGAGTTCACAGGACACGTCCACACGTTGACCACATGATGTCGCCATGACTCAACGAGAGCATATCGTGTATTTATGTACATTATGGCAAAAATAAAACAACATAATCACTTTGAAAACAGTGACAAAAATCAAAAACGAAGCTATTATTACATAAACTTAATGTCTAATGTTAAAAGGGTCATATAATGCCATTTTTGTTCAAGTTAATATTATTATTTGGTGTCTAAATGAAAAGTTTGTGATAAACTTTAATTAAAAATTCTCATTAGTATTGTAAGAAAACACTCATTTTACCTGGCCAAAAAGAGCTCTGTTTTCAGCAAGTCATATCAGTGCATGTGACTTTAAATGATAATGAGCTTTGCTCACCCCGCCCCTCTGCTCTGTAGGGTTCGAAACCACACACGTGGAGTGTTGCCTTGACAACAGTTGAGGGTATATTTTGGAGAAAGAATGACAGCAGGAGTCTCTGAGGACACATCTGAGCAACATTATCAATTTGAACCGGAGTCGGACCTGGAACAAGATGACGGCCCTAACAAAGTTTCGACAATTAAGGCTTGAACAGGACGTTTCTGAATGGTTGGTTAACGTAATGTCACTTTGATCTATCTTTGTACTGGCAGAGTAGCGTAGTGAGATACGAATGCTATGTGTTTACTGATGTATACGTTAGTTCATTGTTAACACGTTAACTTTATCACCAGCGTACACAGTTTGTAATAACACAATAACCATAACGCGTTGTTCATTATAAATGTGGGATTATGAATTATATTGAGAACGCCATACATAGAAAGCATGCCCTAATGTAACTTACCCTGTAAACTTTAGCCGCATTCATCATGAAGCGTGCAAGCGATTTGCAAAGATTAATATAAAGGTTAATAAAATGTTACACTCACTTCTTCTGGAGGTGCAGCAGGAACATGAATAGTTGGTAGCGATCCTTTTTTCAGGAGCAGCTTCTTAGCAAAATCTGCTTTATACTGACCCTGGTTTATAAAGCCGTCTGCTGAGAAATGATTCGCAAACATGAAAGCATTGACGTTGATCGGGGGGAATATTCCCTTCGAAAACTAAACTCAGCCACTGCGTCTTCAGCGGTTCGGATTTAGGAACATCAAAATGACTGCTGTGTTCGTTATAACACCCAACAACACAACACCACAATCGCTTGGACGCCTTTCTGCTCCAGCGTATCAACAATGGCGGACTGATGACAGCTCGCTCAGGGCGGGTCTGGGTTGAAACGCTGCTGTCAATTAACAATTGTGGGAGGGGCGACAGACAATTATGGAGACAGATTAGTCTCATGAATAATTCACGCAAAAAACAAGACGCACACATGTGTAGCCAATTTCAAAAGCATAAAACCAAATTCACGTGCGCAAATTAAAATTACACATTCATAAAATACATTTCACAAATGCAAAACACAATTCGTAGATTTACAACTGTGCACAAAAACTTCTGAATGTTTAAAATGTACACGTTCATCCTGTAATGTGAATGTGCAAATCGTCATTCACGTGTGAATTGCTTTGGATTTGTGTGTGTGTTTTTGAGACTTTCCTGGCAGCACTCTCCTCCCACTCGGATCAGTCGAACGCTTTAGCCAATCAGATTTAAGCTTATCAATCGGCCAATCATTATTGCGTGGGGGCGGGCCCACCTGCTGTTACGTCATTAGCTTTCGACCACAAGCAGAGGTAGGCTATGTGCAGTGTGATCGGTTCATTTCTGTGTTTACTGAAACGAAGAAATTACAGATCAGTTGAAGTGATAGTTTATTAAATATTAACAGATGTAAGCAACTGCTGTGGTAATCAGATGTCCCATATGAAGAGGAAAATGATGCTTGTTGTGTTGGATTTTAGCTGCAGGTACAGAGACGGACATCTCTCTCAGTTACAATCACATAAATGAGTGCAAAACAATCATCTGAGTGGCCAATCCCACTTAGCACTAACCTCATCGAGATTTATTTTTATGAGCACTCATTGTTTAGTGATAGATATTATGCCATTTGTGCAACAGTATACAGTGTTAAAGTATTATTGTTCCCCTGTATTTTCAGTTTCTTTATTCTCTTTTATACTTTGTATTAATGTCTTAATCTATTCAATACACATGCTATTTCATGTTCTGAGCTGTATTGTGATCTCAAGGTTTTTAATGTCACAGGAAAATGTTGTGAAGCATAAATTTTACTTTGCCTGGCAAAAAAAAGCAGTTTTTATGCTGATCAGACAAAGATCAAAGATGCAATTAACATCATGCAACTAAGATTACTCAGTAAACTATATTCAGTTATTTTACCATCACTTCATCTCCTGCTTCCTGCTCTTCATCTGCCTGTACCTATTATACTACGTGCTGCTGACTGTTTTAAATATCAAACCAAAATCTGTTATCTGTTCTGACAGCGAGAGGTCTAGATTAAACACATTTCATTTGTTAACGTTTCACCTGTATTGCACTTAAATGTATCATTTTATCATATCAATATTTATTTACTTATCAATCTACTATATATATATATATATATATATATATATATATATATGTGGCATGACACGGAGGACTGGTGGAATAAATGATGAAGCGACTACGCCACTCTGGCTTTGCCAGAGATAAGGACTTGCCCTTGGGCAACACAGGTTCGTGTGCAAGAAATGGGCAGACGTGGGTAAAAATTATGAACATTTTATTAAAGATAAAATATCTAAAGCAACAATAGAAAATAAATGAATAAACTCAATAGAATGTAATATGGGTGACCTGCATTCTCAGACACCTCTATAGGATTAAGTACAGGAGCCCAGGCGCAACAGGCGGGGAGTAAGGGCACTAATAGGCCTCCACAGCACAGCACAATTTAGTAACACCTGTGTGGAAACACTCTCACTCACACACCACTACACACAGCACAGCACTTGTGAAGCAACACCACCACCAAAATCCGCCACCTTCGACACCCAGCTCCATTAAGTGCACAGGTGAACCAGACAGCTGCGGGCTCGTTCTATCAATCCGCGTCAAATATGTGCACAGGGGGGGACCAGGAACCGCTGATACGCAGCAACGCAATCGTAGGCATGCATCCGTGAGCTCACTTCATGGTAATACAGCACACAACGGGAGACAAGTCTGTAGCGTCAGGAAACCTCATGGATTGAACTGCACAAGGAACCACATCAACCAAGTGCCAGCCGCAAGGTTTGTCCCAAGCTACAGCTCTAAACAAGGATAATACTAATATGAAACCGCACACTACCAACAGTTAGCCAACATCACCAAACATACCTGACCGGCGACTAGAAATGACGCAGAGCAAGGGGGCGTGACTCGTGACGCCATACAACTTGACGGCCAAATTTATACCTGTCCACTGCACAGTGACAGGACAATCAATGAGCGGAATAATTATATGCAGCTGGAAAGGAGGTGATTCCTAGACCTGCCACATATATATATATATATATATATATATCTGTAATACATGTTGTCCTTCTTCATACTTTTTATTCATACTTGATATTGTAAGTTCATAATTTAGTCACCCTCAAGTTGTTCCAAACCTGTATGAATTTCTTTGTTCTGCTGTACAAAAAGGAGGATATTTGGAAGAATGTTTGAAACAAAGCAGATATAGCAACCATTGATAGGATTGATAGAAGTTTTGGGTGAATTTGTTGGGTTTAATCATGGCCAAGTCATTTCATATTGGTTTTATTCCCAAAGGATTCAGAAACTTTCAAATTAATAAAACATATACATCAACTGTAGCAAATATCTTTGAATCTTTTAATTCTGAGTTGCAAGAACGTTTAATAATGCATAGCAGGTCTTTATTCCTTGAGTGTGTACATTAATACAGTAACAATGCATGACTTTAAACCTCTTGTTGAAACAACAGTCAAAATGGATGGCTTGCAACATGAGTGTTTTGAAAGAATTACAGTAGGAATGGTAAGGTCAAGGTACTGGTTGTCTCTGCAACTTCATACATCATCTGTCTTGTAAATCTGAAACAATAAAACTGTATACATGCAGCTTAAAACAAAGCATAGATGAAACGTACATGGTCTCCAATGTATGCACTTCATTCCATAAATGATCATCATCAGTTGAATGTGTGGTGGACATGACATTCAGGTACAAACACACTGCTGTGACTGCTCTTTCCTAATTAAATAATAGAACAAGACCAAGTGAAAAATATCCAAAAACGATATACTTTTCGTAATAGTCTATTTATTTACACCATCTCTCATCATTCAAACCATTGTTATGCTTTCTATAGAGTCAATCCTAGCATTGTATGGTATGCATATGAATAATTCTTTATGAAGTAAACATAAGAATCCATCAATAGGCTACATAAATGTTTATTTTCACACAGCAGTTAATAAACTATCACTTCAACTGATCTGTAACTTCTTCGTTTCAGTAAACACAGAAATGAACCGATCACACTGCACATAGCCTACCTCTGCTTGTGGTCGAAAGCTAATGACGTAACAGCAGGTGGCCCCGCCCCCACGCGATAATGATTGGCCGATTGATAAGCTTAAATCTGATTGGCTAAAGCGTTCGACTGATCCGGGTGGGAGGAGAGTGCTGCCAGGAAAGTCTCAAAAACACACACGCACAAATCCAAAGCAATTCACACGTGAATGACGATTTGCACATTCACATTACAGGATGAACGTGTACATTTTAAACATTCAGAAGTTTTTGTGCACAGTTGTAAATCTACGAATTGTGTTTTGCATTTGTGAAATGTATTTTATGAATGTATAATTTTAATTTGCGCACGTGAATTTGGTTTTATGCATGTGAAATTGGCTACACATGTGTGCGTCTCGTTTTTTGCGTGAATTATTAATGAGACTAATCTGTCTCCATATCAAACGTTCAGACGGCTCGATTTGAGACAGGGGAAAAAGTATAAGATAAAAAAATTAAATAAAAAAAACCACTGGTTGGATTTTTATCATTATAGTATGGTTGTGTACAGGCACTGCCAACACACATTTCCGTACAATCAACATGTAAAAGTGCATGTACCATTATATGACCCCTTTAAAGCTTGTTTTTACATACATGTTCGACTGGACCGTGTCAACTAGACTCTCCATCATGACATCCAGTGACACTGATCCTCAACAAACCCGTCTCTGGCGTGATGACTCGGGTCTTCAACAGGATGGAACTGGACAAATATTCCAATCTAATATGACTTCTGACTTGTAATGTCTGTTGTAGTGCCTGAACCAATCACACTGAGCGACTGAGCCTGGTTTCTCCCAAGGTTTATTTCTCCATTCTGTCACTGGAGTTTGGGTTCCTTGTCCACCTCTGCTGCCTTTGGTTTTGGCTTGCTCAGTTGGGGACACTAAGGCCCAATCCCAATTCTATTTTATACCCCTTCGCGTTCCCCTTGCCCCTTGAAACAGAGTGCCAAGGCGTAGGGGTAAAAATATTCCCCTAAGAAATGGGACACCACTACTATACCATTACACGTCATCATACCCCGTTTCTTGTATTAGTGTCCTGTGACATTTAACCAGTATGAACAGCAATGAAGTGCGTAGGCTATATCTAACAGAAATCAGGCGCGAGCACGTTTAACAAATTACTCACACCCAACAGAGTTTTGCGCTGTATTTGGACTTAATAAAATGGAGATCGTTTTCAGTTAAAAAATGTATGAGCCAGAGTTTCCTAAGATGATACATAATGATACAGCTTTTCCATCGGGCCAAAATGTTCTCTTTGTTTATTAACCAGTCCATTCCGTGCTGATCCGAGCCGGCCGGTACAGATATGGTTTCGTTTTCTACTGTGGTGCTGCGATAATGTTCATACATTATTATATGTCAAGTCAGTCGTTGCCTTTTGTAACGCAAGAGTTTACAGGCGATATTTATTGTAAATATTGACTGCGTTATGAAGAATGACCAGATATATATTTACTAACTATTAATAACTATTATTAATATGTGTTCAATCACCCAAATAGTGTGTTCAGCAAGCTACGGAGAAACATCCAGGGGTAGGGGAAAGAGATGGGCTAAGGGGTAGAAATGGGATTGGGCCTAAATATTCAACTACATTACTGATCCGCCCGCATTGACACTATATGAGAACTGAAATGAGCTGATATCATCACCGTTTTCTCCAGAGCGGCTGTACAGCCGAATCAGAATCTGTTGCGTTATTTTCCTGTTTAACACTGTGAAGCTGCTTTGAAACAATGAGCGCTATGTAAATAAAGTTGACTTGACTTGAAAGCAGGACTTGCCAACATCTTGGAAGTGACGTCAAATGACGCGTCTGTCTGAGGTCGGGGTTGATCGATGTTCACAGGTCGAATGTCCGACTTTGAGTGGCGTTCTAGACGTTATTTCCTAGAAAGAGATGAGGGGGAAAAAATCTGAGTTGTCAGGAATGTAGCATTGCAATTTAATTTTTAAGAGCAGCGTGGCCATTTCTAACTTCTCATTCGCTTCCAGTTATTTTAGCTCTACAAAGATATCATGGCATAATCATAAACACATTGGTGTGTAACGCAAATAGCCGCACTTTGTTATTCTTCTAGCTATTTACCAATAGTGGCTAATGTGAATCAAATGTCTCGCACATTGAAAGAAAATGGTGTATCCCGTTGGAAAATAACTTGTTTTATGTTGACCAAACAACTCAGATTCTCAGAAAGAAACAGGAGAGATCCGTTTATCTATCTTTTTTAATAGATATGGATACATGAGAACACCAAATCAGAAATCCTTCTTAAATGGTTGCGAGATTGTGGACAATTTGATTTCCTCTGAAAGCAGAAGTGAAATGATGTGTGATCCACAAATGGGTCTTAAATTACGTGCAAATGACAAACACCAAGAGCCTTATTCTCTTAGATCACAGGGTGCATCTCAATCCATGTCTAGGTCTTTTTAGGTAATTAATCCTCCTCTGCTGAGATCTTCAGAGATTTAATGTATCTTATCTTCAGTTGATTTCATCTAAGGCTGTGGCTGAAGTCTTTCTTCTATCTTTGGGTGATGGTGGTGATGAAGAAAAATGTCACGTCCCATAGAATATAGAATATTTTACCAAAAAGGTGAGCCATTGGATATGTAATTTGCAAACTTTGCACAAGAGAAACGCCGGTGAAGGAGTCTCAAATTACTGTCAAAGTGAAAGCAAAATATTTTGTCATCAGATGCAGCATTAATCCTTGTATGTGGTGATGTTGTAATTTCTGTATCGCAACACTTACCGCCCTGTTGCAGATGGGTGGAACCGTTATAGAGAATAAGGAAGAGAGACGTGAGAAAGTCTGACAGAGGATGTGTGCACTTCTAATGATAGTGACTTACATCGCATTCAAGGAACACATTTGATCAGTTCTTGCTTTCACTGGATTGAGATCGGATCTGGTTTTTTCTCTGGATGTCTGTGAGACTGAAGTCAATCAGGAATGAGGGCTGCCATCATCATCTTCATCTTCATCACTCTCTGCCTGATCTCAGGTCAGTTCTGTGCTGGTCAGGCTGGGTCAAATAATATATGACATGATCTAGATTGATAATATATAATAACCCAGAGCAAATGAACTTGTGTTTGGCAGGTCAGGTGCTTTGTTTCAGTGTGTTTGGATGCACTGGAGGGAGTTTAATGTTCAAGTGCATGTACAAGAACCAGAGCGAGACTGATAAACAGCATAAAGGGAAGTATTTCTGCAGAGATGAGAGCTGTAAGACAGGCATCAGTACTGAGACTCAGAACCGCTGGGTTCATAACGGGAGATTGGCTCTGTATGATGATGAAAACAGCAGATTCTTCACAGTGTTTATCAGGAACCTCAGCAGAGAGGATGATGGGAAATATAAATGTGGAAACAGTCAGAAATGGAGTCATGATGTTGAGCTAGTGGTGAACAACGGTACGTGTGAGACTTTATAACTCACTGCAGTAATTATTTATTACAGTGCTATTAAAAGAGCACTACGGAAGATTTTGAGTAAAAATCTACAAACATGAATTACTGAGCACATAAATCAACATTCAAAACAGTTTCCATGCCTCACACTTATTCACAGCGGTCAGCATTTTCAGGAGATATTTCTAGTACAATGTACATTTTTCTGTCAGTATGTTTTGATGTTGATGACACATCTGCTCTGATCACAGGCAATTATAAATATACCTAAAAACAACCAGAGCACACCTAAAATAATAAATGCAAGGAACAATATATTTTATTTCAAACAGAGATACCAAAGTTCATTACTTTAATAATAGTAATATTTATTTTAAAGCTGCAGTCTGTTATTTTTGCCTCTTGGTCGCCATCTCTGTTTGAAACATGCAACTGCAGTTACTTGCCAAATAAGCACACAAAACTTAAAAAAAAAACATCAGATGCTCACTTTCCAAAAGTTTAGTCATCAACAAGGAGCTGACAACACCTAATGTCGCTTTGTCTTTGGTTTCTCAGCCACAACTACTGTGTTTCTCACACACACAGTTACAGCAGTCAAAGAAAAGCTAGCACAAATACAGGGACCAAGAGCCCAACTAAAGCAAACGCTTCCCACCACAATGGTGACATATTTGTGTGACTTTGGATCTTTTTTTTTTTAAGTTATGGACCGCAGCTTTAAGATTTCATGTGACAAGGTTTTGTTGAAATCATTTTCAGAGCCTCATTGTGGGACATCTGTTATCCAGGACGAGTATGTTGGACAAACAATCACTGTCCGCTGTGAATATGATCATAAGTTTAAAACACACACCAAAGTCTTCTACAGAATGAACGGAGATCCTGTCCATGTGATGAACAGCTCAAGATCATCAGGATCATCAGAGGAGAAGTTCATTCTGTCTGACAGTGATAAAGATGATTTTACTGTGACCATTAGAGACATTTCTGCAGCGGACGATGGAGTTTATTTATGTGGAGTGGAGAGAGACAGATCAGATGATCGACCTTCAGAAACATCAATTACTCACATGACCTTCTTTAAAGAAATTCATCTGAATTTTTATAGTGAGTTCAGTTTCTTTTTAATTCAAGAATCCTTACAGATCTAAATAAGAAATGTAAATCCTCCTGAGTTTTAATAATGTAATGAATGTTGTTTTGCAGGTCAAATGACTTCTGTCCAGGTTCAGGCCTACTCCAGTAAATCAGTCTTCATCACCTGTACATTTCCACAAGAATTCAAAGGAAACAAGAAATTCATCCAGAAAGATTCTCAACAGAAGATCCTGGTTAATAGACAGAATCAATGGGAGGATCGTGATAATCTGCACATGTTTGATGATTCCAGTGAAGGACTTTTGAAGGTTTTCCTCAGTGATTTAACTGCGAATGATGAAGGGACGTACAGGTGTGGAGTGAATATCAATGACGATGATCTGTTCACTGAGGTCAAACTGACAGTAAATCCAGGTAAAGTGAGGAGCGAAGAGCCTCCTGGACACTTAAAATAATGTATGTATGTACTGAACAAAATTATAAATGCAACACTTTTGTTTTTGCCCCCATTTATCATGAGCTGTGTACACAAAAGGCCAAATATTGTTCATAAATCTGACTAAATCTGTGTCAGTGAGCACTTCTCCTTAAAATAATCCTGTATTGGAGGGGGACCCGGGGGTCAAAAAAAAAAAAAAAAAAAATATCTGGTGTGACCACCAGATGCAGCACACATGCAGTTGCCTCATGCAGTGCAGCACATCTCCTTCACATAGTGTGGATCAGGTTGTTGATTGTGGCCTGTGTAACGTTGGTCCACTCCTCTTCAATGGCTGTGGGAGCAGGAACTGGAACATGCTGTCATATACGCCGATCCAGAGCATCCCAAACATGCTCAATAGGCGGCATGTCTGTTGAGTATGCTGGCCATGCAGGAACTGAGATGTTTTCAGCTTTGACCTTGAGTTTGGGAAGCTCTGGATCGACGTATATGACGGCATGTTCCAGTTCCTGCCAATATCCAGCAATTCCGCACAGCGAAAAACTGCACATTAACCCCCCCCCCCCCCCCCCCTTTTTTATTGTGGCTATTGTAGTTTATTGTTTTATTGTTGCACACCTGTGCAATAATCACACTGTCTAATCAGCATCTTGACATGCCACCCCTGTGAGGTGGATGGATTATCTCGGCAAAGGAGAAGTGCTCACTAACAAAGATTTAGACAGATTTGTGAACAATGTTTGAGAGAAATGGGCCTTTTGTGTACATAGAAAAAGACTTAGATCTTCAGCTCATGATAAATGGGGGCAAAAACAAAAGTGTTGCGTTTATAATTTTGTTTAGTGTGTGTGTGTATATATATATATATATATATATATATATATATATATATATATATATATATATATATATATATATATATATATATATATATATATATATATATATAATTACATGTTTTTCATTGTTTCGTGAATAGATGATCATTTTCGAGCATTAAGCAACACATCTGCTATTATTGGTGAAAGTGTGAAACTCACCTGCGATTTCCCTGAGAAACACAACGAGACCTTCAAACACTTCTGCAAAGAGAACAAGAAGAAGATGTGTGAAGGCATCAGTTCATCAGAGGAAAAGCGCTTTGAGTTTTCTGTCAGTTCAGCAGGAGTTTTTACAGTGAACATCAGAGACGTGAGCCTGAGAGATGCTGGAGTTTACTGGTGTGGAGCAGAAACCAGACACACACATCTGACTTCTGTCTCTCTCACCAATCGACACAAACTCACACCAACTAGTACGTACAGTCACCATACATCTAATAACAGACGCATAGATTACAGCATATAAACACTTTCCCTTTCTTTGACTGTTAGTGCCTCCAGTGGTGGGACGTGAAGGAGGTTCGTCCGAGATCAGATGCCCTTATGATGAGAAATATTCAACAGAAGTAAAGCATCTTTGCAAAGGAAAGTGTTTCACTACAGATGCCCAAAAAATAATCCAATCAGATGAAGCCCACGTTAATAAAACTAGGATTTCAGTAAAGAAGGAGACTGAGCTCAATGTCTTCACTGTGACCTTGAGTGACCTGAGAGCAGAGGATGCTGGGATATACTGGTGTGCAGTGAAAGATGCGTTTAACCTTCCCACTGAGCTCATGATCGTCATGAAAGATGGTGAGGGTGTTTTCTGGGATCATCTCAGTGTTTCTGATCATTCTGTTATCATATTTAATGTTCTTCTCTCCAGTGATCACTCGTGAAGCGTCTGTCAGAGGATCGGCGTCCATCAGCTGTAAGTCCGTCAGGAATCTCTCGAGTCTCCAGAGGTCGTTCTGTAGAGGAGATCAGCCGAATATCTGTGTCCGAGACGGAGTTCGTGTTTCATCGAGTATGAGAACAAATGGCCGATTCTCTCTGACTGACCAAACCTCAGCTGGAGTTTTCACTGTGAACATCAACAATCTGACAGAAGAGGATTCTGGGAAATACTGGTGCGCAGAGGAGAGTTCTGGGTCACTCATATTTACTGAAGTTCATCTGAATGTGACTGAAGGTAACAAACACAGTTACAGCAGCCAGAGAAAAACGAATGTTAAGGTCAAGTCAAACTGATAAACTAAATCAAACACTGATTACCAAAACATTTTCAACAAAACATCAACATCTAAACCACAGTTAATTCTCAATAAGAACTTCTTTAACCCTCTGAACCCTGAGCTGTTTACTGGGCCCTGAATGCACTTTAAGAAAAGTCTGTAAAAATACTGTAGGAATTTTAGGTTTAAATGAAATGTCTGTAAACTTAATGGATAGTGTTCTGGCAGAAAATGACAGCCCCTTTTCAGTTTCCTACAGCTTTTTTTATTACAGTGTGATCAGTTTTGTATGTACTGTCTCTTTAAAGCAAAGCTGTGGTAAAGTCTGATGAACAGAGTCATTTTCACACCAGCTGAACCACAGACAGCAGGAAGCAACAAAAACCCTTGTGTTTAACTAAAGCTATCTGCTGCTTTTGTGTTTTAGTTTAGTACGGTGCAGAAAAGGTTTCTATTTACTTTTTACTGAGGACATGCTGTTGAACATTCATCAGACATCCCACCCTGGATCAACTCATTTCCGGGAGAGTGATTGGCTCTTAGAAGAAGGCAGGACTTCAAAATGCGCGCTTTGACAATTGTAATACATTCGCTGAAGTGTCTCGTCCGCCCGCCGAGCTGATTTTCACAACTGTAATGAATATGAACGTAACTTTTTAATCAGCTGGGGAAATTCCTGACTATAAACAGGACGTTTGTGCTGTAATCATGTACAGGGAGACCTTAAGATATAAAAACGGTGTTTCCTTAGGCAATGTTTTCTCAGTAATATCATATAATGTCCTATTCATTCAATAGAACGTGTGAGCTGACTAGGGAATACCAACATGGCGGCGCGGCGGCTTCACTTTTAATTTCGTCATGAGCAATCCAGTCATTTATATAGATCAGTGGTAATGACTCATATCTGACACAGGAAGTGGAGAGAGAGAGAGAGAGAGCTGTGAACACTCAGCTCTTCAGATCAGATAATTCAGTGGGAAATGAATAGAAATGCTATTATTACAGATGGATTATTTTGCACTACTCACATAAATTAATAAATGAATATCACTGAAATCCAGTTTTATCATAAACAGTGGTCAAATATCAAAGCTGAAGTCTTAAATCCATTTAATGATACACAGTTTGTCCAGATCAAGGAAGAGTGAGATGTTTTAATGTGAGGTGAATGTTTAACAATAGTAATCTGGAAATGGGTTAAATGTGTTGATTAATCCCTCTGTGTGAAGCATGATCAATTGCAAGATATTGTCACAAATACACACACTTCAACATTCAGCAAAGCACAACAATGGTAGCTATAGTAAGTCTAGAGTAAATCTAAAGTAAATGATCAAGAACTCTCTACAGTTGTTTTTCAGTCACTAGAACTCTTGTGGAAGTGAACTATACGAACTAAACATTTGTTAGCACAACATACTATTCCTATTTCACTTTACTTGTCTTTAAGGCAATCTATTTGCATGTAATAAATGTAAATGTAACTAATTAGATTTTACAGTGTTTCTCTGTGACAATCCCTTTGTGTGATTTCTTGACAGGATTTGTTGCTCTATTTGATTTAACCAATACACTCTATGATTGTGCATTTTCAGAAACAATGTCACCTGACACTGAAAAGTCCGGTAAGATCCGTTTCTCATTTTGAACACAAAGTGATCTTCTGAAATAAAGTGTTTGATGTACAGAATGTGTGTGAATGCTTGTAGATCTCTTTGTGTGATTTCAGGCTTTCCTGTGATAGTTGCTGTTTCTGTGGGTTTGATCCTGCTGGCTGTGTGTTTAGTGCTCGTGTTGTTCAAAATAAAATATAACCGCAAACAAGGTGACACACACACACACACACACACACACACACACACAAACACACACACACACACACACACACACACACACACACACACACACACACACACACACACACACACACACACACACACACACACACACACACACATACACACACACACACACTACTGCACGTTTATTAAATCTGAGTTGGTCGCCCTCTGCTGTTCAGAAATACACATACAGTTAAAATCATCCCTCATTTTCTCAGTCTGAGATGTTGCTCTTGTTCACACAGGCATCATTTCATCATCAGACAGAAGAAGAGAGGCAGGAGATCATGAAGTGGTGAGTTTCAGAACTGATCTGTTCTTCATATTGGAGAATTTAGTGTGCTCTACATTCCAACAGCGGCTTTTGCAAATCAGAGCCCCTGTCCCCTTAAAAAAGACAAGACAAATATTAAAATAAGGAATACAAACGTTTGTTTTTTCCTTAAAGACTTAAGATTCCAGCATCGATATCTGAACAATATTTTACAATAAAAAAAGTGACAGTAATCAGATCACACACCTATTCGGTTGCACCTGCTTCCATTTATTTATGACAGGATCAAAACAACTGCAATAAAGCTTTTGAGTCCAAAGGCGTACACATTTAGAACAATATTGATGAAACATCATGTTTCCATCATACTTCTTTAGAAAGAGTGAGTATTTCTGTTAATTGTCCATGAAGTGATGCGACCTGTGGAGATTTGAGCGATCTCTACTGTCTCTCTATACTGTTATCCCTTCAGCCAGAGCAACAGAGGGAGCTCACGAGCAGAAAACAGGAGTTATGAGTTACACCAGTTAAGCGGAGGGGATGCATTAGTGCAGGGGTCTCCACACTGATTAGCTGGTTCAGGTGTGTTTATTTGAAGTTGGAGCTAAACTCTGCAGGACAGCGGCCCTCCAGGACCGAGTGTGGAGATCCCTGCATTAGTGAATGCATTAGTCCGGTCTCAACAAAGGCACAGGGAAGACCAATGATGGACATGAAACCAAATAAATACTCGATTATGAGCATATATGAAGTTCTTTAAGCAGTATTTTTCATAAACATATGTGTATTTATTATCACAGCGGTTAGCATTTGTAGCCTTTAGCATCACATATCAATATATTTCTGCCTCATACGGTGATCAGAATACCCATCGGATTACAAGGAGGTTATTTCAAACACTCGCTGGTGTCTGAAAGTGAGTTTTGGGCTGAAAATTGTTCAAATGTCTTAAATGTTGAGCTGGTAGCCTGATCTAATATGATGGGAAAGAGCAGCGGTGTTGACCATCTCCTGACTCTGTTCATCACCGCTCCTCAAGCCCCAGTTGGCCCGCTTTGGTCATAACTCAACAAATATTTAATTGCTATAATTAACTATAAATATACTATAAACTATAAACTATAAATAACATCAAAAGTGGAAGAGTTTGGTCAAAAATGTACATTTACACTCAACATATATGTATATATACTTAGCTCTGCACAGTGTGTGAAATCAATAGGCGTCACATTTGTAATAGAGCTGATGTTCGCAAAAACAGCACTCTATATCCTTAGTTATCGGCTGTTTTAAATATTAATAACAAATCTTGAATTTTGGGAGCATTTTATTAATTTCATTGGTATTCTGCTCCAAGTTAATTTCCGGCCCTGGTGTGTGTGTGGTGTGATGGCGGGGGCCGGGGCTCTTCGAGCACAAGTGGAGACCCCGACTGTTGGGAAACAGCAAAGGCCGCTACTGTCTCAGAACTAACACTTCATGGGAGATTTTGCTTCTTACAGGCTCAAGGAGAGATTCAAGACTCAGATCCTGCATCAACTCCTCTCGATTCGACAGTCCATTTACCCACAAACCCCTCTGACGGGCTCCTGTACGCGTCTGTCAGTTTCCAGAAGCATGAAGAGTCTCTCAGCGACGCTACAGCCGCCTTCAGTAAAGACGAGATTCACTCTGATTACGCATCTGTCAAACACAGCAGCACGCCAAACTAATATTACCATTGGGATTGTTGTTTATTCACAGCTAGAATCGTGTCAGTCTCTGAGAATAATGACAGAGCCACCATCATTGAGTTTCACTGAACAGGTTATTGAGCAGTCGGCGACACCTACAGGTCACTAATGGGAAAGAAGCTGAAATGTGTCTATCAATGACTGAAGGAAATAGTCTTCTATTGACAAATTTTCACATGACCCGTTTTAAAATGCTAAACTGAAATGTGAACTGAAGAAAAAACTTTATTCTTTACAAAAACAAATCTATAGTCTTTAATTTTTGTAAGCATCAGTTCAAGAAAATATTCATAATTGCAGAGAGTTTATCATTATAAATGTACTTGTTATACATGTCAGTGTGTTTATTGGGATGTGAAATCTATCATGCAGAGCAAAATAAACCTCATGTGCAAGCCTCATTCACCATGTTTTAAATGTGAAACTCAAGTGAAGTGCCTGAAAGGCAGTAATAGACATTTAATTTAAAGTAATCCGACATTTAAAGTAATCCGACTTTTTAACAAAAATAATTAACTAATTTCATTATAAATTGGCAATACTGAGCAGCAGAACACACTTTAATCTACAAAAGAACAAGTGAAAACACTGTGCTACAGTTTCTGATGTTTAAGATAGTGTTTGTGTTCTGCTTTGAATGAATAATATATGTGTGTATGTAATGGACAGCTGGTGTTGACAGAGAATGCTCATTTTTAATGGAGGACGAAACCTGCAAAAACAAATAAATACGCAAATAAATAAATAAACCCACACAATTCTACATAAATAAATATATAAATACTTAAATAATTAATAAAATAAAATAAAATAAAAAATAAAATAAAAAAGTCAAAGGAAATGCTAAACTGAAAGTCTTTTTCTTTTAACTGTTTATTCTTTTTTTTTTTGCTAATGCTAATGAGGTGTCAATCAAACATCAGCCAATGGTGGCAAACAGACCGCCTTCTGATGTTTGATTTACACCTCCTCATTAGCATGTTAAGGGGACAAGGGGATATAAACACAGATTATTTCCTCGCACATTTAATTATTTATTTATATATGTATTTATGCAGTGGTATAGTAATATGTGGTGCAGTAATATGTGGATTATGCATTTATTTGCACATTTATTTGTTTATCTATTTATTTATCTTTAGTTTTGTGGGTTTATTTCTATATTTGTTTATTACTGTGCATATTTTTTTATTATTGTTTTTGCAGGGTTCCGTCCAAACATTGTAACCAATTTAGGAAATATCAAGTGTGCAAATGACCATATTTACAGAATATTGATTGTTTTTTAAAGGGGGTGGGGGAAATGCTTTCATGCATAGCAAGATTTTTACGCTGTTAAAGACTTGGATTCCCATGCTAAACAAGTAAAAAAAAACTTTGCATGGACAAAGTAAAAAAAAAAAATTGCGCGTTTGATGGAGTATTTCTGTGCCAAAAATACTCCTTCCGGTTTGTCATAAGTTTCGGAAAGTTTTTTTTTGAGTATGGTCCAAAGAGACGTCAACAAGGGTGGAATGTCCTTGTACGGGCCGTACGGGCTCTTCTGAAATTAAAATATTCATAGGTGAATAAAATAAAACAAAAAAATATATATAGTATAACCCGTATCTGGAGTGGAAGAAAATGGAGAGTCAAATTTACGTTAAAAATATTTGCCAGGTAACTGTGCATTTAAACATTACCCTTACAGAGAAATCTTCCTGGACTGAAGCACCAGGGCTATCTCAGATCTATCCGTCAGAGCAGATCTAAACGGATCGTCCTCACGCTGGAGGGATTTCGATTTATCAACCTCTTCCACCTAGACAGCCTTAACAAATAATAAAAAAATAAAAATGAAAAGTATAATTAAAAATAAAAACAGGGTTAAATTGAAAATTAAACTGCAAGCAGTTCGGACGAAGCACAGTGCTCATTCAGTAAATGCACAGCTAAATGCACAGATGTGTTTTGAGTCTGGATTTGAAAGTGGCTACTGTTGGAGCACATCTGATCTGTTCAGGAAGCTGGTTCCAGCTACGGCTGGCATAATAGCTAAAAGCAGACTCTCCTTGCTTTGAGTGAACCCTTGGTATTTTTAACTGACTTGATCCTGATGATCT
Source organism: Gobio gobio (assembly GCF_949357685.1). Classification (NCBI taxonomy): domain Eukaryota; kingdom Metazoa; phylum Chordata; class Actinopteri; order Cypriniformes; family Gobionidae; genus Gobio; species Gobio gobio. Next base: position 66,525,730 of record NC_137099.1, read on the forward strand.
GAGTGATCTGTTGGGTTTGTATTTAATCAGCATATCTGCAATGTATTGAGGTCCTAGGCCATTGAGTGATTTATATACAAGTAATAGTACTTTAAAATCTATTCTAAATGTAACTGGAAGCCAGTGTAAAGACCTGAGGACTGGTGTGATATGGTCATATGTTTTGGTTCTGCTGGTTCTGTATGAGCTGCAGCTGTCTAATGGTCTTTTTGGGAAGGTGAGGAGACCATTACAATAGTCCACCCTGCTGGTGATAAAAGCATGAACGAGTTTCTCTAAAGTTTGTCTGGAAACAAAGCATCTAATTCTTGATATATTTTTGAGATGATAGTAAGATATATTTTTCAGATGATAGTAAGCTGATTTAGTTATTGCCTTGACATGACTACTGAAACTCAGGTCTGACTCCAGAATCACACCCAGATTCCTGACTTGATATTTAGTTGTTTTACCCTTAGCTTCAAGATATGAGTTCACCTTGAGAATTTCATATTTGTTTCCAAATGCAATAAGTTCGGTTTTGTCTTTGTTTAACTGAAGAAAGTTTTGGCACATCCAGTTGTTAACTTCATCAAAGCATTTGCACAGGGAGTCAATGGGGCTGTAGTCATTAGGTGATAGGGCTGAAGTAGATCTGGGTGTCGTCAGCATAGCTGTGGGAAGCAATTTGGTTCTCTCTCATTATTTAGCTCAGTGGGAGCATGTACATGTTGAATAGGAGTGGTGCAAGAATTGACCCTTGTGGGACTCCGCATGTCATGGATGTCCACTCAGACTTATGGTCACCTATACTCACATAATAACCTCTCCCTTCTAAGTATGACCTGAACCATTTAAGGACCATCCCAGAAAGCCGATCCAGTTTTCCAGCCTGTCAAGAAGTGTGTTGTGGTCAACAGTGTCGAATTCAGCACTGAGGTCAAGTAGTACCAGCACTGATAATTTACCTGTATCAGTATTTAAAGCTACATTATGTAATTTTTCTGTCCACTAGAGGTCGCCTGTTCAAAACAAAGGCGTAGTTTGATGACGCCATGTTTGAGCGCAGAATCTTGGGACATGTGGTCTTCACCTCACAGCCGGTGGAAAGAGTCAGGATAGGACTCGGGCAGAAATCATGTTCATTGATGTGATTATTAACATTACTGTAGTGAAGCAGAGCAGCACCGAGTGTTGTGGAGCTGAGCAAGGCCGCTGGAGCGATTGAAGAGCTTTTATTATGGCATAGTCGCCGGCGGGACTTTTATTATGACACGGTCGTCAGCGCCACTTCCTCTTTTCCAGTCATGAGTATGAGGTAACGCAACTCTGTTTATCGTTTAAGATATATCTGAGTGTGTTGATGATGTTATGACGTTACTCTGCCGTTCTCTCGGCAGCTGCTATGACACTTGTTCACACTGCAGTGAGAGTACAGCGTTTCTGCTAAATAAAACTGGTAACCGAGGGTGACGCAGATATGACGCAATCGACAGGCGACTCCCTCACACGCATAGCTCACACGTCCCGGTTCCTTGGTTAAAACAGCAATTTCTCACGATTTACAAATAGTTGGAAACATTTGGGATATTCAAAGTATTCAACTGAACAAAATATATAACACTGGCCTAGTGGTTTTTGGATATTTTACTGCAAAAAATCTTACATAGTTCATCTTTAAGTGAATATAATTTATAATCTTTATGAGCGCTGTCTCTGTGCTGTGATGTGGTCGGAAACCAGATTGAAAATTTTCAAAGTATCCGTTTGAGCTTAAGAATTTGTTCAGCTGATTGAAAATAACTTGTTCAATGATCTTGCCTATGAAGGGGAGATTTGAGATTGATCTGTAGTTGCTCAGTATGGAGTTATCCAGATTTCTCTTTTTCAGGAGAGGCTTTACTACTGCGGTTTTAAGGGAGTTTGGAAAAGTCCCAGAAAGAAGTGAGGCGTTTACCACTTCCAGGAGATCTGCTTCTAAACAGTTAAACACACTTTTGAAAAAAGAAGTGGGGAGTGTGTCAAGGGCGCAGGTTGATGTTTTAAGGTGCTGTACCGTATCTTATAAAATTTTACAGTTGATTTCTTCAAAATAAAACATAATGACTAATTTCTGAAATTGTGACGAGTCTGTCTGACCTCAGCATAGCATGAAGATATACTGATTGCCTTTCTGATATTATTGATCTTCTCAGAAAAAAAGGAGGCAAACTCATTGCATTTGCTGTCTGAGAGCAATTCACTGGGGATGTGACTCGGGGGGTTTGTTAGTCTCTCGACAGTAGCAAAAAGAGTGCGTGTGTTGTTTATGTTTCTGTTTATAATATTTGAGAAGAAGGTCTGTCTAGCTTTGCCTAGTTCCACATTGAAATCATCAAGGCTGTCTTTATAGATGTTACAATGGACTACAAGTTTTGTCTTTCGCCACATGCGTTCAGATTTTCTGCATTGTCTTTTCATTAATTGCACTGCCGTTGTGTTTCTCCAAGGTGCTTTAGGTTAACCATTCTTTTTCCTGACTTTCTCAGGAGCAATCTCATCAATTACATGTTTTACTTTTGAGTTAAAGGAGTCAAGGAGAAAATCAACAGAGTCTGCAGATATGCTTGGTGTTAGAGATATAGCCTTCATAAACAGCACACTAGTGTTCTCATTTAAGCATCTCTTTTTGACAGAGACAGATCTAGTTTCAATGGCAGGAGAGATTGATATATCAAAGAAAATACAGAAATGATCAGTGCTACATCCTTAATAACTATTGATGAAATATTTAGACCCTTACTGATAAGTAAATCTAGAGTGTGTCCACGATCATGTGTGATCAAAAGTGTTAAGAACAGTCATGAGATCTTTTGTTGTACATGATTCAGCATTGTAAAATCTTAAAATCCCTAGCAATAGCAAAGCAGTCAACCTCAGAGGAGATTGTTGATAACAGCTCTGTAAAGTCATCAATAAAGGCTGGAGAGTATTTTGGAGGCCTGTAAATAATGATAAGCAGGATGTGTGGAGCACCTTTTAACACAATACCCAGATATTCGAAAGACGGATAATCACAAATGACACTTGCTTACACTGATAGACATCTTTAAATAGAACAGCTACACCTCCTTTAGGGAGGCTTTAGGGAAGCCGGCTGCGCTGCAGTCACAGGACTTCACGAAATCAACAATGTCACCAAAGAAGTGTGTTTTTGGTTGTCAGGGCAAGACAACCCTGTACAGCTTTCCAAAGAACCCAGCATTAATGGGACATTGGATGGAGTTTGTTTTTCCGGAGCAGCAACGGAGTTGTGCAAGTGTTTTTGTTTGTTCCCTGAATTTCGGCGACGATGGTTTATGAACAAGCCCCGGTTCAACTCCGGATTTGTAGCTTGTCTAATGCTGAAAGATGGAGCAGTCCCAGCGATTAAGGTTCACGGTCATATTTTGGAAGCAGGCGGTGAGTAAAACTGCTTCAAATGTCTTTGTGTTGTTGGCTATCGACTCGTTCATTCAAATGCGCACTAGTATGACGTGCAAAACTGTTCCGCTTGCTACTGCTAACATTAAATCGCATACAATAGTCCATAAACCAAATCATGTCCTCATAAACCACGAGTAAACACACACAAATGTTGTAAAACTCGCGCATGACAAGCTGTTAAGCAAGTATATAAGTTACAGTTACAGTACACACCATAGAGACGTCCTGCAGTAGTCGTCGTTGCTGCTTCTCCTGTTCAATTTCAGCCTCTAGATCTGATTCTGGATCATATATGTATGGCTAAATCTGATTGATCTCCATGGTTTATTTGGGATAAAGTTTTTTTTTCCACATTTAAGGATGTCACAGCTTTCAGATGCTCTCAACGCAATAGCTGCACGCGCTCGTGAGTCTTTAGCTCCGCCCACACAATACGCCTCCAGCCGCTCTGTTTTTTTTTTCGGAAAAACTCGGTACAGCCTATCTTTCTTTTATAAATATAATAAAACTAAAGACTTTTCAGAGATATGAAGGATGCAATACTACTCTATAAGTACTCAAGATTGACATGAGATTGACAATCAGTTTCAGTCAATCTCATTGATGATGAACACCTGATGCTAATGAGCAGAATCACTGAAGGAAAGAGAAACACAAGAACTACAACTGATTTCAGCCATAGCTTTAGATGAAATCAACTGAAGATAAAAGAAGACATTAAATCTCTGAAGATCTCAGCAGAGGAGGATTCAACAACTCCACAAACGGCATTACCAGCTGACACATTACTAACCAGACTGACTTTATTTCTGTCATGATTTATTGAAAATGTTTAATTTGGTGATCCATTATGGTGATCAGTGTTTGCTTTATTTGGGCTCTTGACTTTTGTAAAAAAAAAAAAAAAACATTCAGCAATTTCAAGTGTTTTCACTCAGACCATCATGTCTGCTTTAAAGCTACACTGTGTAACTTTTTTAGTTTATTCTTAGCAAAAAACACATAGTTCATTAAAAAATATATGTGCTCATTAATATATATTTACTTCTTTCAAGTAATAAAGTATTCTCGTAAGTTTATAATATGCCATTGAAAACACATACAGGTGAGGGGTTCGAATGCGGGTCGCCATGTTGCCCCTCCATCTTGAAAGTACATTAGCCAAAGAGGGACATACCCGTAAATTCAAGCTTCGCCTTTCGCGTTTTAACACTCAATGGCACCGTGTCGAATGTGGACGAGGTCGAACTGGAAGCCATGTTCATCTTGGACTAAATCGGCCACGGTAGGAATCAGTATTGAGAGGAACAGAAACTAATATTCACTGGATGGTCATATAACTTTTCACCGCTAGATGGGGGAAAATATCACACAGTGTAGCTTTAATGATCAAATGGCTGTGTTAAAGTGGTTTAAACAATTGCTTTTTCTGTAACTGGACTTTTTTTACGTTCCCTGAACCAACACGAAATTGTCCAAAATGTCTTGGTGAAGCATTAAGAATTCCTCTCACTGGAACTAAGGGGCCAAGCCCAACCCCTAAAAAACACCACATAATCCCCCCTTCACCAAACTTTACACTTGGCACAATGCAGTCAGGCAAGTCCTGTTCTCCTGGCACCGCCAAACCCAGACTCGTCCATGGGATTGTAAGACAGAGAAGCGTGATTGGTCACTCCAGAGAACACTGGTCTCCACTGCTCTAGAGTCCAGTGGCGGCACGCTTTACCCCACTGCATCCCACGCTTTGCATTGCACTTGGTGATGTAAGGCTTGGATGAGCTGCTCGGCCATGGAAACCCATTCCATGAAGCTCTCTATGCACTGTGGCCATGACGTGATTGAACACCTGAATTCAATGATTTGGAGGGGTGTCCCATGCATACACTGATCAGGCATAAAATTATGACCACTGACAGGTGAATAACACTGATTATCTCTTCATCACAGCAACTGTTAGTGGGTGGGATATATAAGGCAGCAAGTGAACATTTTGTCCTTGTTGATGTGTGGACTCCAAGGAAGGAACAGTGGAGAACCGGCCAAAGGGTCATGGGCGGCCAAGGCTCATTGATGCATGTGGGGAGCGAAGGCTGGCCTCTGTGGTCCGATCAAACAGACGAGCTACTGGAGCTCAAACTGCAAAGTTAATGCTGATTCTGATAGAAAGGTGTCAGAATGCAATGGCCTTAAACCCTCAATGTGTGTCGAGAAAATGGTTGATTTTGATTTCCTCTGAAAGCAGAAGTGAAGTAATGTGGGGTCCACAGAGAGATTGTAGTAAATTAGATGCAAATGACAAACACTACGCCTGGTTTCACAGACAAGGCCTCAGACTGAAAGCAACTAGCTCTGATATATCTTCAAATATGTCAGCGACATTGTTTTGTCACAAGGCACACCAGTAATTTCTAAGGCATGTTTATAAAAGCTACACTCTAAAAAGAGATGTGTTAAAAAACAACACACTGAGTGTGTTGATGGTATTTTGACACATGTTGTGTAGATATAACACACAATGTGTGTTAAATGTTACTCTGGATAGAACGTCAGTGGGTGTTTTGGCAGCCAATCACATCATGCCTCTTTTTCAATGTCTTTTTCAAATGCTTTCACCGCTTTTCACTTGTTATCACTGACCAGACTGACTTTATTTCTGTCAGACAGAAGCTCTTATTGAGATGAACAGGATTTGTGTTGATGATTCATTTAATGTTTCATCTGAAGTCACCAGAATCGTGATTAGTGGCTCCTTTATTTGAGCTCTTGACCCTTGACTCTTTCACATCAGTTTTACTCTGTTTGCTGTGACTGTGTGTTTATTATGCACACTTGAAGCAGCAGAAATTACCATGAGAAAACTATGATCAGATGATGATGTTATCATCACATACATTTGCTGAGCTCAGCAAGTGTTTGATATCTAAAACTTTACTGTAAATGATATTTTCAGTTATTAATAATTTTCTTTATGTTATTGTCATAATCTGCACATTTGATTTTAGATACACAGAGCACATAGGATGTTCTAGTCTATGGTGTCACACAGGCACACACACATATCAAGAATCAGCTCATGAATCTCAATAATGGTAACAAACCAAAAGCTTCATCCCGCAATGCATTCTGGGAGTCACCATAGTACAAAACTCATCCATGACTCCCAGCATGCACTGCAGGATGAAGCGTTTGTCACCATTGTTGCGATTCATGAGCTGATTCTTGATATTTGTGTTTGACGAGTGTCTGCTGCAGCTCTAAACTTTCTGAAAACATTGAATTTGTATTTTTTTAAGAATTCATTCTGCACTGCTGGACATCATGGACTAACTTCACAAAACTTTTATAGCTAACAGCACATAAATAAAGTAAATGTATACCATCCATTTAATCATAAACTGGATCAGATCTTGAGATTATGACTTGATCAAGAAACTTCTGATCGTTTTTTCTTTCATGCCATAACAAACATATTTGATTAAAATGCAGTTACAGCAGAAAGAGGAGAATTAAAAGACAAGTAAAGGGTCAAGAGGTCAAATAAAGGAGCCACTGATCACGATTCTGGTGACTTCAGATGAAACATTCAATGAACCATCAACATCTAAACCTCTGTTCATCTCAATAAGAGCTGGTGTGTGTAGATTCATGATGTCTAAAACATCCAGGTAATACAATAAACAGTCAAACACTCTTTATGAAACGTCAATGGACTAAACACAAGTTAACAATACGTGTCAGTGTTCATCCAAACACGAAGTAACATGTAACACACATCTGACACACGTTGTGTAACTATAACACATTATTGTGTAAAAGGTTTCAACACACTTCTGTGTAAGAGGAATAACACATTAGTTGAGTTACAGGTAACACGGAGATGTGTTAAAGAAAACGACACAGGTTGTGTGTTAAATTTTACGCAACATGTGTTGTCCCTGAGCACACACACTACATGTGTTAACATCTACACAACATGTGTTGTCCCTGAGCACACACACTACATGTGTTAACATCTACACAACATGTGTTGTCCCTGAGCACACACACTACATGTGTTAAAATCTACACAACATGTGTTAAAATCTACACAACATGTGTTGTCCCTGAGCACACACACTACATGTGTTAAAATCTACACAACATGTGTTGTCCCTGAGAACACACACACACAATATGTGTTAAAATCTACACAACTTGTGTTGTCCTTGAGCATACACACTACATGTGTTAAAATCTACACGAAATGTGTTGTCCCTGAGCACACACACTACATGTGTTAAAACTGACACAACATGTGTCAATTTTTAACACATCTGGTTGTGTTGTTCTCAACACATCATATTATAAAGCGCGACACACACCATCATTGTGCATTGTATGCAGTGTTTATGTTCTCAAACAAACAGGCCTGAGTAAATAAAAGTTATTTATACAGAATGTTTTATCAGTTGCTACATTTTAATTTAATTCAAAGCGCAAACTCTGTCAACTGTTATCTCTTCATGATCTTTTCTCAAAAGCGGCATCGATGTGGTGTTGAAGTGTGAATAATTGAGTTTATAGAGTCATAGAGTTTGAAACATTGTACTTTGTGTGCACATGCGTTCTGTACTCGACTATTGATTAAATGCTTAATAATTTAGTTTCACTTTATTTTTAAAATTACATCTGAGTATGTGATTACCTGACACAATTAGTGTGTTAAAATGACTTACACATTTATCGTGTTAAATTTGACACAACATGTGTTGTCCCTGAGCACACTCACTACATGTGTTAAAACTAACACAACATGTGTCATTTTTAACACATCTCTTTTTAGAGTGTACTTAAACGTCCTAATTTAACCAAGGCCTAATCGTGGCGTAATCTAAGCCCTGTCAGTAAAACCAGGCCTATAAGTGCCTGGTAATCTCTTAGATCAGAGATTGCGTCTCAATCCATTTTTAGCTCTTTCAGAACAACCAATGCACACAAGATTCTCACAGTGCGACGATGTGCTCTCTTACCAGAAATGTTGGCATTTTTTAAGATGATTGACCTCTAATAAAACAGTTTTTCTTGATGAATGCAGGAAGTCTTTACACCCTTCAGTCACTCTTTCTGCATGTGTTTATATTAATATACTGATGTGTCATCTGGCTTCTGTGTATACAGTTTGTTTCTCTGCATGTCTTTCACACATTCTGCATCTCAACACTTACCGCCCTGTTGCAGATGGGTGGAACCGTTATAGAGAATAAGGAAGAGAGAAGTGAGAAAGTCTGACAGACGATGTGTGCACTTCTAATGATAGTGACTTACATTGCATTCAAGGAACACATTTGATCAGTTCTTGCTTTCACTGGATTGAGATCGGATCTGGTTTTTCTCTGGATGTCTGTGAGACTGAAGTCAATCAGGAATGAGGGCTGCCATCATCATCTTCATCTTCATCACTCTCTGCCTGATCTCAGGTCAGTTCTGTGCTGGTCAGTCTGGGTCAAATAATATATGACATGATCTAGATTGATAATATATAATAACCCAGAGCAAATGAACTTGTGTTTGGCAGGTCAGGTGCTTTGTTTCAGTGTGTTTGGATGCACTGGAGGGAGTTTAATGTTCAAGTGCATGTACAAGAACCAGAGCGAGACTGATAAACAGCATAAAGGGAAGTATTTCTGCAGAGATGAGAGCTGTAAGACAGGCATCAGTACTGAGACTCAGAACTCCTGGGTTTATAACGGGAGATTGGCTCTGTATGATGATGAAAACAGCAGATTCTTCACAGTGTTTATCAGCTACCTCAGCAGAGAGGATGATGGGAAATATACATGTGGAAACAGTCAGATATGGAGTCATGATGTTGAGCTAGTGGTGAACAACGGTACGTGTGAGACTTTATAACTCACTGCAGTAATTATTTATTATAGTGCTATTAAAGGAGCACTCCGGAAGATTTTGAGTAAAAATTTACAAAAATTAACTTCTGAACAAGTATATAAAGCAATGTTTAAAACAGTTCCCAATGCCTTGCACTGATCCACAACGGTCAGCTTATAATACTAATAATTCATAATTTGAGCTGTCAGGTTGGACAATGCAGGGGAAATGTCAGTTTTATGTGTTTATGTCATTCATCTTTGCATGTACATGTCAGATCTATAAAAAAGAACAAAATAAATGTAACACTTGTTCAGATGACTCCTTCAGATGTAAATTTTTATGTCAGTATTTTTAGACATAGGATTTCACATATATACCTAAAAACAACCACATAAAAAACTGCAAAGAACATGACATAATATGTTTCAAACAGAGATGGCGACAGAGAGACCAAAGTTCATTACTAGGATTAGTTCACTTCAAAATTAAACTTTCCTGATAATTCTCTCACCCTCATCTCATGTTCATGTCTTTCTTTCTTCAGTGGAAAAGAAATGAAGTTTTTTGAGGAAAACATTCCAGGATTTTTCTGCACATAATGGACTTTAATGGGAACCAACGGTTGAAGGTCTAAATCAATGCAGTTTCAGAGGAAGGGCTTCAGAGACTCTGACCGATCCCAGATGAGGAATAGGGTCTGATCTAGACAAACCATCAGCCACATTTTCAAGAATTTTTTTTTTTACCTAAATTGCTCATCTTGCTCTGCGACGGCCATGTATTACGCAATCATGTGGGAAAAGTCACGCTAGACATAGGTGTAAGTGCGACTGAATGTGAATGTGCGAGGACTAATACAAACGCCCTTTAATAAAAAAGGTTAAACAACGATGTCAGACAATTTTGAAGTTGGAGATATTTTTGGTAAAGGGCGTTTGTATCAGTCTTCACACGTTCTCTTGGGGCGGTACAACCGCCTACGTCTAGCGTGAGCTTTCTGACATGATTACGCAATCCATGGATGTGTCGCAGAGCAGCGCAAGATGGGCAATTTAGGTTAAAAATATATAAATGTTTATTTTTTGTTGAAAATATGGCCGATGGTTTGTCTAGATCAGACCCTATTCCTCGTCTGGGATCAGAGTCTCTGAAGCCCTTCCTCTGAAACTGCATTGATTTGGACCTTCAACCATTGGTTCCCATTGAAATCCATTATGTGCAGAAAAATCCTGAATGTTTTCCTCAATAACTTAATTTCTATTCCACTGAAGAAAGAAACACATGAACATCTTGGATAAGATGGGGGTGAGGAAAATATTAGGACATTTTCATTTTGAAGTGAACCAATCCTTTATTAATACAAATAATATTTTAAGATTTCATGTCACAAGATTTTGTTGAAATCATTTTCAGAGCCTCATTGTGGGACGTCTGTTATCCAGGACGAGTATATTGGACAAACGACCACTGTCCACTGTGAATATGATCATAAGTTTAAAACACACACCAAAGTCTTCTACAGAATGAACGGAGATCCTGTCCATGTGATGATCAGCTCAAGATCATCAAGATCATCTGAGGAGAAGTTCATTCTGTCTGACAGTGATAAAGATGATTTTACTGTGACCATTAGAGACATTTCTGCAGCGGACGGTGGAGTTTATTTATGTGGAGTGGAGAGAGACAGGTTAGACCCAGCCAGCACAGTCATGTGGGGCCCATATGGGCGTCACCTGGGCTGTCTAACTGGGGCCCAGCCAGTTTTGTCCTCAGTTTCCATGTAGGCCCCACATGGGCTAGCCCAGATGAACTGAACACTGCTCAGTGTGCACACTACAGGCTGTTAAATGTAACTGAATCAGTGTTGGAGTTAATGAGATAATTAAGTCATTAATAGAGTAATGACTGAATATTACTGAAGACTCCTGATGATAACAAGCAGAATCACTGAAGGACAGAGAAACACAACAGACTTCAGACACAACTTCACAAACAGCATTATCAGCTTCCCTTTTTACCTATTAGATTGACTTTCTGTTATCTTAGTTTTTATTGATAATTCCCACTGAGCAAAGGCGTACGTTGAAAAGACGTCCACTTAGGAGCCAGAATGAAAGTTTTTATGACGTCTGTTTTTGACGTGTTCTGCACGTCCGATATAGACGTTCATGGAATCTCAGGGTAAAAACTAGTTCAAATTGTGGACATATTTTCCATTTGTAATTGCAAAGCAACTCACAGAGAGTGTGTGTTTGTCCAGAAATCATGAAAATAAAAGAAACGTAGCTCACACCTTTAGACACTTTAGAAAACGTATCATCTGTAATTCACACATCTTTGGATTGTGAGAGAATCGTGGGATTCAATCCAGGATCTTCTTGCTGTGAGGAGACAGTGTTTCCCACTGAGACACTGGTGCTGCCCTTAATCACAGACATAAGACACACTGACTATTTCTGTCAGACGTCTACTGAAGCTCTTACTGAGAATTAACAGAGCTTTAGATGTTGATGTTTATGTTTCATTTGAAGTCACCATTGTGGTGGGAAGCGTTTGCTTTAGTTGGGCTCTTGGTCCTTGTACTTGTGTTAGCTTTTCTTTGGCTGCTGTAACTGTGAATGAGAAACACAATAGTTATGGCCGAGAAAGCAAAGATAAAGCGAATTCAGGTGTTGTCAGCTCCTTGTGGATGACTAAATCATCAGAAGTCTAGAATCTGATTTTCTGCTTTTGAGTTTTGTGTTCTTGTTTGGCAAAGAATAATTAGTTTATATACTATAACCTTGTGAATCCATTGTATCGGGACTAATAGCAATAAAATAATCACTTATCCTGAAAGATGATAAAACAGCATGTGCACATTGTTTTGAGAAAATATTTCACATAGTCACACGCAGACATCAAGATTTTGCATATGATTCACAACAACGGTGACAATCATAACAAAAAAACTTCATGCTGCAATGCATGATGGGTAGCTTCAAAGTACAAAACTCATGCTTGATTGTCACCGTTGTTGTGAATCATATGCAAAATCTTGATGTCTGTGTGTGACTATGAGAAATATTTTCTCTAAACAATGTGCACCTGCTTTTTTATCATCTTTCAGGATGAGTGATTTGTTTATTGCTATTGGTGTCAATACAGCAGATTCACAAGGTTATAGTATATAAACAAATTATTATTTGCCGAACAAGAACATAAAACTCAAAAGCACAACATCAGATTCTAGACTTCTGATGATTTAGTCATCAACAAGGCGCTGACAACACCTGAAGTCACTTTATCTTTGCTTTCTCAGCCATAAGTATTGTGTTTCACACACAGTTATAACATCCAAAAAAAAGCTTACATAAATACGGGGACCAAGAGCCCAACTAAAGCAAACGCTTCCCACCACAATGGTGACTTCAAATTCACCATAAATATCAACATCTAAACCTTTGTTAATTCTCAGTAAGAGCTTCTGTAGACGTCTGACAGAAATAGTCAAAGTGTGTCTTATGTCTGTGATTAAGGGCAGCACCAGTGTCTCAGTGGGAAACACTGTCTCCTCACAGCAAGAAGATCCTGGATTGAATCCCACGATTCTCTCACGATCCAAAGATGTGTGAATTACAGATGCTACATTGTCTAAAGTGTCCAAAGGTGTGAGCTAAGTTTCTTTTATTTTCATGATTTCTGGACAAACACACACTGTCTGTGAGTTGCTTTGCAATTACAAATGGGAAATATGTCCACAATGAGCACATTCGAACTAGTTTTTAACCTTGAGGTTCCATGAACGTCTATATCGGACGTGCAGAACACGTCAAAAACAGACGTCATAAAAACTTTCATTCTGGCTCCTCAGTGGACGTCTTTTCAACGTACACATTTGCTCAGTGGGAATTATCAATAAAAACTAAGATAACAGAAAGTCAATCTAATAGGTAAAAAGGGAAGCTGATAATGCTTTTGTGAAGTTGTGTCTGAAGTCTGTTGTGTTTCTCTGTCCTTCAGTGATTCTGCTTGTTATCATCAGGAGTCTTCAGTAATATTCAGGCTTTACTCTATTAATCACTTAATTATCTCATTAACTCCAACACTGATTCAGTTACATTTAACAGCCTGTAGTGTGCACACTGAGCAGTGTTCAGTTCATCTGGGCTAGCCCATGTGGGGCCTCCATGGAAACTGAGGACAAAACCGGCTGGGCCCCAGTTAGACAGCCCAGGTGACGCCCATATGGGCCCCACATGACTGTGCTGGCTGGGGATGATCGACCTTCAGAAACATCAATTACTCACATGACCTTCTTTAAAGAGATTCAACTGAATGTTTATAGTGAGTTTAGTTTCTTTTTAATTCAAGAATCCTTACAGATCTAAATAAGAAATGTAAATCCCTCCTGAGTTTTAATAATGTAATGAATGTTGTTTTGCAGGTCAAATGACTTCTGTCCAGGTTCAGGCCTACTCCAGTAAATCAGTCTTCATCACCTGTACATTTCCACAAGAATTCAAAGGAAACAAGAAATTCATCCAGAAAGATTCTCAACAGAAGATCCTGGTTAATAGACAGAATCAATGGGATGATCGTGATAATCTGCACATGTTTGATGATTCCAGTGAAGGACTTTTGAAGGTTTTCCTCAGTGATTTAACTGCGGCTGATGAAGGGACGTACAGGTGTGGAGTGAATATCAATGACGATGATCTGTTCACTGAGGTCAAACTGACAGTAAATCCAGGTAAAGTGAGGAGCGAAGAGCCTCCTGGACACTTAACATATGTATATATTTGATATTACATGTTTTTCATTGTTTTGTGAATAGATGATCATTTTCGAGCATTAAGCTACACATCTGCTATTATTGGTGAAAGTGTGAAACTCACCTGTGATTTCCCTGAGAAACACAACGAGACCTTCAAACACTTCTGCAAAGAGAACAAGAAGAAGATGTGTGAAGGCATCAGTTCATCAGAGAAGAAGCGCTTTGAGTTTTCTGTCAGTTCAGCAGGAGTTTTTACAGTGAACATCAGAGACGTGAGCCTGAGAGATGCTGGAGATTACTGGTGTGGAGCAGAAACCAGACACACACATCTGACTTCTGTCTCTCTCACCAATCAACACAAACTCACACCAACTAGTACGTACAGTCACCATACATCTAATAACAGACGCATATATTACAGCATATAAACACTTTCCCTTTCTTTGACTGTTATTGCCTCCAGTGGTGGGACGTGAAGGAGGTTCGTCTGAGATCAGATGCCCTTATGATGAGAAATATTCAACAGAAGTAAAGCATCTTTGCAAAGGAAAGTGTTTCACTCCAGATGCAAAAACAATAATCCAATCAGATGAAGCCCACGTTAAAAAAACTAGGATTTCAGTAAAGAATGAGACTGAACTCAATGTCTTCACTGTGACCTTGAGTGACCTGAGAGCAGAGGATGCTGGGATATACTGGTGTGCAGTGAAAGATGCGTTTAACCTTCCCACTGAGCTCATGATCGTCATGGAAGATGGTGAGGGTGTTTTCTGGGATCATCTCAGTGTTTCTGATCATTCTGTTATCATATTTAATGTTCTTCTCTCCAGTGATCACTCGTGAAGTGTCTGTCGGAGGATCGGCGTCCATCAGCTGTAAGTCCGTCAGGAATCTCTCGAGTCTCCAGAGGTCGTTCTGTAGAGGAGATCAGCCGAATATCTGTGTCCGAGACGGAGTTCGTGTTTCATCGAGTATGAGAACAAATGGCCGATTCTCTCTGACTGACCAAACCTCAGCTGGAGTTTTCACTGTGAACATCATCAATCTGACAGAAGAGGATTCTGGGAAATACTGGTGCGCAGAGGAGAGTTCTGGGTCGTTTGTATTCACTGAAGTTCATCTACATGTGATCGGAGGTAAAAGACTCTTTCATTAACACAAAAGTTTCATTCATGCAATGAAAGCAATCGGGGTCCAATGCTGTTCAGTGACCAATGTTCATCGAAAATAAAAATTGTGCAGAAAAAATAAAGTCATACAGATTTGAACAACATGAGGGCGAGTAAATGATGACAGAATGCACTTTAAGAAAAGTCTGTAAAAATACTTTTAATATGAAGGAATTTTCCATATGAATGTTTTAGGGTTAAAGGAAATGCCTGTAAACTTAACAGAATTCTGGCAGAAAATTACAGCACCTTTTTCAGTTTTCTACAGCTTTTTTCCTACAGTGTGATATTTTTGTATGTACAGTCTCTTTAAAGCAAAGCTGTGGTAAAGTCTGATGAACAGAGTCATTTTCAAACCAGCTGAACCACAGACAGCAGGAAGCAACAAAAACCCTTGTGTTTAACTAAAACTATCTGCTGCTTTTGTGTTTTAGTTCAGTATGGTGCAAAAAGAAAGTGTTCACACATTTCCATTCCATACAAAGAACATACAAATTGGATCTAAACTTACTTTTTTTGCTGGCACATATTCAAACTTGGCACACTTGAATATCATTTAACTTGAATATCTTTAACTTCTTAAATGATATATTTGTCTGTTGGTTTCTCAGTATCATAAAGCTTCAATCTTTTAGAAATTACATAACTAATGAACTTGCAACATTATTATTATTTTACACAATTATGTCACAGTCGAGCCCTGAATACAACGGAGCAGCAAACAGCAGCAACAGAAGGCCACAGACACACGCTTCGGCCTAAAATGCTCAGATCGCGAAATCACATCTCAGTTACCAACACACTAGTCTAATGATGAATCAGCTATGTTCCTATTGTTGGAGCATCATATATGTAACTATGAAGAGCCAAGATTTGTGCTTCAACCACCAAATGAATTTCATTTTTTTAACAGCCAACAGAGGGGGAAATCAAGCACTTAACCATAGATGTCTTCACAACAAAATAATACGTGTCTCAAAAAACTCTGCTGCAGCGCTGACATTATGTACACAGTCCACTAACACTAAATTCAGCCTGTGTGCATGCATGGCAATGTATATAGATGGCTTGCGGCACCTCCTTTCTGAATTTTTCCTGCACACCATTATTACATCCTGACATCACAGATGCTCCGTCGTAGCATTGACAAACACAGCGATGTATATCAATATTACACTGACTGAGTGTGTGTTTGATGCTGACTAGCAGAGAGTCTGCATCCAATCCATCTACGGCAGTGAAATGCAAAAACTCCTCATGCACTTCCCCTGACTCTGGCTGCAAATACCGCACGATAACAGAAATCTGCTCCTTTTTACTCATATCTTTTACTCTCATCCACCAAAACAGCAAAGCACTCGGCATCTCTTACCTCATCACTTATCTTCTTTCTTATCATTTCTGCCATTACAGCAAATATCTCATTTTGAATATCATGGTGAGTGTATTTGGCGTTTGATGGGTTGGTAGCTGACTTCTTGTCCACTGTTGGATCAAACTTAGCAATAACATGCAGCAGCTCACGAAAGTTTCCCAAGTTGTGTGACGACTCACCCTCTCTGTGACCTCTCTGTGCGATCCCCTGGCAGGCTGTGACGCGCAGGCTCTCCACCACAGCTTTCATGTATTTTCTGTTCTCCATAACTAACGAAGAATGTCCCTTATCAAGCAGCTATTTTAGATCCGCTTGTCTCTTTTTGTTTGAACTCATTCCATCCTTCCATTGCAAATTTGTGCCCCATACTTTCATGATGGCTCTTCAGAGATGCTGATGCTTTCCGCCAGTTGTTAAATCTGTTGCTGCTGCTGGTAAATGTTGGCTCTTCATGAAATCCGTGCCCTCGTTTCAGAAAATGCCTACACGCAAAACAAAATGCTGCATCTTTGACCACACTGTATTCCAGCCATGAATACTAATCCATCCAACTTTTGTTAAAACTTTTCTGCTGATTCACAAATTGCTGTGTGGGGTATTTTTGAAGGGCTGGCCTTCTTGGGCCCTCTTGAGGATGGTTGCTAATGTCACCTGCGGCACAAACCGTAACGTTAGCATCCTCAATGGAAACCGCCGCCGCCGATTCTCCGTCTTCAAGTTCATACCCAGGATTTTCTTGTTCCTGAGGCTCTGTGATGACAAGTGTTGTGTCTGCACCTTCACAGTCTCCTTTCTCATTTCAGGATGTGACTCAGAACGTGGACGTTTAGGGAGCAAAAAACGATCCATTTTGGTGTAACGTTATTTTACTTTGCTAAAATTCGCTATCAAAAACAAGCTGAAATGAGTTAAGGTCAGAGGTTTGCGGGCGCCGAGGCCATTGGCCAAAGAAGATCACCTATTCGGGCCTCATGTTATTTTAGACTAAAATATATATAATTTAAAATTATTATTTAATTCCTATTTTAAAAACATGAAAAAGAATATTCAAACATGACATTAAAATATAAATATAAAAAATTACAGACATTTCTTGGGGGTGCTGGGCAGGTGCTATGGCTATTATAGGGGGAGCTGCAGCACAACCCCCCCCCCCCCCCCCCCCCATCCCCCTGGCACCGCCACTGTTTAATCTTGTGTCATAAAAGCATTTTATGGTGCAAGTACTGTACACTCTCAGACTCAGCCGAACGCACGAGCGCTCTTCTTCATGAGCATTTGAGCATGCAGTTAAAATCTAGCCTAGAGCGCCATCTGTTGTAAAAAAAAAAGCTTAGAATCGATCCGAGAGAAAATCGCACGGTAAATCGCAGAATCAATCCACGAATCACGATCCATTGGTTTATTGTCCCAGCCCTAGTAATCATTCCCTCTGTAAATAATAAAATAAGTTGTTCTTCTGTTCTTCTAGATTAACCATCGGCGCTCTATGATTTTGTATTTTCAGAAACAATGTCACCTGACACTGAAAGAGAAACTCATTAAGATGAGCGTCAGATGTACAGCATGTGTATGAACTGTGATTTCTTGACAGGATTTGTTTCTCTAATTGGTTTAACCAATACAACGATTTTGTATTTTCAGAAACGACGTCACCTGACACTGAAAGAGAAACAACCCATGATAAAGAAACGTCTGGTAAGATCCGTTGCTCTTGAAAGAGATATGACATTAAGACGAGTGTCAGATGTACAGCAGTGTATCGATGCTGGTATAAGTCTTAGTCTCAACTTGTTTCTCTGTGACATTCCCTTTGTGTGATTTCTTGACAGAATTTGTTTCTCTATTTGGTTTAACCAATACACTCTATGATTGTGTATTTTCAGAAATGATGTCACCCAACACTGAAACAGAAATATCCCAGGATAAAGAAAAGTCTGGTAAGATCCAACAGATCTGTTGCTCAGTTTGAGTTGAGAGAGATCTTATGACATTAAGATGTGCATCAGATGAACAGCATGTGTATGAGAGCTTGTACATGATGTCTTAGCCTCACCTCTTTCTCTGTGACAATCCTTTTGTGTGATTTCTTGACAGAATTTGTTTCTCTAATTGGTGTAACCAATACAAACGATTTTGTATTTTCAGAAACGACATCACCTGACACTGAAGAGGAAACATCCCAGGATAAAGAAAAGTCTGGTAAGATCAGTTGCTCAGTTTGTGTTGAGAGAGATCTTATGACATTAAGAGGAGTGTCAGATGTACAGCATGTGTACCCACTAAGCCAAGTTATGTCCAAAAGACGTCTTTTCAACGTCTTTGCCCCTAGAGGCGTACGTTGAAAAGACGTCCACTGAGGAGCCAGAATGAAAGTTTTTATGACGTCTGTTTTTGACGTGTTCTGCACGCCCGATATAGACGTTCATGGAACCTCAAGGTTAAAAACTAGTAATGTGCTCATTGTGGACATATTTCCCATTTGTAATTGCAAAGCAACTCACAGACAGTGTGTGTTTGTCCAGAAATCATGAAAATAAAAGAAACTTCGCTCACACCTTTAGACACTTTAGACAACTTAGCATCTTTAATTCACACATCTTTGGATGGTGAGAGAATCGTGGGATTCAATCCAGGATCTTCTTGCTGTGAGGAGACAGTGTTTCCCACTGAGACACTGGTGCTGCCCTTAATCACAGACATAAGACACACTTTGACTATTTCTGTCAGACGTCTACAGAAGCTCTTACTGAGAATTAACAGAGCTTTACATGTTGATGTTTATGTTTCATTTGAAGTCACCATTGTGGTGGGAAGCGTTTGCTTTAGTTGGGCTCTTGGTCCCTGTACTTGAGTTAGCTTTTTTTTGTCTGCTGTAACTGTGTGTGTGAAACACAATAGTTGAGGCTGAGAAAGCAAAGATAAAGTGACATCAGATGTTGTCAGCTTGTTGTTGATGACTAAATCATCAGAGAGGAAGCATCTGATTTTTTGCTTTTGAGTTTTGTGTTCTTTTTTGGCAAGTAATCATTGATTATATCCACTATAAGCTTGTGAATACTGTATTGGCACCAATAGCATTAAAATGATCACTTTTCCTGAAGGATGATAAAACAGTATGTGCACACAATGTTTTGAGCAAACATTTCATATAGTCACACACAGACATCAAGATTTTGCCTATGCTTCACAACAACGGTGACAATCAAAACAAAAAAGCTTCATGCTGCAATGCATGATGGGTAGCTTCATAGTACAAAACTCATGCTTGCCCTTGTGAAAAAAAAGTGCACTTTAGTGTAGTTTTTTAAAGTGTACTTATTGCACAAATAATATACTTTAAAGGTATACACTTAAGTGTGAATTAAATGCAATGTTTTCGGCGCACTGAATGCACATTAAGTGTAATTGATTTCAAATGTATCACATATTAAGTTGAAATAAAATGTAATAAGTTGCCATTAAGAGTGATTTTGTGGCACAACTTAAGTGGGACTTTAATACAACTTTATATGTACTTTCATAATTGCTTCTAATGTCTTCAAAATATAGTTAAAGTGCACTGCTCAATCTATTGAAAGCAATTAATGTGAACTAAAATATACTTTAATGTCAGCTAAATATACACTTAAGTGTGAATTAAATGTAATTTTTCACCGCTTAAGTGCATTTGATTTGTAATTAATTTCAAATTTATCACAGCTTAAGTTCATGTTAAAATGCAATTAGTTGAGACTTTAGTATATTTTTATATGTACTTTAAAATATGGTAAAAGTGTACTTCTGAATGTACTGACAAGTAATTAATGTGAACTAAAAATATATTTTAATGTCAGCTAAAAATACACTTAAGTGTGAATTAAATGCAATGTTTTCGGCGCACTTAATGCACATTAAGTGTAATTGATTTCAAATGTATCACATATTAAGGTGAAATAAAATGTAATAAGTTGCCATTAAGAGTGATTTTTTGGCACAACTTAAGTGGGACTTTAATACAACTTTATATGTACTTTCATAATTGCTTCTAATGTCTTCAAAATATAGTTAAAGTGCACTGCTCAATATATTGAAAGCAATTAATGTGAACTAAAATATACTTTAATGTCAGCTAAATATACACTTAAGTGTGAATTAAATGTAATATTTTCGCCGCTTAAGTGCATTTGATTTGTAATTAATTTCAAATGTATCACAGCTTAAGTTCATGTTAAAATGCAATTAGTTGAGACTTTAGTATATTTTTATATGTACTTTAAAATATGGTAAAAGTGTACTTCTGAATGTACTGACAAGCAATTAATGTGAACTAAAATATATTTTAATGTCAGCTAAAAAATACACTTAAGTGTGAATTAAATGCATTGTTTTTGGCGCACTGAATGCACATTAAGTGTAATTGATTTCAAATGTATCACATATTAAGGTGAAATAAAATGTAATAAGTTGCCATTAAGAGTGATTTTTTGGAACAACTTAAGTGGGACTTTAATACAACTTTATATGTACTTTCATAATTGCTTCTAATATCTTCAAACTATAGTTAAAGTGCACTGCTCAATCTATTGAAAGCAATTAATGTGAACTAAAGTAAACTTTAACGTAATTTACATATACACTATTATATAATTAAATAAATTTGTAATTACATTTTTCTAATAATACAGCTGCAATTTATTATAATAAACAAATCCAAATTGAAACCCTCTACATTTATTGACAAAACAATCTGTAAAACAAATACACAAACCTTTTTGTTGATGCACAAGAAAATCCCAAGAAACAATTCACAAAAACACAAATTCATTTAGAAAGCGTCTGGAGGACAATGAGGATTATATGCACAATCTTCCTCATACAATGGTACTTAAATCTGCCCATCACAGAAAACATTCTGCCTTTTTACATTTTCAGAAAACATTATTCTGTATGATTTATAAGATTGTTTCCTCATGGGGACCTAAAAAAATGTCCCCACAAGGTCAAAATTTACTGGTTTTACTATACTTTTGGGGTCAATTGGTCCCAATAACATAGGGATTACCAGTACACACACAGAAGCAAACACACAGTACCTCACACACACACAACACATGAATTAATACAAACAAAATGTAAAGAAAAGTATCATTCCATGTACAACACTAAGATTCAAAACTTTGGGTAACGCTTTACAATAACGTTTAATTAGTTAACTACTTCATTTAACATAAACTTAGAATGACTAATACTTTAAACAATTATTAATCTTAGTTAATGTTTATTTCAACATTTACTAAATAGGGGTGTAACGGCAAACGTATTCGTAATTTCGTACCGAACCGTTTCGGTACAGGACTTCTGGTGTGGTGCACGTGTGTACCGAACAGTATGATGGCAATCTTTAACAGTCGGCTTGTTTTACGCACAGAACACACTTCAATCCAAATTCCTACACAAACATATTAAGTATTCAGTCCATTTTATCATGAAATTCGAGTGATAAATGCCATTTTGATGCTCTTTAATGTGACGTGACAGATCACTGTAAAGGCACGTCAGTTCAAGCGGCAGCGCAGAGCGAGTGAATGCAATCATCTCATTATAGTCAAAGAATAAACATGAATTAACATCAGAAGGTGTGTTGAGGATACATTACAACTTACTGAAAGATATCACATGTTGTGTAATCGCTCAATCAGTGTTTCAACGGCGGAAAGACGTCAGTAAAACAGCTTGTAAACAATGTCACGCAGCATCGTATTTACTAGAAGTCATTCAGTGTCCACAGCTGTTAGTTCACTAGAAAAATCTACTTTTTCACTAAATATATGACCTATATTAGCCTTTATATTCATTATAGTCTACTGAACCTGTTAGTGATGTCTTGATTATTTAATGTATTGGAGTAATGTACGTAATGTTTAAATAAATCTGTCACGAAAATGACAGCCACGGTGTATAAATGATTATGTTTGCGTACTGTGCAAGTGCAAGTAAGGGCTTCCTATATAGTCTTGCAGAGATAATTTGTATGTCTTTAAGAAACTTTTAGATATAATTGAATTAATTTAAGGACAATGACAATTTGTTCAGTAAACCACTTTTTAATTGAAAAAAAAAAGCAATTTTATATTTAGTTTTCTCTCCCTGCTGTACCGAACCGTCAGTTTTGTGTACCGTTACACCCCTATTACTAATGCAATCTTAAAATCAAAAGCTGTATAAGTTAATTAGTTAATGCACTGTTAACGTACATGAACAATGGCTATAAATGTAATTAACTAGCTTTGAACTATATTTGATTAACTAAGGTCAACAAATATTAATAAACACTGTAAAAAAATATTGCTCATCACTGTTAGATCATGTTGGCTAATACATTAAATAATGTTAACAAATGAGATCTTATTCTAAAGTGTTACCAAACTTTTAAGCTCTTAAACCTTGACTAGCACCAAAGTTAGGACCAAAAGGTTTATTCTAAAATCTTATTCCAGTATTACGGTGAATGAAAGTAAAAAATAAAAATAAATAAATAACCTGAAGAACTCCAAAGGCACAATTATTTTTTTTTTTAATTGTTCATCACCAACTATTTTGAAGTTGTTGTAAAGTGCTGTTTATGTCAATGTTCCAGAAGCTCTCCATCGGCAGAAAACTTGCGCACCATCTCTCCACAGTAGATGAGAATGGACATGTTCCAAAGCAGGAAAGCAAAAAATATATACCTTGAGAAAAGAAAAAGAAAACAGAAAGAAAACAATTGTTTATAAAAACAGATCTATCGATTATTATAATTGGCTCAATTAAATGAAAGCGATAGATGTACAGTTCCGCTCCAAAGTTTATATTCACACTGCTGTATCTGTTAAAAAAAAAATATTTTAGCAATAAGAGGGATCATAAAAATTAGCATGTTGTCTTTTTATTTAGGACTGCCCTGATGAAGCAGTTTATTCTGCAAGGTGTGTGTAAACTTTTGACCGCAACTGCATCACCTATGTGATGAATTACCTCAGTCATCAGGGCAACATCCCAGTAGAAGCTGGGAGAGGTTCCTTCATGTTTCCCACAAACACCAGATCCCACGGACCACATCATCTTCACGGACACTGGGCCTTAAAAATAGAGGACATTTTAATAATTGTTTTTATTCCCACTTTACAGGGAATTAAACATAACTTAAATATATATAAATAACCCAAGAACCATGCAAATTGAGAAAGCTACACTGCAAAATCCCCAGTGTTAAATTAACAGTACTCAGTGTACATATGTGTCCACACTACAGGGTGTTAAAAGTAACACTTAAGAAGTGTTAAAGTTAATGAGATAATTATGTGATTAATTAAGTTATGATTGACCATTAGTGATGAGAAACACAAGAACTACAACTGACTTCAGCCACAGCTTTAGATGAAATCAACTGAAGATAAAAGAAGACATTAAATCTCTGAAGATCTCAGCAGAGGAGGATTAAACAACTCCACAAACAGCATTACCAGCTTCACACATTACTAACCAGACTGACTTTATTTCTGTCAGGCGTCTACAGAAGCTCTCATTGAGGTTTAGATGTTGATGATTTATTGAAAATAAGAGTTTTGTTTGACGCCACCATTATGGTGATCAGTGTTGCTTTAGTTGGGGTCTTCACCCTTGACTTGTCAGCATTTTTTCTCTTTGGTTGCTGTAACTGTTTGTTACAGTGAAAACAGCAAGAGAAAATTGATGATGACAAGTTGGTGACAGATGATGTTGTCTTGTTGTTGGTGATACAGTTGTTATCATCATATAGTGCCTTATTTGCTGATCTCCTGAGAGTCATTGATTATAGTAGCATTGTGATTCTACAGCAGGAGATCCAGCAGAGTTTTCATCAGATAAACTGATCAATGTTTAAAACATGTACATAAGTCTTGTTTTCCGGTTTAATAACACATCACACAATAAGCACTTCTAACTCCTGCGAGATTATCTCACACACAGACATCAAGAATCAGCCAATGAATCGCAACAATGGTGACATGCTTCATGCCGCAATGCATTCTGGGTGCATCATGCAAAACTCATCCATGGCTCCCAGAATGCATTGCGGCATAAAGCATGTCACCATTGTTGAGATTCATAGGCTGATTCTTTATGTCTGTGTGTGAGTTACTCTCGCAGGAGTTAGAAGTGAATAGCGTACAATTTGCTTTTAAACCTATTCAGGTTTATTGATTAAAACCGATCTGGATCTTTCCTGGAATCACAGTAAAAACAAAGTTAATCAGTGATTTAAATCACTATATAATGATCATATTCTTATCACTGAGCAGTCAACAGCATCTGATTGTGTTTACTCTTGCTTTTCTTGCCATTGCAAACTCAGTTACAGCAGTCAGAGAAACACTAACATTAAAATGTCATCAAACTGCCCAACTAAAGAAAACACTGATCACCATGATGGTGACATTAAACAAGTTTCAACACAAAATAAACAAAAAAGTAATTCTCAATAAGGGCTTCTGTAGTCGTCTGACAGAAATAAAGTCAGACTGGTTAGTAATGTGTGAAGCTGGTAATGCTGTTTGTGGAGTTGTTTAATCCTCTGCTGAGATCTTCAGAGATTTAATGTCTTCTTTTATCTTCAGTTGATTTCATCTAAAACTGTGGCTGTAGTCAATTGTAGTTCTTGTGTTTCTCATCACTAATGGTCAATCATGACTTAATTAATCACTTAATTATCTCATTAACTTTAACACTTCTTAAGTGTTACTTTTAACACCCTGTAGTGTGGACACATATGTACACTGAGTAGTGTTAATTTAACACTGGGGATTTTGCTGTGTATTCTTCCATTTGTCCTCATC
Organism: Gobio gobio; assembly: GCF_949357685.1. NCBI lineage: Eukaryota > Metazoa > Chordata > Actinopteri > Cypriniformes > Gobionidae > Gobio > Gobio gobio. The sequence continues at coordinate 66,551,182 of NC_137099.1, forward strand.
TTGCCTTGCAAGTTTCATCTCCATGAAGGATGCTCCTGTATTTGCCACGGCTGGCACAGCAATGCTGAGGCCCCATTCCTTTGGGTTGTTACCTGTAAAATATATAATGATTCGGGGTGTAAATGCACAGGTGGGAATTTATTACTTACAAATGGACAAGATGCAAAGCATTTAAAAGCTAAAGCTTAAAAGACTTGATAGCAGTGTTTTAGCTTGTAGTGTGTGATCAGTGTCATGGCTGGGAATAAATTCATAATTAACAATAACTTCACCTCATCAATACGGCTCTGTGATTCCACACAGCTTGCACTGGATCTCCAATAACACATCTACACAGCAAAATCCCCAGTGTTAAATTAACACTACTTAGTGTACATATGTGTCCACACTACAGGGTGTTAAAAGTAACACTTAAGAAGTGTTAAAGTTAATGAGATAATTAAGTGATTAATTAAGTCATGATTGACCATTAGTGATGAGAAACACAAGAACTACAATTGAGCAGCCACAGTTTTAGATGAAATCCACTGAAGATAAAAGAAGACATTAAATCTCTGAAGATCTCAGCAGAGGATTAAACAACTCCACAAACAGCATTACCAGCTTCACACATTACTAACCAGACTGACTTTATTTCTGTCAGACGTCTACAGAAGCTCTTATTGAGAATTACTTTTTTGTTTATTTTGTGTTGAAACTTGTTTAATGTCACCATCATGGTGATCAGTGTTTTCTTTAGTTGGGCAGTTTGATGACATTTTAATGTTAGTGTTTCTCTGGCTGCTGTAACTGAGTTTGCAATGGAAAGAAAAGCTGGAGTAAACACAATCAGATGCTATTGACTGCTCAGTGATAAGAATATGATCATTATATAGTGATTTAAATCAATGATTAAATTTGTTTTTACTGTGATTCCAGGAAAGATCCAGATCGGCTTTAATCAATAAACCTGAATAGGTTTAAAAGCAAATTGTACACTAATCACTTCTAACTCCTGCGAGAATAACTCACACACAGACATAAAGAATCAGCCTATGAATCTCAACAATGGTGACATGCTTTATGCCGCAATGCATTCTGGGAGCCATGGATGAGTTTTGCATGATGCACCCAGAATGCATTGCGGCATGAAGCATGTCACCATTGTTGAGATTCATAGGCTGATTCTTGATGTCTGTGTGTGAGATAAACTCGCAGGAGTCAGAAGTGCTTATTGTGTGATGTGTTATTAAACCGGAAAACAAGACTTATGTACATATTTTAAACATTAATCAGTTTATCTGATGAAAACGCTGCTGGATCTCCTGCTGTAGAGTCACTAGGCTACTATAATCAATGACTCTCAGGAGATCAGCAAATAAGGCACTATATGATGATAACAACTGTATCACCAACAACAAGACAACATCATCTGTCACCAACTTGTCATCATCAATTTTCTCTTGCTGTTTTCACTGTAACAAACAGTTACAGCAGACAGAAAGAAAAAATGCTGATAAGTCAAGGGTCAAGAGCCCAACTAAAGCAACACTATTCACCATAATGGTGGCGTCAAACAAAACTCTTATTTTCAATAAATCATCAACATCTAAACCTCAGTAAGAGCTTCTGTAGACGTCTGACAGAAATAAAGTCAGTCTGGTTAGTAATGTGTGAAGCTGGTAATGCTGTTTGTGGAGTTGTTTAATCCTCCTCTGCTGAGATCTTCAGAGATTTAATGTCTTCTTTTATCTTCAGTGGATTGCATCTAAAGTTGTGGCTGAAGTCAGTTGTAGTTCTTGTGTTTCTCATCACTAATGGTCAATCATAACTTAATTAATCACTTAATTATCTCATTAACTTTAACACTTCTTAAGTGTTACTTTTAACACCCTGTAGTGTGGACACATATGTACACTGAGGAGTGTTAATTTAACACTGGGGATTTTGCTGTGTATACTGATCCTACAAAATAAAAAAATAACTCCAGATAAGCACAAAATATTACAAAAACACAAATAGTAACTTAACATCGTACTCTCCAAATGCAAAAAAATAATAATAAATAAATAAATAAATAAATACATTACAAGCATTATTTCTAGAGGTGGGTGATATATTGAATATTACTGGTCGTTATAATATGGATTAATTGTATATAAATGTCTAATGTTACTATAACTTTAAGTCATTTAGTTCATTTAAAAATTCTGAGTTCGATTAAAATATTGTATTTTCAGCAGCCAAATTCCTCGAACACGCCCACACACACGATCACATTCCGAAATAATAAATTATGATAATGCAATCATAGATACATGATGATAGGAAACATGATTCATTCACCTCCCGAGTCCATATTGCGTCTATCTGCGATTAAACTAAATACACTCTTGACCGCAATAAGAACTGCCATGTTATGGTGAAAATTAAAAATCAAGAAAGCTTAAATCAAGATTATACTTACTTGACACGTTTGCAGCACATAACGTCTCATCTGTAATCATCCAATGATCCAAAAGGTTCACTCCGTTGTTCTCGTTGTTTGATCAGCTTCAGTTTCCTCACGCATCGCGATCATAGAAACATGGCGGACAGCGCATTTTTCAAAATAATGACGTAGTATTTTTGGCGCATGCGCATTAAAATATTAAATAGAAATATTTTGTGCATGGTTAAATGTTGATTATAAATGTTTTCCATTTCTGTTCAAGTTGAAGATGTTCTAACTCACTGTGTAGTTGGACTGTAAGTTAAAATAACTTGACTCAATGACCTAACTAAAAGGCAATTATGTTTACAGTGTAGTGTAGTCTGATTAAAATTAAATGTTTTTTTTAACTGAATTTGAATGCAGATTAATTTTGTTTAGATTTGTTCAACTTTTGCTTGCAATTAAATGTGTGTTTAATCGGCGTAGAACAACATAATGATATTGAAATTAATCTGTACACACAGTACTACATTGCTATTACATTAAGCACAAATAGCTAAGCTACTCCTCTCATAAATTACACTTTATGTCAAATATTATGTAAAAAACTGACACTTGTAGTTGAGTTCATAGAGCAGGAGCTAGTGATACAAATTTTAAAAAGTGTATTGAAGCTAGAAGAAATACATTAATACACGCAGTATACATTATAGACTAAACACATTTAGAATACATTAACAAATGTAATTTTGGACATTTTTTTCCATGTGCTTTAGTATATCAATATAAAAATAAGTGTACTTTATAAAAAATAAATAACAATAATTATTTTAAATATGTTTAAGTAAAATATAGGTAGACATTATTACAAGGTGCATTTAAAAAAAAGTGCACTTAAGTGTGCTTATAAATATTGTCATGAAAGTGTACTTTTTAAAGTAAAAATTAATGACATATTATTACAAAGTGCACTTATTAAAAGTGCACTTAAGTGTGTTTATAAATATTGCCATGAAAGTGTACTTTCCTTAAGTAAAAATTAATTAGATATTATTACAAAGTGCACTTATAAAAAGTGCACTTAAGTGTGTTTATAAATATTGCCATGAAAGTATACTTTCCTTAAGTAAAAATTAATTAGATATTATTACAAAGTGCACTTATTAAAAGTGCACTTAAGTGTGTTTATAAATATTGTCATGAAAGTATACTTTCCTTAAGTAAAAATGAATTCGATATTATTACAAAGTGCACTTATTAAAAGTGCACTTAAGTGTGTTTATAAATATTGCCATGAAAGTATACTTTCTTTAAGTAAAAATTTATTAGATATTATTACAAAGTGCACTTATAAAAAGTGCACTTAAATGTGTTTATAAATATTGTCATGAAAGTATACTTTCCTTAAGTAAAAATTAATTAGATATTATTACAAAGTGCACTTATTAAAAGTGCACTTAAGTGTGTTTATAAATATTGTCATGAAAGTATACTTTCCTTAAGTAAAAATTAATTAGATATTATTACAAAGTGCACTTATAAAAAGTGCACTTAAGTGTGTTTATAAATATTGCCATGAAAGTATACTTTCCTTAAGTAAAAATTAATTAGATATTATTACAAAATGCACTTATAAAAAGTGCACTTAAGTGTGTTTATAAATATTGCCATGAAAGTGTACTTTATTTAAGTAAAAATTAATTAGATATTATTACAAAGTGCATTTTAAAAAAGTGCACTTAAGTGTGCTTATAAATATTGTCATTAAAGTGTATTCTCTTTAAGTATACTTAAGTGGCCTTTAATTTTAATTATATCATATGATCTGCAAGTGCACTTTTTAAAAAGTATACTTTTAAGATTTTAAGTACACAAAAAGTACACTTTCAATACAATTAAGCACACTACTTTTTCACAAGGGTGATTGTCACCGTTGTTGTGAATCATATGCAAAATATTGATGTCTGTGTGTGACCATATGAAATATTTGCTCAAAACTTTGTGTGCACATACTGTTTTATCATCCTTCAGGACAAGAGATCATTTTGATGCTATTGGTGCCAATACAGTAGATTCACAAGGGTATAGTTACTGTTTGCCAAACAAGAACACAAAACTTGTAAAAAACATCAAATGATCACTTTCCAAAAGTTTGGTCATCAACAAGGAGCTGACAACACCTGATGTCACTTTGTCTTTGCTTTCTCAGCCACAACTATTGTGTTTCACACACAGTTACAGCAGACAAAGAAAAGCTAATTCAAGTACAGAGACCAACTAAAGCAAACGCTTCCCACCACAATGGTGACTTCAAATGAAACAAATATCAACATCTAAAGCTCTGTTAATTCTCAGTAAGAGCTTCTGTAGACGTCTGACAGAAATAGTCAAAGTGTGTCTTATGTCTGTGATTAAGGGCAGCACCAGTGTCTCAGTGGGAAACACCGTCTCCTCACAGCAAGAAGATCCTGGATTGAATCCCACGATTCTCTCACGATCCAAAGATGTGTGAATTACAGATGCTAAGTTGTCTAAAGTGTCTAAAGGTGTGAGCGAAGTCTCTTTTATTTTCATGATTTCTGGACAAACACACACTGTCTGTGAGTTGCTTTGCAATTACAAATGGAAAATATGTCCACAATGAGCACATTACTAGTTTTTAACCTTGAGGTTCCATGAACGTCTATATCAGACGTGCTGAACACGTCAAAAACAGACGTCATAAAAACTTTCATTCTGGCTCCTCAGTGGACGTCTTTTCAACGTACGCCTCTAGTGGCAAAGACGTTGAAAAGACGTCTTTTGGACATAACTTTGCTTAGTGGGTATGAGCTCTTGTACATGATGTCTTAGGGCTGCTTTCACACCTTGTTTGGTCCGGATTTTTGGACTTTTCAGTTTGGTCCGAGTCAAAATTACAGGTGTGAAACCTCCCCCGTACCACGGTCCTGATTGATGACAGGTGCGGGTGATCAGAACTCTGGTGATTGTGATCACTGTGTGGTGGAAGAGAGAGGGCCTGGCTGATCTGTGATATAACCCCGCCTCTCCAGTGTCCGCTCTAGCAGACCATGGACCCCGATATTACGGTGGCCGGCCACGAGGTTGAGGAGCAGGCAGATGAGGATGACGCTGATGGAATTCCGTAAGGAGAGTAGGATCGAGGATGTCATCTTTAGGTACCCACAACCTCTCTTCGGGACCATACCCTTCCCAGTCCACCAGATATTTCAAGCGGCCACCTTGACGTCGGGAGTCCAGGATTTCTCGGATGGTGTAGATGGGATCAGCTTCTATTTGAGGTGTGGGGAGCATGTCATCAGGGCCAGACTCTGTGGAGGGAGCACAAAGAGGTGGGTAGTGAGGTTTCAACAAGGACACATGGGACACGTGGTGAATTCTGTAGTGAGAAGGTAGCAGGAGTTTATAGGTGACTGGAATGATTTGTCTTTTGACCTGGAACGGACTGATGTATCGTGGCCTCAACTTCCGATAGGTCAGGCACAGACAGATGTCTGGAGCCAGACGAGTGGTCGTGGATGGTAAGTAGGCATCTCTCCACATCGTACATCTGCGAACTGCCTCGTCCTGGATGGTAAGTAGGCGTCTCTCCTCGTCATACATCTGCAAAGTGCCTTATCCCATACCCTCTCGCTCTCCTGGGACCAGTGGTTGATGGTAGGCATCTCAGATGGTTCGCCTGACCAGGGAAACAGAGGGGGTTGGAAACCTACACAGCAAAATCCTCAGTGTTAAATTAACACGGCTGGTGTTTATATGAGTCCACTATGAGGCCACACTCAGAGTGTTAAAAGTGTAGAACTTTCCAGCAGGTGTAACTATTGTTTATGTATATGTATGTGTATGTATGTATATATATATATATATATATATATATATATATATATATATATATATATATATATATATATATATATATATATATATATATATATATATATATATATATATATATATATATATATATATATATATATATATATATATATATATGTGTGTATATATATGTATATGTAGTGTATGTGTATATATTTGAAACGATGGGTGTTTATTATGTTCTGGGTTATTTGGGAAAATAAGTGTGTACAATTACCACCTTATTCCAAATGCAGGCACATTTATGTTATATTTCACATATGTTACAATCTTACTAGGTTACAGGTTTGTTTTATTATCGTTCCGAAATCATTTTGTGTCTGTATATGCCTAATTAGTCATAGTACACTAACGTCGCCTTTAAGTTTCATTTTTCATTCTATTGATGGTCGGGACTGGTACGCCTTGCCGGTGAGTGACTGTAAACTGGCATTGCTAGTAAATTCAGATCAAAATTTAATATCACATGAATGTGTAAGTTCATTAGTTAATTCTGGTGTTTTGTGGTTGTGTTTTCATTGCAGGTTTACAACCTAACTAGCTAAAACGAGCTAATGTCACTAATATCCAGCTGATAGGCTAATGTAGTGGGAAAATTCAGGCTAACGTTACCTATTTTGTGGATGATTATTGTGTATACATGCGCAATAAAAGCTCATAAAGTGACTCGAGTTGTAGCCGCCGTGCTTGTCCTGAAACCCTTCCAGTGGGGAGTTTATTGAGCTATAGCAGGTAAATTAGTAGAGAACTGGACAAAAAGGTAACACTGAATCAGTGTTGAAGTTAATGAGATAATTAAGTGATGATTGAGCATTCGTGATGAACACCTGATGATAATAGAAACAACTCCACAAACAGCATTACCAGCTTCACACATTACTAACCAGATTGACTTTATTTCTGTAAGATGTCTACAGAAGCTCTTATTGAGAATCAACAGAGGTTTAGATGTTGATGTTTTATTGAAAATAATTTATTTGTTTGAAGTCACCATTATGGTGATTAGTGTTTGATTTAGTTGGGCTCTTGACTTTTCAAAGTTAGACTTTCTCTGGCTGCTGTAATTATTTGTTATGTTGAGAACAGGAAGAGAAAGTTGATGATGTTGAATTGATGATACAGTTGTTATATAGTATCATATAGTGGCCTTATTTGCTGATCTCCAGAGACTCGTTGATTCTTAACCAGAGGAGATCCAACAGTGTTTTCATCAGATAAACTGAATGGTTTTTAAAACATGTACTTAAGTTTTGTCCTCCGGTTTAATAACACAACACACAATAAGCACTTCTGACACCTTCGAGCTTTACTCACACACAGACATCAAGAATAAGTCTATGAATCTCAACAATGGTGACAAGCTTCATGCCGCAATGAATTCTGGGTGCATTATGCAAAACTCATCCATGGCTCCCAGAATGCCTTGCGGCATGAACTATGTCACCACTGTTGAGATTCATAATCTGATTCTTTATGTCTGTGTGTGAGTAAAGCTTGCAGGAGGTCAAAGTGCTTAGTAAACAATCCTTTTTCAAACTTATTCAGCTTTTTTGATTAAAGCTGTGCTGGATTTCTTCTAGAATCTTTGTTTGCCCATTTGCTTGGGAATGGTAGCCAGATGTCAAACTGACGGTCACACCTAGGAGTGAAAAGAAAGCCTTCTGAACACATGAGATAATTTGGGGTCGCAAAGTTGACATGCCCGGACGAATCGCTTGATGTCTTTTGCCATGCCAGGCCACCAGTACCACTGTTGTAGGAGCGAGAGGGTTTGAGTGGTCTCCAGGTGGCCAGTACCCACAGATGAATGAGCTGACTCAATGAGAGGGATGCAATGATTCCATGGGACAAAAAGATGGTCAGTGGGACACCGCGCCGGAGCAGGTTCTTAACGAGATTCTTTGAGTAGCTGGCTGTCCAAATCCCAATGAATGGGACTGACAAAGAGAATGGAGGGCAGCACTGGCTCAGGAGCTTCATTGGAGTCTGAGGGAGCAGGAAGTCTTGATAGGGCATCAGCACACACATTCTTGGAACCAGGACGATAGGAGATACTGAAATGGAAACGAGTGAAGAATAATGCCCGCCTGGCTTGTCGAGGATTCAATCTATTTGCTTCTTTGAGATATTGCAAGTTCTTATCATCGGTAAGGACCACAAAAGGTTGACGAGCTCCCTTTAGCCAGTGCCTCCATTCCTCGAGAGCAAGTTTGATGGCGAGTAACTCTATTCCCGATGTTGTAGTTTTGCTCCGCCGGGGACAATTTCTTGGAAAAGAAGGCACATGGAAGAGGTTTGACTTTTCCTGCTGCTGAGATAATACTGTCACTACTCCTGTCATGGACACATCAACTTCCACCAGGAAGGCCTTGTCAGGATCAGGGTGGCACAGGAGTGGAGCAGTAGTGATGGCATCTTTCAGGGCTTGCATTGCTTTGTCGGTCTCGAGGTCAGCCTCCTCTATGTACTCTTCCATGTCCTTCCCCACTGAGCAAAGGCGTACGTTGAAAAGACGTCCACTAAGGAGCCATAATGAACGTTTTTATGACGTCTGTTTTTGACGTGTTCTGCACGTCCGATATAGACGTTCATGGAACCTCAAGGTTAAAAACTAGTTCAAATGTGGTCATTGTGGACATATTTCCCATTTGTAATTGCAAAGCAACTCACAGACAGTGTGTGTTTGTCCAGAAATCATGAAAATAAAAGAAACTTAGCTCACACCTTTAGATACTTTAGACAACTTAGCATCTGTAATTCACACATCTTTGGATCGTGAGAGAATCGTGGGATTCAATCCAGGATCTTCTTGCTGTGAGGAGACAGTGTTTCCCACTGAGACACTGGTGCTGCCCTTAATCACAGAAATAAGACACATTGTTTCATTTGAAGTCACCATTGTGGTGGGAAGCGTTTGCTTTAGTTGGGCTCTTGGTCCCCATATTTGTTTTAGTTTTTCTTTGACTGCTGTAACTGTATGTGAGAAACACAATAGTTATGGTTGAGAAAGCAAAGATAAAGTGACTTCAGGTGTTGTCAGCTCCTTGTTGATGACTAAATCATCCGAAGTCTAGAATCTGATGTTGTGCGTTTGAGTTTTATGTTCTTGTTTGGCAAATAATCATTTGTTTATATATTATAAACTTGTGAATCCACTGTATCGGGACTAATAGCAATAAAATAATCACTTATCCTGAAAGATGAAAAAAGTTTTGAGAACAGTTTGTTTTTCGAGGTCAGCCTCCTCTATGTACTCTTCCATGTCCTTCTGTCAGGCTTGTTTTGGGCAGAAGATGTCGAAGTAGGACTCATAACAGGCGGAAATCTTGATAGACTGCTTTTCTAGAGGGCTTTCAATAGAAGTGGTATTTACTGGATTTGTCACAGATTGTGGACGTGCAGGTCGAAGAAGTCGAGGAAAACGAGAATGGAAGCTGTTGGGACCCCCTTTTAAGACGTATCCATTGTGCCACAAAAATTCATGGTGAAGTTGAATAAGCCATGGAAGCCCTAGGATGATTGCCGCAGAGGATCCCTCCAGAACCAGAGGAGCAAACATTTTCTCATTAAGGAGGGCCAACTCGCAGGGTTACAGCCTTTACTTGACGTTTCACATACCCTCGATTCAAATTCCTTCCAGATTTAACCTTGTACGGAGTCGTAGAGCGGGTCGTCTGGAGTTGGAGTTGCCTGCAGAGGTCGCAGGAAATGAAATTGCCGGCTGACCCAGAGTTGATGAGGGCAGTGACTTTAACGTAAAGTTCAGCAGCAATCACTGTTACAGTTGTGGACAGAGGAGATGATGTAACTGCTTTATTCATTACTGAACTCACCAAGAGACAAGGAGGACGAATGGAACAAGCGCCAATATAATGGCCACTTGCCCCACAATATAAACAGGTTGTGGGTCAGCCGGCATGTTCTTTCTGCAGGAGACAGGTGGGTGTTATCCACTTGCATGGCTTCTGGTTCTGGAGGCGGCAATCTCTCTGGCTGGAGGGGATGGTTGGAGGACTGCAACATAGGATATTCTTCATAACAGCTTTGAGCTCTTCGTGCCACATGGATAGACTGTTGGATGAATTTCTCTAAACCAATAACATCATCATAAATTTCCAGTTGAAGATGAAGCGCTGGATTTAAACATTGGCCATAGGTGGTAATTAACGCTCTCTCATTCCATCCACTCGCAGCAGCAAGAGTTCTAAACTTTAGCGCATAATCTGTAATCGAGCTCATACCTTGTCGGAGATGATACAGCTGTTCGCTGACTGAAGAATCTCCTGCGGTTCAGCCAAACGCCTACTTAATGTGTGCAACGAAACTTTTAAGAGACATGGTGGCCGGACCAGCTTGAAACCAGATCGTTTCAGACCATTGAAGGGCTTGACCATATAGATGAGAAATTATAAAGGATATCTTTGATCCTTTGGTGGTAAATAGCTGAGGCTGCGCTTCCAGTGCGAGGGAAAATTGTTAGAGGAATCCGTTGCAGTCCTCCTCCAGACCAGAGAAGGGTGCAGGCTTGACTATGGGACTGGCAACACAGACACGTGAAGTAGTGACTGTTGTGGAAGTGATGGTAGTGCCCGGTGCTGTCCTGGGCTCTGTTAACTCTCTCCAGAGAGTTTTAGCAGGTTTCTGAATCTGATCGCGGTGATCTGGGTCCATATACGGTTTAGGTCTGGCCTTCTGTCAGGATATACACACTGGACAAGGTTAGTGAAGATCCAAACACACTGATATGTGACAATTGTCTTCTGTAGCTGCTTGACAGCAGAAATTATTACTGTGAGCTGCTATTTATTTTGATGGTCCATTTAACACATACGGTTGACTATAAGTAACGTTGCAGCTACATGTAACTCTCATTAGAGTGTTAGTAGACTGCTAGGGTTAGGGTTAGAATAAGTTGACATGTATTTGCAAAGTTACTTATAGTCAACAAAATGCCTAAAGGGACCATGAAAATAAAGTGTAACTCATAACATTTGTGTTCCAAAGAGTAAATAATGACGAATCTGTTCCTCTAATAATTTTGACCATCGGCACTCTATGATTGTGTATTTTCAGAAACAACGTCACACGACACTAGAACAGAAACAACCCAGGATAAACAGACCAGTTGCTCAGTTTGAGTTGAGAGAGATCTTATGACATTAAGACGACTGCAGCATGTGTATGAGCGCTTGTACATGATGTCTTAGTCTCACCTCTTTCTCTGTGACAAAATTTGTTTCTCTAATTGGTTTAATCAATACACTCAATGATTGTGTATTTTCAGAAACAACGTCACCTGACACTGCAAGAGAAACAACCCAGGATAAAGAAAAGTCTGGTAAGATCCGTTTCTCATTTTGAACACAAAGTGATCTTCTGAAATAAAGTGTTTGATGTACAGAATGTGTGTGAATGCTTGTAGATCTCTTTGTGTGATTTCAGGCTTTCCTGTGATAGTTGCTGTTTCTGTGGGTTTGATCCTGCTGGCTGTGTGTTTAGTGCTCGTGTTGCTCAAAATAAAATATAACCGCAAACAAGGTGAGACACACACACACACACACACACACACACACACACACACACACACACACACACACACACACACACACACACACACACACACACACACACACACACACACACACACACACACACACACACACACACACACACACACACACACACACACACACACACACACACACACACACATCTGAGTTGGTCGCCCTCTGCTGTTCAGAAATACACATACCCACTGAGCAAAGTTATGTCCAAAAGACGTCTTTTCAATGTCTTTGCCCCTAGAGGCGTACGTTGAAAAGACGTCCACTGAGGAGCCAGAATGAAAGTTTTTATGACGTCTGTTTTTGACGTGTTCTGCACGTCCGATATAGACGTTCATGGAACCTCAAGGTTAAAAACTAGTAATGTGCTCATTGTGGACATATTTTCCATTTGTAATTGCAAAGCAACTCACAGACAGTGTGTGTTTGTCCAGAAATCATGAAAATAAAAGAAACTTAGCTCACACCTTTAGACACTTTAGACAACTTAGCATCTGTAATTCACACATCTTTGGATCGTGAGAGAATCGTGGGATTCAATCCAGGATCTTCTTGCTGTGAGGAGACAGTGTTTCCCACTGAGACACTGGTGCTGCCCTTAATCACAGACATAAGACACACTTTGACTATTTCTGTCAGACGTCTACAGAAGCTCTTACTGAGAATTAACAGAGCTTTACATGTTGATGTTTATGGTTAATTTGAAGTCACCATTGTGGTGGGAAGCGTTTGCTTTAGTTGGACTCTTGGTCCCCGTATTTGTACTAGCTTTTCTTTGGATGTTATAACTGTGTGTGTGAAACACAATAGTTGTGGCTAATAAAGATGGCACAATAAAGTGACTTCAGGTGTTGTCAACTCCTTGTTGATGACTAAATCATCAGAAGTCTAGAATCTGATATGCTTTTGAGTTTTTTGATCTTGTTTGGGAAATAATTATTTGTTTACAGCCTCAATAACCTTGTGAATCCACTGTATTGGGACCAGTAGCAATAAAATAATCACTTATCCTGAAAGATGATAAAACAGAAGGTGCACATTGTTTTAAGAAAATATTTCACATAGTCACACGCAGACATCAAGATTTTGCATATGATTCACAACAACGGTGACAATCAAAACAAAAAAGCTTCATGCTGCAATGCATGATGGGTAGCTTCATAGTACAAAACTCATGCTTGATTGTCACCATTGTTGTGAATCATATGCAAAATCTTGATGTCTGTGTGTGACTATGTGAAATATTTTCTCAAAACAATGTGCATATTCTGTTTTTTCTTTCAGGATAAGTGGTTATTTTATTGCCATTGGTGCCAATACAGTGGATTCACAAGGTTATTGTGTTTCCTCACACACAGTTGAAGCACCCAAAAAAATACTAACTCACCTTCGGGAACCAAGAGCCCAACTAAAGCAAACGCTTCCCACCACAATGGTGACTTCAAATTAACCATAAACATGTCTGTTAATTTTATTTTCATGATTTCTGGACAAACACACACTGTCTATGAGTTGCTTTGCAATTACAAATGGAAAATGTGTCCACAATGAGCACATTTGAACTAGTTTTTAACCTTGAGAGTCCAAGAACGTCTATATCGGACGTGCAGAACACGTCAAAAACAGACGTCATAAAAACTTTCATTCTGGCTCCTCAGTGGACGTCTTTTCAACGCACGCCTCTAGGGGCAAAGACATTGAAAAGACGTCTTTTGGACATAGCTTTGCTCAGTGGGTACAGTTAAAATCATGGTAACACTTTATTTTGATGGTCCCTTTTGAACAATATGTTGACTATAAGTAAATTTGCAACTACATGTCAACTAACTCTCATTAGATTATCAGTAGACTGTCTGCTTAATGTCTGCTAACTCTTTATTGTGATGGTCCTCCAACAGACATTCTACACAGCAAAATCCCCAGTGTTAAATTAACACTACTCAGTGTACATATGTGTCCACACTACAGGGTGTTAAAAGTAACACTTAAGAAGTGTTAAAGTTAATGAGATAATTAAGTGATTAATTAAGTAATGATTGACCATTAGTGATGAGAAACACAAGAACTACAACTTCTCGCCACAGCTTTAGATGAAATCAACTGAAGATAAAAGAAGGCATTAAATCTCTGAAGATCTCAGCAGAGGAGGATTAAACAACTCCACAAACAGCATTACCAGCTTCACACATTACTAACCAGACTGACTTTATTTCTGTCAGACGTCTACAGAAGCTCTTATTGAGAATTACATTTTTGTTTATTTTGTGTTGAAACTTTTTTGTGTTGAAACCATCATGGTGATCAGTGTTTTCTTTAGTTGGGCAGTTTGATGACATTTTAATGTTAGTGTTTCTCTGGTTGCTGTAACTGAGTTTGCAATGGCAAGAAAAGCAAGAGTAAACACAATCAGATGCTGTTGGCTGCTCAGTGATAAGAATATGATCATTGTATAGTGATTTAAATCACTGATTAACTTTGTTTTTACTGTGATTCCAGGAAAGATCCAGATCGGTTTTATTCAATAAAGCTGAATATGTTTTAAAGCAGATTGTACACTAATCACTTCTAACTCCTGCGAGACTAACTCACACACAGACATAAAGAATCAGCCTATGAATCTCAACAATGGTGACATGCTTCATGCCGCAATGCATTCTGGGAGCCATGGATGAGTTTTGCATGATGCACCCAGAATGCATTGCAGCATGAAGCATGTCACCATTGTTGAGATTCATAGGCTGATTCTTGATGTCTATGTGTGAGTAAACCTCGCAGGAGTTAGAAGTGCTTATTGTGTGATGTGTTATTAAACCGGAAAACAAGATTTATGTACGTTTTAAACATTGATCAGTTTATCTGTTAAAATGCTGCTGGATCTCCTGCTGTAGAGTCACAATGCTACTATAATCAATGACTCTCAGGACAACAGCAAATAAGGCACTATATGATGATAACAATTGTATCACCAACAACAAGCCAACATCATCTGTCATCAACTTGTCATCATCAATTTTCTCTTGCTGTTCTCACTGTAACAAACAGTTACAGCAGACAGAAAGAAAAAATGCTGATAAGTCAAGGGTCAATTGCCCAACTAAAGCAACACTGATCACCATAATGGTGGCGTCAAACAAAACTATTATTTTCAATAAATCATCAACATCTAAACCTCAGTAAGAGCTTCTGTAGACATCTGACAGAAATAAAGTCAGTCTGGTTAGTAATGTGTGAAGCTGGTAATGCTGTTTGTGGAGTTGTTTAATCCTCCTCTGCTGAGATCTTCAGAGATTTAATGTCTTATTTTATCTTCAGTGGATTGCATCTAAAGCTGAAGTCAGTTGAAGTTCTTGTGTTTCTCATCACTAATGGTCAATCATAACTTAATTAATCACTTAATTATCTCATTAACTTTAACACTTCTTAAGTGTTACTTTTAACACCCTGTAGTGTGGACACATATGCACACTGAGGAGTGTAAATTTAACACTGGGGATTTTGCTGTGTACTGACAATAAGTAACTTTGCAAGTACATGTCAACTTATTCTAACCCTAACCCTACCAGTCTACTAATACTCTACTAACACTCTACTGAGAATTAGTAGACATGTATGTGCAATGTTATTTATAGTCAACAGAATGTGTTAAAGGGACCATCAAAATAAAGTGAAACCAAAATCGTCTCTCATTTTCTCAGTCTCAGATGTTGCTCTTGTTCACACAGGCATCATTTCATCATCAGACAGCAGAAGAGAGGCAGGAGATCATGACATGGTGAGTTTCAGGACTGATCTGTGCTTCATATGGGAGATAAAGTGGTCATGTGTGCTGTACGTTTGAACGGAGACTTTGCTTCTTACAGGCTCAAGAAGAGATTCAAAACTCAGATCCTGCATCAATTCCTCTCTATTCAACAGTACAGTTACCCACAACCCCCTCTGATTCACAGAATCCTCTCTACTCGACAGTACAGTTACCCACAACCCCCTCTGATTCACAGAATCCACTCTACACGACAGTACAGTTACCCACAACCCCCTCTGATTCACAGAATCCACTCTACTCGATAGTAGTTACCCACAACCCCCTCTGATTCACAGAATCCCCTCTACTCGACAGTACAATTACCCACAACCCCCTCTGATTCACAGAATCCACTCTACTCGATAGTAGTTACCCACAACCCCCTCTGATTCACAGAATCCACTCTACACGACAGTACAGTTACCCACAACCCCCTCTGATTCACAGAATCCACTCTACTCGATAGTAGTTACCCACAACCCCCTCTGATTCACAGAATCCCCTCTACTCGACAGTACAATTACCCACAACCCCCTCTGATTCACAGAATCCCCTCTACTCGACAGTACAGTTACCCACAAACCCCTCTGATTCACAGAATCCCCTCTACTCGACAGTACAGTTACCCACAACCCCCTCTGATTCACAGAATCCACTCTACTCGACAGCACAGTTACCCACAACCCCCTCTGATTCACAGAATCCACTCTACTCGACAGCACAGTTACCCACAACCCCCTCTGATTCACAGAATCCACTCTACTCGACAGCACAGTTACCCACAACCCCGTCTGATTCACAGAATACACTCTACTCGACAGTACAGTTACCCACAACCCCCTCTGATTCACAGAATCCTCTCTACTCGACAGTACAGTTACCCACAACCCCGTCTGATTCACAGAATACACTCGACTCGACAGTGCAGTTACCCACAACCCCCTCTGATTCACAGAATCCTCTCTACTCGACAGTACAGTTACCCACAACCCCCTCTGATTCACAGAATCCACTCTACTCGACAGTAGTTACCCACAACCCCCTCTGATTCACAGAATCCCCTCTACTCGACAGTACAGTTACCCACAACCCCCTCTGATTCACAGAATCCACTCTACTCGACAGTAGTTACCCACAACCCCGTCTGATTCACAGAATACACTCTACTCGACAGTACAATTACCCACAACCCCCTCTGATTCACAGAATCCACTCTACTCGACAGTACAGTTACCCACAACCCCCTCTGATTCACAGAATCCACTCTACTCGACAGTAGTTACCCACAACCCCCTCTGATTCACAGAATCCCCTCTACTCGACAGTAGTTACCCACAACCCCCTCTGATTCACAGAATCCTCTCTACTCGACAGTACAATTACCCACAACCCCCTCTGATTCACAGAATCCACTCTACTCGACAGTACAGTTACCCACAACCCCCTCTGATTCACAGAATCCACTCTACTCGACAGTACAGTTACCCACAAACCCCTCTGATTCACAGAATCCTCTCTACTCGACAGTACAGTTACCCACAACCCCCTCTGATTCACAGAATCCACTCTACTCGATAGTAGTTACCCACAACCCCCTCTGATTCACAGAATCCACTCTACTCGACAGTACAGTTACCCACAACCCCCTCTGATTCACAGAATCCACTCTACTCGACAGTACAGTTACCCACAACCCCCTCTGATTCACAGAATCCACTCTACTCGACAGTACCCACTGAGCAAAGGCGTACGTTGAAAAGACGTCCACTGAGGAGCCAGAATGAAAGTTTTTATGACGTCTGTTTTTGACGTGTTCTGCACGTCCGATATAGACGTTCATGGAACCTCAAGGTTAAAAACTAGTTCAAATGTGCTCATTGTGGACATATTTCCCATTTGTAATTGCAAAGCAACTCACAGACCGTGTGTGTTTGACAGGAGGTCCCGCGGCACGGAAGGCGCGTTTCGCGCGGCGTGAAGGACGCGAATCCGCCTCATTCGCGCGTCCACTCTACTTTATAGGGCTTGTGTTCTGCTTTGAATTAATAATATATGTTTGCATTATTCCCAATACTCTCAATAAAAGTATCTGCTGAATAAATTTATATTTATGCAATCCTGCAGCTGTTTTCTTCTATCATTCTGGAATCCAGATTTAAAGGTGCATTGGTGTGACTTTTCTCTGTGTTGGTTTGCTGATTACCTGTTTTAAATTCTGCTGCACTTAAAGATTGGAACCAACTGTAGACAATTCAACACTCAGAAAATAAAGTACATAATTGTACATTTTTGTACCTCTAAGTCAGGGGTAGGCAAGTTCGGTCCTAGAGAGCTGATATCCTGCAGAGTTTAGGTCCAACCCTACTAAGCCACCACAGTATAAACTCATGACTCCCAGCATGCATTGCAGCATTAAGTATGTCACCATGTCTTTGTTTGATTTGAACAGATTATGTGTTTTGTTAACACTGTAACAAAAAATACAAACTAAAGTCAAACTGCCCAACTAATGGAAACATTAATCACCATGATGGTGACAAATATTTTAAATAAAACCAACATCTAAACCTCTGTTAATTCTCAATAAGAGCTTCTATAGATGTCTTTCAGGGTTGGAGTCAAACTCTGCAGGACAGCGACTCACTAGGACTAAACTTGCCTGCCAATTGTGAATAGGGGTAGGGGTAATTGTACCCTAAGGACCAATTGTGTACCTTTTTTTTCTGAGAGTGAACAGTGCATTGGTTTAAGGCAGGCATGGGCAACTACAGTCCTCGAGGGCCACTGTCCTGCAGAGTTTAGTTCCAACCCTAATCAAACACACCTGAACCAGCTAATCAGTGTCTCCTGGATTACTACACAATAAAATCCCCAGTGTTAAATTAACACTGCTCAGAGCACATATGGTCCCACTCTACAGAGTGTTAAAGTAACACTGAATCAGTGTTAAAGTTAATGAGATAATTAAGAGATTAATTAAGTGATGATTGACCATTAGTGGTGAACACCTGATGATAATGAGCAGAATCACTGAAGAAAAAAGAAAAACACAAAAACTACGACTGACTATAAAAAAAGACATTAAATCTCTGAGGATCTCAGCAGAGGAGAATTAAACAACAGCATTACCAGCTTCACACATTACAAACCAGACTGACTTTATTTCTGTCAGACGTCTACAGAAGCTCTTATTGAGAATTAACAGATTTTTTGTTTGATTTTGTTTAGAAAATTGTTAGTTCTTAATGTGACCATCATGGTGAATAGTGTTTTCTTTAGTTGGGCAGTTTGGTGACTTTTTAATATTCGTGTTACTCTGGCTGCTGTAACTGAGTTTGTTATGGCAAGAAAAGCAAGAGTAGCCGGTTAATTGATTAGTAGTAAATTGTCTTCTCCTGCTTTCAGATGGAGCGGCATTTACTACAAAGCTAAAACTCCAGAGTTAAATTAAGAAAGAAGTTAGAGAAGTTAATGAGATAATTAAGTGATTAATTTAGCGATGATTGAGCATTATATTTATAATTTATAATATAACCAACAGATCACTTTTTATCTTTGTTCTTCTGGTAGTTATAACTCAGATACAGCAGCCAGACAAAATCTAAAGTGAATAACATAAGGGTCAAGAGCCCAACTAAAGCAAACACCCATCCCCATAACGGTGGCTTACAATTTGAGATTTTCTCCTTCAGAGATTCTGCTTGTTATCATCAGGTGTCTTCAATAAGGATCAATCATCACTAAATTAATCACTTAATTATCTCATTACCTTCAACACTCTTGAGTGGACTCATATACACTCCCAGGAGTGTTAATTTAACACTGGAGTTTTTGCTGTGTACAAAGAGCCGTAGTTAACTGACAAGCTGAGCCATATCGCAATAATTATCGCTGGCGATACGTCCGCGATATTAATGCGATATGGCTCAGCTTGTCAGTTAACTGCGGCTCTTTGTAGTAAATGCCGCTCCATCTGAAAGCAGGTGAAGCCGATTTACTACTAATCAATTAACCGGCTTTACTGATGAGATGCGCATAACAATCTCACGATATATATCGCCCAGCCCTAGTTTTGCGTGACGTACCCAGAATTAATTGCGGCATGAAGCATGTCACCATTGTTGAGATTCAAAGGCTGATTCTTGATGTCTATGTGTGAGTATAACTCGCAGGAGTTAGAAGTGCTTATTATGTGATGTGTTATTAAACTGGAGTACAAAACTTATGTACACATTTTTTGATAACCATTTAGTTTATGTGAAGTAAACACTGCTGGATCTTCTGCTGTAGAGTCACTAGGCTACTATAATCAATGACTCTCAGGAGAACAGCAAATAAGGCACTATATGATGATAACAACTGCATCATCAACAACAAGCCAACATCATCTGTCATCAAGTTGTCATCATGAATTTTCTCTTGCTGTTCTCACCGTAATTAACAGTTACAGCAGCCAGAGAAAAAAAATGCTGACAAGTCAAGGGTCAACAGGCCAACTAAAGCAACACTAATCACCATAATGGTAACTTCAAACAACTTTTATTTTCAATAAAACATCAACATCTAAACCTCAATAAGAGCTTCTGTAGACATCTGACAGAAATAAAGTCAGTCTGGTTTGTAATGTGTGAAGCTGGTAATGCTGATTGTGGAGTTGTTTAATCCTCCTCTGCTGAGATCTTCAGAGATTTAATGTCTTTTTTATAGTCAGTCGTAGTTCTTGTGTTTTTCTTTTTTTCTCTTTTCTTCAGTGATTTTGCTCATTATCATCAGGTGTTCATCACTAATAGCCAATCATCACTTAATTAATCTCTCAATTATCTCATTAACTTTAACACTGATTCAGTGTTACTTTAACAGTCTGTGGAGTGGGACCATATGTGCTCTGAGCAGTGTTAATTTAACACTGGGGATTTTACTGTGTAGAAGGCTACAGGCAGGTGAGTTTTATCAGGGTTGGAGCTAAACTCTGCAGGACAGTGGCCCTCGAGGACTGGAGTTGCCCACCCCTGCTCTAGGGGCAAAGACATTGAAAAGACGTCTTTTGGACATAACTTTGCTCAGTGGGATCACACACAGTGTGAATGAAAATTACACTTAACAACAACATACTATATATCCGAACCATTTTACATGGTTAAATATGGTAAACAATATCTTAATGCTTATATTTACCACTTTATTACATGGAAAACACTACACACTGGCGTCCAGATATAAAAGTGCATTGGCGTGTCAGACTTTTCTCTGTCCTGGTTTGCTAATTACCTGTTTTCAAATCTGCTGTCCTGTCAAACTCATCATTTATACCCCATAATGCTGCTTAAAATAAAAATGAAAATATTGTCTTGTAATCGGGTAAAATAAGTGTGTAGGTAGAGATAATTCAAGTGAACACTAGGTGGGGATATTTGACAGCATTTAGGTTGCAATATAATTGCACTATGGAGGCCAAGCATCACAGCAAATACACAAATATAACAAATACGTAAATATATTCTGGAAATAGGATCCACACACACACAGCATCTAAAAAGTAAAATGTTAATTGTCATTAGAGTGACAGATTTTTTTTTAATATAATTTTTTAGAACATGATATTAATAATGACTATATCTCCGAAAAGTTAAATCAAAACAGATTTGCAGCTGTAGTCATGTGATCATATATTCAAATAAGGGGAGTAAACCTGAGCGCTCTCAGTCTTTTGTTATTCATCCAGATCAGGAAAGAGAAAGAGAGCAGAGAGAAGTGCAAGTGTAGGTGATTGGTGAGCATCTGAATCAGAAAAAGAGGATTTCTAGAGAAATGGCACCACCAATTACAGGTCAGTAAATCACCTAATTAATCAAAAAGAACATTAATCTCATTCTGGACATTCTAACAACATTTCATTATCTAACAACAAAATTAAACTATTGACTGTATTTGACAAAAAGGAAATAAAACATGATTGGAAAATTATGCTTTTCTAGAAACTGAGGAATGAGTTGAGAAAGCGAAGACATTTTAAAACAACAAGTTGAGCAAATTTAAAACAACTGAGAATATGAAAAATGTAACCAATAAATCATAAAAAATAAATACAATAAAAAGAAACAGAGTTAGAAAAAGACACTGACCTTAATTTGTCCAACTGAGAAAACCGGATCACCTTCAGAGGTGAAATGTAAGAGAGGCAAGAAAGCAGTTGATTACACAACCTGGGGACTGATTAAGGAATATTTAAATGATTATTCAATTATGTTGAGTGAGCGTGTGGACAATAGATAAAAGAAAGAAATCATGAAATCAATGAAAATAGTACTATATATATATAATTATTATAATTTTTTTTCATTGGTACTTGTTTAAACTGCTTGGCACTACTTGAAACTTGCGTCATAAAACAAGGTTTGATCTAAGCGGTTGATTACTAGTATGATTAACCAACTGAAATTTAAATGGTAATTTCACAGTAAAATCCCGGTGTTGAATTAACACCGCTCACTGTTCATATGGGAACCACCCGCAGGTGTTAAAGTAACACTGAAGCAGTGTTAGAGTTAATAAGATACTTAAGTGATTAATTGAGTGATGATTGTTTGATTATTGAATACACCTGATGATAATGAGTAGAATCACTGAAGGAAAGAGAAACACAAGAACTACAACTGACTTCAGCCACAGCCTTAGATGAAATCAACTGAAAAGACAGTATTTCTCTTTATTTCTGTCATTCGTCTACAGCTCTTATTGAGAGTTAGCAGAGGTTTAGAGGTTGATGATTTATAAAAAATATGTGGTCATCATTATGGTGATCCGTGTTTACTTTAGTTGGGCAGTTTGACTCTGGGCTTCTGATGTTAGTTTGCGGTTTTGTTGCAGTGATTTCTTACGAAGGAATCCATACACAAAAATAATCAGGTGATATAGTTATCTTAACTTGTAATTATACATAAAATTTTTTTTTATGTACACAAACATCAATAATCAGCATGTGAGTCTCAACAATGGTGAAATGCTTAATGCAGCAATGTCAGGAGCGTTATACTATGGTGGCTCCCAGCATGAATTGCACCATGAAGCATGTCCCCGTTATTGAGATTAATATGCTGATCCTTGATGTTTCTGTGGGTGTGTCTGAAGCTTTTTTCCATTTCTCAATGTATTTGAAAGTCAAAATTCATAATATTTTATCTCTGGCATTATTGGTGGCAATCTATTGACAAAAAATAACTAACTTTATTTTAATTTTTTTTTCAAATACTTGATTCTGTAATGTTGAAAGATATATCACCTGACCATCCTTGTTAATGGCTTCTTTTGCAACAACCAGCTCTTTTGTGACCAAACATTTTCTATAAAACATCACCCTCTAAATCTCTGTTAATTCTCAATAAGAGCTTCTGTATATGTCAGAAATAAAGTCAGGTTTGTGATAAGAGAGATTTAATGTCTTTTCAGTTGATTTCATCTAAAGCTGTAGCTGAAGTCAGTTGTAGTTCTTGTGTTTCTCTGTCCTTCAGTGATTCTGCTCATTATCATCAGGTGTTCATCAATAATCAAACAATCATCACTCAGTTAATCACTTAAGTATCTTATTAACTCCAACACTGATTCAGTGTTACTTTAACACCCTGCTGGTGGTTCCCATATGAACACAGAGCGGTGTTAATTCAACACCGGAGAATTTACTCACTCATACACTCTAAAAAGAGATGTGTTAAAAATGACACATGTTGTGTTAGTTTTAACACATGTAGTGAGTGTGCTCAGGGACAACACATTTTGTGTCAAATTTAACACAATAAATGTGTAAGTCATTTTAACACACTAATTGTGTCAGGTAATCACATACTCAGATGTAATTTTAAAAATAAAGTGAAACTAAATTATTAAGCATTTAATCAATAGTCGAGTACAGAACGCATGTGCACACAAAGTACAATGTTTCAAACTCTATGACTCTATAAACTCAATTTTTCACACTTCAACACCACATCGATGCTGCTTTTGAGAAAAGATCATGAAGAGATAACAGTTAATAGAGTTTGCGCTTTGAATTAAATTAAAATGTAGCAACTGATAAAACATTCTATATAAATAACTTTTATTTACTCAGGCCTGTTTGTTTGAGAACATAAACACTGCATACAATGCACAATGATGGTGTGTGTCGCGCTTTATAACATGATGTGTTGAGAACAACACAACCAGATGTGTTAAAAATCTACACATGTTGTGTCAGTTTTAACACATGTAGTGTGTGTGTGCTCAGGGACAACACATGTTGTGTAGATTTTAACACATGTAGTGTGTGTTCTCAGGGACAACACATGTTGTGTAGATTTTAACACATGTAGTGTGTGTGCTCAGGGACAACACATGTTGTGTAGATTTTAACACATGTAGTGTGTGTGCTCAGGGACAACACATGTTGTGTAGATTTTAACACATGTAGTGTGTGTGCTCAGGGACAACACATGTTGCGTAAAATTTAACACAAAACCTGTGTCGTTTTCTTTAACACATCTCCGTGTTACCTGTAACTCAACTAATGTGTTATTCCTCTAACACAGAAGTGTGTTGAAACCTTTTACACAATAATGTGTTATAGTTACACAACGTGTGTCAGATGTGTGTTACATGTTACTTCGTGTTTGGATGAACACTGACACGTATTGTTAACTTGTGTTTAGTCCATTGACGTTTAATAAAGTGTGTTTGACTGTTTATTGTATTACCTGGATGTTTTAGACATCATGAATCTACACACACCAGCTCTTATTGAGATGAACAGAGGTTTAGATGTTGATGGTTCATTGAATGTTTCATCTGAAGTCACCAGAATCGTGATCAGTGGCTCCTTTATTTGAGCTCTTGACCCTTTACTTGTCTTTTAATTCTTCTCTTTCTGCTGTAACTGCCTTTTAATCAAATATGTTTGTTATGGCATGAAAACACAATCAGAAGTTTCTTGATCACGTCATAATGTCAAGATCTGATCCAGTTTATGTGTAAATGGATGGTGTACATTTACTTTATTTGTGTGCTATTAGCTGTTAAAGTTTTGTGAAATTACTCCATGATGTCCAGTAGTGCAGAATGAGTTCTTAAAAAATAAAAAATTCAATGTTTTCAGAAAGTTTAGAGCTGCAGCAGATACTCGTCAAACACACACATCAAGAATCAGATCATGAATCGCAACAATGGTGACAAACGCTTCATCCTGCAGTGCATGCTGGGAGTCATGGATGAGTTTTGTACTATGGTGGCTCCCAGAATGCATTGCGGGATGAAGCTTTTGGTTTTTCACCATTATTGAGATTCATGAGCTGATTCTTGATATGTGTGTGTGCCTGTGTGACACCATAGACTAGAACAGGGGTGTCCAAACTCGGTCCTGGAGGGCCACTGTCCTGCAGGGTTTAGCTCCAGCTTGCCTCAACACACCTGTCTGGAAGTTTCTAGTATGCCTAATAAGACCTTGATTAGCTGGTTCAGGTGTGTTTAATTGGGGTTAGAGCTAAACTCTGCAGGCCAGTGGCCCTCCAGGAGCAGGAATGGACACCCCTGGACTAGAACATCCTATGCGCACTGTGTATCTAAACCAAATGTGCAGATAATGACAAAAATATTATTAACATAATTATTAACAGCGCAAAATATTATTTTCAGTAAAGTTTCAGATATCAAACACTTGTCTGAGCTCAGCAATCGTATGCGATGATAACATTATCATCTGATCATAGTTTTCTCATGGTAATTTTTGCTGCTTCAAATGTGTTTAATAAACACACAGTCACAGCAAACAGAGAAAAACTGATGTGAAAGAGTCAAGGGTCAAGAGCTCAAATAAAGGAGCCACTAATCACGATTCTGGTGACTTCAGATGAAACATTCACTGAATCATCAACACAAATCCTGTTCATCTCAATAAGAGCTTCTGTCTGACAGAAATAAAGTCAGTCTGGTCAGTGATAACAAGTGAAAAGCGGAGAAAGCATTTGAAAAAGACATTGAAAAAGACCTTGAAAAAGAGGCATGATGTGATTGGCTGCCAAAACACCCACTGCTGTTCATCCAGAGTAACATTTAACACACATTGTGTGTTATATCTACACAACATGTGTCAAAATACCATCAACACACTCAGTGTGTTGTTTTTTTTAACACATCGCTTTTTAGGGTGTAGGTCTGTTCTTCAATTTAAGTCTTTCAGACTTTTCACCAGTTTTATAATCAAACAACTGATCACTCAAATGTTGTGTGATTAACTGACTAAAAACTTAAGATATAATATATAATAAGATATCGTGTGTGTGAAAACAATTTGTCCCTCTGACTTCAGGAAATCTGAGGATTGTTATGTTGGGAGTGACTGGAGCTGGAAAGAGTGCAACAGCAAACACCATCCTGGGCAGAGATGTGTTTGAAGTGGATTTTAATCCAGAGTCAGTTACTCAAAGAACGGAGAAAAAAATTACAAGAAAAGGTAACAGGAGCATCTCAATAATCGACACTCCAGGTCTCCAGGATACATCACCAGCAAAACAAAACAAAGTGAGAGCTGAAATAAAGAAGTGCATGAGAATGTCTGCTCCTGGTCCTCATGTGTTCCTGCTGGTCATCAGAGTGGACGAGAGATTCACAGATGAAAAGAAGAACGCAGTGAAGTGGATTCAGGAGAACTTTGGAGAAGAAGCTGCACGATACACCATCATTGTGTTCACATACGCTGATCAGCTAAGGGGTGAAACACTGCAGCGTCGTATAGAACAGAATCAAGATCTACGTCAGTTTGTTATGAGCTGTGGTGGCAGATATCATGCATTCAACAATGAAGACAGAGAGAATCAGGATCAAGTGAATGAGCTGCTGGATGAGATGGATGACATGGTGCTGAGAAATGGAGGGAAGTACTACACTAATGCAATGTTTAATGAGGTCCAGAGAAGGCTTATATCGTGGAAAACTGCTGGAATTACTATAGTAGTTGTCTGTGGGGTAGCAGTAGTAGTAGCAGTAGCAGTGAAGAAAAGCAAAAAGTAAAGTGCAAATATTAGCAGAATAGTCTTGACATTGACTGAAAATCTGTTACAGGTTTTGAGTTTATTTCACTGTCATAGTCATTTTGGAACTTTGGTTATTAAAGCCTTTTTATCAAAGTGTTTAACAGTAATCACAACAGCATTACACCAATGCATATTTTAAAACGTCGATTTGATGCTACAAAATAATGTTTTCATTTTATAGAACTGATTCAAATGTTAATATGTTCTGCATAAATAACATGGGGAGGGGGGTGCTAAACAAATCTGAGTACAAGTATGTAGGGTTACAGGACAAAACACTGATGATTACGTCAGCTCAAGATTGGATCCAGCCTCTTATGAAGACTTCAGATTCCCCAACACCTGTGAAGAGACGACTACTCTGAATCAACATGCACCACTGACAAATTTTCTATAGTATGTTGTGCTGATAAATGCTTAGTTAGTATAGTTCACTTACACAAGAGTTCTAGTAACTAAAAAACAATTGTAGAGTACTTGATAATTTACTTTAAATAAACTTTAATTGTTACCATTGTTGTGTTTTGATGCTGAATGGAAGTGTGTGTGACTCAAGCAAGATCAATTGCAAGATATTGTTACAAATATAGAGGAATTATATTAATACAATTATGTGTTTCACAAGGGTTTTGTGACATAAAATTTTTAAATATCATTATTTGACATGATTATTAGTTATATATACATACAGTATTGTAGGCTTTGAGCCAACAACACTAAACCTTTTCACAATATTCAAATTTTCTGATGCAGATCACTCTACATTGTAATGTAGAAATCTGCATTTTCTGTTAAGCTGTTAGAAACTACATGTTTTTGAAAGTGCTATACAAATAAATGTGTAGTTAATTGAATAGATGAGATGAAAAAAAATCCCTTTAGAGTAATAATTGATTTGCAATCAGGTTAATAGATGTTTAATGACTGCACTGGATCATCTTAAGATATAATTATTTTGTAACATATATTTTACATTCATTTTACAAAACACCTAAATGTAAAACCAAACCTAGAAGTACACATTCACCTAGAGAGCTGATGTCCTGCAGAGTTTAGCTCCAACCCTACTAAGCCACCACAGTATAAAACTCATGGCTCCCAGCATGCATTGCAGCATAATGTATGTCACCATTGTTGAGGTTCATACGCTCACTCTTGATATCTGTGTGCGTATAAACTTTTTCCCTCTGGAAAGTAATTAAAAATCAAAATTCTGAATGTCTGATCTGTGGCAAGAAAGTATTGTTGGTTGATATTATTTATTCGTATTTGTAATCAGTGATGAGTTTAGTCAAGAACTTTCCTTCATGATACTTTTTGGTTATGGTTTCTTTTGAGTTAAACAGATTATGTGTTTTGACCCGACTGGATCCGATCGTCACATATTCCATAATAAACTGATATTAACAAGTCAATAAACAAGTTACGAAAAATATTACTTTTGTCTTACCTATAACGTAAGGTTAGCCGTCGTCTCCCTTCCTTGTAACGTTACTTGACTTGATGCATTACATCCTTGCCAAAAAGTTAAATCCATGTTATTCCTCTCTTGTTATTCCAAGCATGCTTAATTCACTCATCATTTCAGCTTCAAAAGTCCACTTCATGTCACGGTGACGAATGACGAATGCGTCTTTGCAGATTTGCATTTCACCAAGTTAACTTGCATAATAACTTTGACTGTTTACCTTTTTTAACTATAATAACGATTGCTCGCTCGGTGGCCGCTGACGTCAGCATTATTTATTTGCTATCATCTCTGTGAGCCGAGTCTGACCACCAAAACTTTAAGATTAAACAAGACGGTTCATTCATATGATTATTAAAGTCAATCACAGCGGAAGTTCGGGTTGCCATAGAAACATGACAAGCGCTTGAGACTGCACATGCGCGGTGGCTGGAGCAACCTGAACTATGAACTTTTTTACGCAATTTGAGCATCATAGAAAACATTTCTGACAGTTCACCTGAGATTTTGTTGCTGATTTGAAATATACACAGCAAAATCCCCAGTGTTAAATTAACACTCCTCAGTGTACATATGTGTCCACACTACAGGGTGTTGAAAGTAACACTTAAGAAGTGTTAAAGTTAATGAGATAATTAAGTGATTAATTAAGTTATGATTTACCATTAGTGATGAGAAACACAAGAACTACAATTGACTTCAGCCACAGTTTTAGATGAAATCAACTGAAGATAAAAGAAGAAAATAAATCTCTGAAGATCTCAGCAGAGGAGGATTAAACAACTCCACAAACAGCATTACCAGCTTCACACATTACTAACCAGACTGACTTTATTTCTGTCAGACGACTACAGAAACTCTTACTGAGGTTTAGATGTTGATGATTTATTGAAAATAATAGTTTTGTTTGACGCCACCATTATGGTGATCAGTGATGATGACAAGTTGATGACAGATGATGTTGGCTTGTTGTTGGTGATACAGTTGATATCATCATATAGTGCCTTATTTGCTGATCTCCTGAGAGTCATTGATTATAGTAGCCTTGTGATTCTACAGCAGGAGATCCAGCAGCGTTTTCATCAGATAAACTGATCAATGTTTAAAACATGTACATAAGTCTTGTTTTCTGGTTTAATAACACATCACACAATAAGCACTTCTAACTCCTGCGAGATGAACTCACACACAGACATCAAGAATCAGTCTATGAATCTCAACAATGGTGACATGCTTCATGCCGCAATGCATTCTGGGTGCATCATGCAAAACTCATCTATGGCTCCCAGAATGCATTGCGGCATAAAGCATGTCACCATTGTTGAGATTCATAGGCTGATTGTTGATGTCTGTGTGTGAGTTAGTCTCACTGGAGTCTGAAGTGATTTGTGTAGAATCTGCTTTAAAACCTATTTAGCTTTACTGATTTAAACCAATCTGAATCTTTCCTGGAATCACAGTAAAAACAAAGTTAATAGTATATTGCTCAGACTCAGCCATAAGATCAGTGATTTAAATCACTATAAAATGATCATATTCTTATCACTGAACAGCCGACAGCATCTGATTGTGTTTTCTCTTGCTTTTCTTGCCATTGCAAACTCAGTTACAGCAGCCAGAGAAACACTAACATTAAAATGTCATCAAACTGCCCAACTAAAGAAAACACTGATCACCATTGATGGTGACATTAAAAAAAGTTTCAACACAAAATAAACAAAATAGTAATTCTCAATAAGAGCTTCTGTAGACGTCTGACAGAAATAAAGTCAGTGTGGTTAGTAATGTGTGAAGCTGGTAATGCTGTTTGTGGAGTTGTTTAATCCTCCTCTGCTGAGATCTTCAGAGATTTAATGTCTTCTTTTATCTTCAGTTGATTTCATCTAAAGCTGTGGCTGAAGTTGTAGTTCTTGTGTTTCTCATCACTAATGGTCAATCATCACTTAATTAATCACTTAATTATCTCATTAACTTTAACACTTCTTAAGTGTTACTTTTAACACCCTGTAGTGTGGACACATATGTACACTGAGGAGTGTTAATTTAACACTGGGGATTTTGCTGTGTATTATTTAAATATAAGTTCAAATCAAACTTCAACAGTGCGTCACACGTAGGCTGTTTGTCCACAATAGCCAATGCATGAAGGATGCCCACACCCCAGCCAGCACAGTCATGTGGGGCCCATATGGGCGTCACCTGGGCTGTCTAACTGGGGCCCAGCCAGTTTTGTCCTCAGTTTCCATGGAGGCCCCACATGGGCTAGCCCAGATGAACTGAACACTGCTCAGTGTGCACACTACAGGCTGTTAAATGTAACTGAATCAGTGTTGGAGTTAATGAGATAATTAAGTGATTAATAGAGTAAAGACTGAATATTACTGAAGACTCCTGATGATATCAAGCAGAATCACTGAAGGACAGAGAAACACAAAAGACTTCAGACACAACTTCACAAAAGCATTATCAGCTTCCCTTTTTACCTATTAGATTGACTTTCTGTCATCTTAGTTTTTAATAATGATAATTATGATAGTTGATAATTCCCACTGAGCAAAGGTGTACGTTGAAAAGACGTCCACTGAGGAGCCAGAATGAAAGTTTTTATGACGTCTGTTTTTGACGTGTTCTGCACGCCCGATATAGACGTTCATGGAACCTCAAGGTTAGAAACTAGTTCAAATTGTGGACATATTTTCCATTTGTAATTGCAAAGCAACTCACAGACAGTGTGTGTTTGTCCAGAAATCATGAAAATAAAAGAAGCTTAGCTCACACCTTTAGACACTTTAGACAACTTAGCATCTGTAATTCACACATCTTTGGATCGTGAGAGAATCGTGGGATTCAATCCAGGATCTTCTTGCTGTGAGGAGACAGTGTTTCCCACTGAGACACTGGTGCTGCCCTTAATCACAGACATAAGACACACTTTGACTATTTCTGTCAGACGTCTACAGAAGCTCTTACTGAGAATTAACAGAGCTTTAGATGTTGATGTTTATGTTTCATTTGAAGTCACCATTGTGGTGGGAAGCGTTTGCTTTAGTTGGGCTCTTGGTTCCCGTATTTGTGTTAGCTTTTCTTTGGATGCTGTAACTGTGTGTGTGAAACACAATAGTTGTGGCTGAGAAAGCAAAAATAAAGTGACTTCAGGTGTTGTCAGCTCCTTGTTGATGACTAAATCATCAGAAGTCTAGAATCTGATGTTGTGCTTTTGAGTTTTATGTTCTTGTTTGGGAAAAAATATTTTGTTTATATACTATAACCTTGTGAATTCACTGTTTCGGGACTAATAGCAATAAAATAATCACTTATCCTGAAAGATGATAAAACAGCATGTGTACATTGTTTTGAGAAAATATTTCACATAGTCACACGCAGACATCAAGATTTTGCATATGATTCACAACAACGGTGACAATCAAAACAAAAAAAACTTCATGCTGCAATGCATGATGGGTAGCTTCATAGTACAAAACTCATGCTTGATTGTCACCGTTGTTGTGAATCATATGCAAAATCTTGATGTCTGCGTGTGACTATGAGAAATATTTTCTCAAAACAATGTGCACATGCTGTTTTATCATCTTTCAGGATGAGTGATTTGTATATTGCTATTGGTGTAAATACAGCAGATTCAAGGTAATAGTATATAAATAAATTATTATTTGCCGAACAAGAACCAAAAACTCAAAAATACAACATCAGATTCCAGACTTCTGATGATTTTATGTGACAACACCTGAAGTCACTTTATCTTTGCTTTTTCAGCCATAACTATTGTGTTTCACACACACAGTTTTAACATCCAAAGATAAGCTAACTCAAGTACAGGGACCAAGAGCCCAACTAAAGAAAACGCTTCCCACCACAATGGTGACTTCAAATTCACCATAAATATCAACATGTAAAGCTCTGTTAATTCTCATTAAGAGCTTCTGTAGACGTCTGACAGAAATAGTCAAAGTGTGTCTTATGTCTGTGATTAAGGGCAGCACCAGTGTCTCAGTGGGAAACACTGTCTCCTCACAGCAAGAAGATCCTGGATTGAATCCCACGATTCTCTCACGATCCAAAGATGTGTGAATTACAGATGCTAAGTTGTCTAAAGTGTCTAAAGGTGTGAGCTAAGTTTCTTTTATTTTCATGATTTCTGGACAAACACACACTGTCTGTGAGTTTGTGAAGTTGTGTCTGAAGTCTTTTGTGTTTCTCTGTCCTTCAGTGATTCTGCTTGTTATCATCAGGAGTCTTCAGTAATATTCAGTCATTTCTCTATTAATCACTTAATTATCTCATTAACTCCAACACTGATTCAGTTACATTTAACAGCCTGTAGTGTGCACACTGAGCAGTGTTCAGTTCATCTGGGCTAGCCCATGTGGGGCCTACATGGAAACTGAGGACAAAACTGGCTGGGCCCCAGTTAGACAGCCCAGGTGACGCCCATATGGGCCCCACATGACTGTGCTGGCTGGGACAGAAGAGGTGCCCGTGGGTTTAAGTTCTTTATATTAGTTTTTTAGCTTTTTTCGCACATCACTCATGAAGGTATACACAGTAAAATCCCCAGTGTTAAATTAACACTGCTCAGAGCACATATGGTCCCACTCTACAGAGTGTTAAAGTAACACTGAATCAGTGTTAAAGTTAATGAGGTAATTAAGAGATTAATTAAGTGATGATTTACCATTAGGGATGAACACCTGATGATAATGAGCAGAATCACTGAAGAAAAGAGAAAAAAAGAAAAACACAAGAACTACGACTGACTATAAAAATGACATTAAATCTCTGAAGATCTCAGCAGAGGAGGATTAAACAACTCCACAAACAGCATTACCAGCTTCACACATTACTAACCAGACTGCCTTTATTTCTGTCAGACGTCTACAGAAGCTCTTATTGAGGTTTAGATGGTGATGTTTTATTGAAAATAAAAGTAGTTTGAAGTCACCATTATGGTGATTAGTGTTGCTTTAGTTGGGCTCTTGACCCTTGACTTGTCAGCATTTACTTTTGTTTCTGGCTGCTGTAACTGTTTATTACGGTGAGAACAGCAAGAGAATATTGATGATGACAAGTGATGTTGTCTTGTTGTTGATGATACAGTTGATATCATCATATAGTGCCTTATTTGCTGATCTCCTGAGAGTCATTGATTATAATAGCCTTGTGACTCTACAGCAGGAGATCCAGCAGTGTTTTCTTCACATAAACTAAATGGTTATCAAAAAATGTGTACATAAGTTTTGTACTCCAGTTTAATAACACATCACATAATAAGCACTTCTAACTCCTGCGAGATTAACTCACACATAGAAATCAAGAATCAGCCTATGAATCTCAACAATGGTTACATGCTTCATGCCGCAATTAATTCTGGGTACGTCACGCAAAACTCATCTTTGGCTCCCAGAATGCATTGTGGCATTGAAGCATGTCACCATTGTTGAGATTCATAGGCTTATTCTTGATGTCTGTGTGTGAGTTAAAATTGTAGGAGTTAGAAGTGCTAAGTGTACAATCTATTTCAAAACGAATTCAGCTCTTCTGATTAAGACACTGCTGGATCTTTTCTAGAATCACAATAAAAAAAAAGTTAATAGTATATAGCTCATACTCAGTCATAAAATCGATTAAGTTAATTACTACACAATGATCATATTTTCATCTTCGAGCAGCCGACAGCATCTGCTGGTGTTTACTCATGCTTTTCTCGTCATAGCAAACTCAGTTACAGCAGCCAGAGAAACACTAATGTTAAAAAGTCATCAAACTGCCCAACTAAAGAAAACACTGATCACCATGATGGTCACATTAAGAACTAACAATTTTCTAAACAAAATCAAACAAAAAATCTGTTAATTCTCAATAAGAGCTTCTGTAGACGTCTGACAGAAATAAAGTAAATCTGGTTAGTAATGTGTGAAGCTGGTAATGCTGTTTGTGGAGTTGTTTAATTCTCCTCTGCTGAGATCTTCAGAGATTTAATGTCTTTTTTATTGTCAGTCGTAGTTCTTGTGTTTTTCTTTTTTCTCTTTTCTTCAGTGATTCTGCTCATTATCATCAGGTGTTCATCACTAATGGCCAATCATCACTTAATTAATCTCTTAATTATCTCATTAACTTTAACACTGATTCAGTGTTACTTTAACACTCTGTAGAGTGGGACCATATGTGCTCTGAGCAGTGTTAATTTAACACTGGGGATTTTACTCTGTATCTAGGGCTGGGCGATATATATCGTGAGATTGTTATGCGCATCTCATCAGTAAAGCCGGTTAATTGATTAGTAGTAAATCGCCTTCACCTGCTTTCAGATGGCGCGGCATTTACTACAAAGAGCCGTAGTTAACTGACAAGCTGAGCCATATCGCATTAATATCGCGGACGTATCGCCAGCGATAATTAATGCGATATGGCTCAGCTTGTCAGTTAACTACGGCTCTTTGTACACAGCAAAAACTCCAGTGTTAAATTAACACTCCTGGGAGTGTATATGAGTCCACTCAAGAGTGTTGAAGGTAATGAGATAATTAAGTGATTAATTTAGTGATGATTGATCATTATTGAAGACACCTGATGATAACAAGCAGAATCTCTGAAGGAGAAAATCTCAAATTGTAAGCCACCGTTATGGGGATGGGTGTTTGCTTTAGTTGGGCTCTTGACCCTTATGTTATTCACTTTAGATTTTGTCTGGCTGCTGTATCTGAGTTGTAACTGCCAGAAGAACAAAGATAAAAAGTGAACTGTTGGTTATATTATGACAAACATCATTTGAACTATGTTTTTGATTTATGTTGCTGTTTACAGCATAACTGTGATTCTGCATTAATAAACAAAGTTTTAGATATAATATAAAGGATTTCTTAAAAGTTGTTTTTTAAAAAAAAAAAAGAGTGTTTCTTTTAGGCACACACAGACATTAAGATTCAGTCTATGCATCTCAACAATGGTGACGAGCAGAATATTCAATTAGGAAAATAAAATTACATAGACAATTCAGATCATAATTTATTCATACCGCAATGCATGATGGGAGCCATTAATGAGTTGTGATTGGTGGTAGCCACTGCAACATGCTTTATTATTGTCACCATTGTTGAAACTCACAGGCTGATTATTGATATCTGTGTTTCTAAATCAATTAATTTGAAAGTCTTTAGATCAGAACAATGTTTATTAAATATTTTGGCTTATAAGAAAAAATGTTAATTACATGCTGTAAAATCACAAAGATCCTGCTAACAAGTTAAACCAAATTATCTCAAAAAGTGTCATTTTTCTGATCATAGCATGATTATGTTAAATCAAAGCCAACACTATCAGATCACACATTTCGTTGTTAATTTGAATGTTGTAAATCAATAACAGCAGACAAACAAAATCTGAAGATAATAATATAAGGGTCAAGAGCCCAACTAATGCACACACCCATCCCCATAACGGTGGCTTACAATTTATGATTTTCTCCTTCAGAGATTCTGCTTGTTAACATCAGGTGTCTTCAATAATGCTCAATCATCACTAAATTAATCACTTAATTATCTCATTAACTTCTCTAACTTCTTTCTTAATTTAACACTGCAGTTTTAGCTTTGTAGTAAATGCCGGGCCATCTGAAAGCAGGTGAAGGCGATTTACTACTAATCAATTAACCGGCTTTACTGATGAGATGCGCATAACAATCTCACGATATATATCGCCCAGCCCTATCTGTATCCATTATTATTACTGTGCGCTTGCACTGAGAGAGAGAGAGAGAGAGAGAGAGAGAGAGAGAGAGAGAGAGAGAGAGAGAGAGAGAGAGAGAGAGAGAGAGAGAGAGAGAGAGAGAGAGAGAGAGAGAGAGCGAGCAAGAGAGAGAGAGATCACTCGTGTTTTTCTTCTTTCTTTTTTTAAACCTTATTTCCCGGCTCACACTTTTCTTATCCA
This sequence comes from Gobio gobio, assembly GCF_949357685.1. Classification (NCBI taxonomy): domain Eukaryota; kingdom Metazoa; phylum Chordata; class Actinopteri; order Cypriniformes; family Gobionidae; genus Gobio; species Gobio gobio. The sequence continues at coordinate 66,587,327 of NC_137099.1, forward strand.
AATTTAACAAGTTGCAAGTTACAAAAAACACACAAGCAGTGCTGACTGACTCTGATCACAGGCAGGTGTTCGCTGAGTCCGGATCGACTCCGGTATTAGACACACATGTTAATCAGACCCGGGACTCGTAGTAATAGATTGGGACCCGACCCGGACCCGGCTGATCATTTTAAAACATAGACCCGAACCCATACGGGTCCCGGGTCCACGGGTCTCGGGGGCTCCGTGAAGACCTCTACCCTAAGAACCAATTGTGTACCTTTAAAGGTACAGTTATACGTTTTGTTCCCCCAGGAACAAAATTTTACCTCCACTGTACCTTTCTTTTTCTGACAGTGCATTCAGACAGGGAATCCCCGAATGTAGTGATTCAGGTTAAATACAATTGTTATTTTTATTTTGTATGCATTATATTTTTTATTTCTTATGCACATGATTGTTATGATTATTTTAATTCCTTTTCAATGTAAAGCACTTTTACCATTTCACATTGTGCATGAAATGTGCTATATAAATAAACTTGACTTGCCTTCATTTTTTTTCCACTTGCTTTCTGTTTTGAATAAAAGGGGTGTTGGTAGAAAGTCATTTTAAAGAAGTTCATTTGATTAACAGAATAAATGCATGCAAATTTTAAACTGACGTCCAAGTTTGAATTTGCAACCCAAGATTTGCAACCCAGATTATTGGGTTTCAACCCATTCTCTAAATGCATCACCAAGTTAAAAAGCAAATGATATTTAAAAAATGCACTTATATAACAAACAAAGGTAAACACACAATGTTGCTGATCTTGCTTATTCTGAATAAATGTCTGGATGAATGGAAAATTCTGACACAGGGCTCAGGTTAACTCCCCTTGTTTGAACAGGTAAAGCATGTTTATTTGTAAAGTAGCCTATATTTCATAGACAATGTAAATTAAAGGTGCTTTACTTTAAAAGAAGATTTCATAAAAATAGTCATAAAATAACTAAAGAAATAACAATAAAAAGTAAGAAATAAAAAAATATATATATAAATTAATTCAAATGAAATGTATACATTAAAAGTAAAATAAATATGATCACTTATATGGACAGTATATATACTTTTTATTTACTGATTCTAATTTTTCATCCATTATCATCTGGGGAATGTACAGTCAAATACCCAATGACCAGATATGATAAATGAAGACTTGGAGTTAGAGTTAAAAAAATAAAAAATAATTCAACAACAAGCTAACATCATCTGTCATCATCTTGTCGTCATCATTTTCTTTTGCTGTTCTCACCGTAATAATAATAATAATAATAATAATAATAATAATAATAATAATAATAATAATAATATTAATAATAGACTTTATTTTATATACACAGTAAATTCCCCGGTGTTGAATTAACACCACTCAGTGTTCATATGGGAACCACCAGCAGGGTGTTAAAGTAACACTGAAGCAGTGTTAGAGTTAATAAGATACTTAAGTGATTAATTGAGTGATGATTGTTTGATTATTGAAGACACCTGATGATAATGAGCAGAATCACTGAAACACAGAAACACAACTACTGCCACAGCTTAAGATGACATCAACTCAAAATACATTAAATCTCTCTTATTATAAAACAGACTGACTTTATTTCTGTCATTTGTCTACAGTTCTTTTTGAGAATGACCAGAGGTTTAGAGGTTGATGTTTTATGGGAAATGTCTGGTCACCGTTATGTATATCAGTGTATATTTTAGTTGGGCAGTTTGACTTGGCATTTTATGTCAGTTTGTGGTCTTAGTAACAGAGTTTACTGGAACATATACTTTGATGCAAATTAATCCATAAACATAAATTATCAGGTGAAATAGTCATCATCATAAAGATTTTTTTTTTTTGGACCAAACAAATTTTTGAGAAAAGTGGATAATAGAAATGTTAATAAAAGTTGTTTTAATAGATTTTCACCATAAATGCTTTACTGCCATAGATCAGTCATCTTAAATTTAAATTTTCAGATACATTTAGCGGGGAAAAATTGTTTGTGCACACAGACATAAAGAATCATCATATGAAACTCAACAATGGTGACATGCTGCAATGCATGCTGGGAGTCATGCGTGTTATACTATGATGATTATATATCCCAGCATGAAGCATGTCACCGTCATTGAGATTAATATGCGGATTATTGATGTTTGTGTGGGTGTGCCGAAAGTATTTTTCTTCACAATGTACTTAAATAATAAAAATCAGAATATTTGATTTCTGACAAGAAATGATTACTGGTGAAAATTTACTAATGACAATTTGATAACTTTTTTTTTTAATGTGTCAATTATCCTTCTCGTCTATGATGTTGAAAGATATATCATATGACCATCTTTGTTTACGGCTTCTTTCACAACAAATTATATGTTTGTGTTTGAGCAAACACTGTTACAAAGACCACAGACTGACATTAAAAGCCAAGAGTCAAACTGCCCAACTAACGGAAACACTGACCACCATAATGGTGACCACATATTTTCAATACAACATCAACCTCTAAACCTCTGTTAATTCTCAATAAGAACTTCTGTAGATGTCAGAAATAAAGTCAATCTGGTTTGTAATAAGAGAGATTTAATGTCTTCAGTTGATTTCATCTAAGGCTTGTGGCTGAAGTCAGTTGTAGTTCTTGTGTTTCTCTTTCCTTCAGTGATTCTGCTCATTATCATCAGGTGTCTTCAATAATCAAACAATCATCACTCAATTAATCACTTAAGTATCTTATTAACTCTAACACTGCTTCAGTGTTACTTTAACACCCTGCTGGTGGTTCCCATATGAACACCGAGCGGTGTTAATTCAACACCGGGATTTTACTGTGTGCCTTTAAAATGCATCTCAAAGCGGTTCACAAAACATAAACATGCAAAAAATATAATAAAATACAAACATTATGAAATGTAGGATTAAATAACAATAATACGGCAATTATAAACAATTTATATAAAAGCTACCCGAAACAAATAAGTTTTCAGGGAAGATTTAAAAACACTAAGTGATTCCGCTTGCCTAATCCCCACAGGTAGGGAGTTCCAGAGTTTTGGAACATTTGATGAAAAGGCCCTATCACCATTGGATTTAAGTTTAGTTTTGGGAACAATTAAAAGGCCAGCTTCAGAGGAGCGAAGTTCACGTAGTGGTTTGTATGGGGTTAAAAGCTCAGTGATATAAAGAGGAGTAAGTCCATGCAAAGCCTTGTAGGTAAGCATTAGAATTTTAAAATCAACATGGAATCTAACAGGGAGCCAGTGTAAGGATTCAAGTACAGGGGAAACGTGATTCCCTGTCCGGTTTCCAGACAGAATTCGAGCGGCTGCATTCTGTACCAACTGTAGTTTGTTAAGGGTAGCTTTTGGGACCCTGGCCAGCAAAGCATTACAGTAATCAATTCGTGAAAATACAAAGATTTGAATTAGCTTTTCAGCCACAGGTAGTAACAGCATGGGACGCATTTTGGCAATATTTCTCAGATGAAAAAAAGATGTCTTGACAGTGCTCTGAACATGAGGATCAAATGTTAGGGTACTATCAAATATTACTCCCAAATTTTTTAATTTTGTTTGAAACTGAAGTGTAGAACCCTCTATGCTTAAAGCTGGAGACCCAGCCTTACATAGCTGGTGGGCCCAACCAACGAGCATTACTTCCGTCTTGTCACTATTCAGAGATAGAAAATTACTAGACATCGTTTTTTTTACCTCAGAGATACATGTAGAAAGATAGGACACAGCCACATTAACATCAGGTTTTAATATATGCATATAAACCTGAGTGAGACCGAGTGATCTTAAAAGTTTACCCAGAGGATAAAGGTACATGTCAAAAAGTATAGGGCCCAGGATAGAACCTTAAGGAACACCAGATTGTACTACACCAATAGCAGATCTACAACCACCCATAGCGACAAACTGCTTTCTATCAGAAAAATTGGACTTAAACCAGCTTAGTGCAGTATCAGAGACACCAAAAACAGATCCTAACCGAACAAGTAAAACATTATGATCAACAGTGTCAAAAGCGGCACTAAGAACAAGCAGAGTTAAAATAGAGACAGCCAGAATCAGAAGCCAGTAACAGATCATTAGTGACCTTAAAATGTCCAAAATCCCGATTGAAGGGGCTCAAAAAGATTATTTGCGACTAGATGGGCGTGTAATTGAGTAGCAAAAATCCGCTCTAAAATTTTGGCGAGAAAGGGGAGATTGGAAATGGGACAAAATTTATTTAAATTGTCAAGGTTTGTGTCCTTTTTTTTTGGTACAGGAGTCAGAGCAGCAGTTTTAAATGTTGCCGGCACCACACCAGTGCACTGAGAATCGTTTATAATATTCAGTACAACAGGACATAAGGTACACTCTAAAAAGAGATGTGTTAAAAAGGACACATGTTGTGTTAGTTTTAACACATGTAGTGAGTGTGCTCAGGGACAACACATGTTGTGTCAAATTTAACACAATAAATGTGTAAGTCATTTTAACACACTAATTGTGTCAGGTAATCACATACTCAGATGTAAATTTAAAAATAAAGTGAAACTAAATTATTAAGCATTTAATCAATAGTCGAGTACAGAACGCATGTGCACACAAAGTACAATGTTTCAAACTCTATGACTCTATAAACTCAATTATTCACACTTCAACACCACATCGATGCCGCTTTTGAGGAAAGATCATGAAGAGATAACAGTTGATAGAGTTTGCGCTTTGAATTAAATTAAAATGTAGCAACTGATAAAACATTCTATATAAATAACTTTTAATTTACTCAGGCCTGTTTGTTTGAGAACATAAACACTGCATACAATGCACAATGATGGTGTGTGTCGCGCTTTATAACAGGATGTGTTGAGAACAACACAACCAGATGTGTTAAAAATTGACTCATGTTGTGTCAGTTTTAACACGTGTAGTGTGTGTGCTCAGGGACAACACATGTTGCGTAAAATTTAACACATCTCCGTGTTACCTGTAACTCAACTAATGTGTTATTCCTCTTACACAGAAGTGTGTTGAAACCTTTTACACAATAATGTGTTATAGTTACACAACGTGTGTCAGATGTGTGTTACATGTTACTTCGTGTTTGGATGAACACTGACACGTATTGTTAACTTGTGTTTAGTCCGTTGACGTTTAATAAAGAGTGTTTGACTGTTTATTGTATTACCTGGATGTTTTAGACATCATGAATCTACACACACCAGCTCTTATTGAGATGAACAGAGGTTTAGATGTTGATGGTTCATTGAATGTTTCGTCTGAAGTCACCAGAATCGTGATCAGTGGCTCCTTTATTTGAGCTCTTGACCCTTTACTTGTCTTTTAATTCTCCTCTTTCTGCTGTAACTGCATTTTAATCAAATATGTTTGTTATGGCATGAAAGAAATCACGATCAGAAGTTTCTTGATAAAGTTATAATCTCAAGATCTGATCCAGGTTAAGTGTAAATGGATGGTACACGTTTACTTTATTTGTGTGCTGTCAGCTGTTTTGTGAAATTAGTCCATGATGTCCAGCAGTGCAGAATGAAATCTTAAAAAATAAAAAATTCAATGTTTTCAGAAAGTTTAGAGCTGCAGGAGAGACTCGTCAAGCACACATATCAAGAATCAGATCATGAATCTCAACAATGGTAACAAACGCTTCATCCTGCAGTGCATGCTGGGAGTCATGGATGAGTTTTGTACTATGGTGACTCCCAGAATGCATTGCGGGATGAAGCTTTTGGTTTGTCACCATTATTGAGATTCATGAGCTGATTCTTGATATGTGTGTGTGCCTGTGTGACACCATAGACTAGAACATCCTATGTGCACTGTATTTCTAAAAACAAATGTGCAGATAATGACAACAATATTATAAAATAATTATTAACAGCACAAAATATTTTATTCAGTAAAGTTTCAGATATCAAACACTTGCCTGAGCTCAGCAAATGTATGTGATGATAACATTATCATCTGATCATCGTTTTCTCATGGTAACTTCTGCTGCTTCAAATGTGCATAATAAACACACAGTCACAGCAAACAGAGAAAAACTGATGTGAAAGAGTCAAGGGTCAAGAGGTCAAATAAAGGAGCCACTAATCACGATTCTGGAGACTTCAGATGAAACATTCACTGAATCATCAACACAAATCCTGTTCATCTCAATAAGAGCTTCTGTCTGACAGAAATAAAGTCAGTCTGGTCAGTGATAACAAGTGAAAAGCGGAGAAAGCATTTGAAAAAGACATTGAAAAAGAGGCATGATGTGATTGGCTGCCAAAACACCCACTGCTGTTCATCCAGAGTAACATTTAACACACATTGTGTGTTATATCTACACAACATGTGTCAAAATACCATCAACACACTCAGTGTGTTGTTTTTTTTAACACATCTCTTTTTAGAATGTAGCAAAACATGATTGGAATTGGCAAGTTGATACATGATCAACTATGGAAGTGGCAGCTTTCATTTTAGAAACATTGTTACACAATGAAGGTAAGTCCAATGATGAAAAATGTGAAAAATGTGCTTTAATTTATCATCCTTCAGGACAAAGGATCATTTTATTGCTATCAGTGCCAATACAGAAGATTCACAAGCTTATAGTGTATATAATAAATGACTATTTGCCAAAAAAGAACACAAAACTTAAAATACAAGATCAGATGCTCGCTTTCTGATGATTTAGTCATCAACAAGGAGTTGACAACACCTACCCACTGAGCAACCCAGCCAGCACCGTCATGTGGGGCCCATACACTGCATGAAAAGTGGGATTTTCGACCCCATAAACGCCTGTATACTCCCGGAAATCTCCCTAATTTTCTGCAGTTTTCGACAATTTAGAGGCAGCAAACGTCGCGTTCGTCTGTGCCACAAATTGTCGTAAACGAACCATGACGTAGGTGGAGAGCCCCCGCTGAGAGAGCCCGCGGAGGTGCGACGCCTCTAATTAGCATATGAATAGCAGCGAAACCAGAGAGTCAACGGCCAGACTTGAATTTACTCACTCACTATTGGCTGAAGCCACTACTTTTAAACAAGAAAAATCCCTCGTGATTGGTTGGCAGATCACTGCAAACCAATCATTATTGGTCCCCCTGGCTCATTATAAATGTAAACCCCAATAATAATAATTATATAATTTATGTTGTAATAATTTGTTTCATATTAATGTTATTGTGCTATGAAGTATTCATACCATCAAGGAATATATGGGAAAATTATACGGACCGTGCCGTTTATTCAAAGAAAGAGCTTCATTTATAAAACACAGCTGTTCATTCAAAGAAAGGGCTTCATTTATAAAACACAGCGGTTTACTCAAAGAAAGAGCTTTATTGTTAAACACACAACTATGTACAGTGCAGCAGTAATGTCTCGTAATGTAATGTAAAGTTCGTCGAGCTCCAGGCTGCGAGAGCGCGGTGGCCGCACAATCCATCCAGACAACCCGTCAACAATGCCGTCTTCCTCGTCAGACATGAGTTCAATGGTCACGGACTTCCAAATGTCCACCTCATCCAGCACACTCTCGCTTCCAGCAACTGTAATACAATCCATAAAGACAATAAGCAGCCTGAAAAATACTCACATTGACATAAAACGGATCTAATATAATAAATCTTACCCTTTTTCTTCTTGGTCGACTCCGAGCTAAACTTCGCAGTTTCCGCCTGCGATGTAAGTTCAGGTTGTTTGTATCTGAAGCTGCGGCGTGTCGATTCATAATACGTCTTACAGGCAGCTGGAAAACAATTACATGAGACTGGTATTAATAAAAACAGTCACGGTAAAATTAAACAAGGAATGAGAAAAACAGAAGTTATACTTAAGTTACACACAATGTCGTTTTGATCAGCGGTTAAATCTGGACTCGCGGAAATCGCTCCAAGCAGATAAGAGCTCACGGCTTCGTTATGAGGCGAGGATAGTCTGTGTAAACAAAATGTGCAGTTTTAAGCTCGGATCTATTAATGCATCCATTTCCTTATACAGCTGAATAAAAGCATATTCTTTAAATCGTAACGTTACATTACCCATGCTCTGGTTCATAGCGCCTGCAGTTTGCCTCAGAGTTGTGAAGACGAAGACAGCCTCCTGAAAATTAGTCCAAAAAGTTTGTTGCGTCCATGCAGAGATTGAGTTGAAGACGGCGTCCTGTCATAGTTGATCACGAAAAAGGAAAGCAGCAAAAAACATAGGAAATGTAAAAAAACTAAAAAGTTTAAAGCTCGTCTTCTACGCGTCATGGCCATGACCTCGCACGTCATTGGACTAGGGCTCTACTATGGAACGCGCCCGGGGCCAAATCTCTTTATACGAAACGCGTGACTTATGACTGTTTTTTACGGTCTATGGTTTCAACACGCACTGTTTGTCCGCGTCAACGCAGCAATTTTTTACGTGTTTCTTTTGTATGTGTAGACACGCACATTCTGGTCGTGTAACAGGCATACACACACAGTCGACGCACAGTTTTAACATGTTAAGAAGACACATTTGAACGTGTTTCTTAACGCGCACATTCTGTACATGTCGAAGTGTAATATTTTTTTTTTAAAGCAGACTTACCTTTAGATGTAGCCTAGGCTACGTATATTAATATAAGATATTAATTAATTGCTTAACTGACTACTGCGCTAGAGTAAAGTAGCCTAATGTTACAATGTATATTAAGTAAATGCTTAATATTATACAATTATTATAATTTATCTATATGGGTTATTGTTTGTTTTTTAAAGCTACACTGTGTGATATTTTCCCCCATCTAGTGGTGAAAAGGTATATGACCATCCAGTGAATTTTAGTTTCTGTTCCTCTCAATTCCGATTTCGTTTCAACTCCTACGGTGGCCGATTTAGTCCAAGATTAACATGGCTTCCAGTTCGACCTCGTCCACATTCGACACGGTGCCTGTGGGATATTCTGTGCACAGTGGGATGGTTGGAACTCAACTGGCCTAATTATTCGGCTAGAAAGAACTGCAGCTAATCCAGAGTGAACTTTGATGATAGTAATGTTTATTCAGTCATCCAATTGCAAGGCATAAACAGGTTTACGTGGATATGTACATAAATGTGGTTTCTGTGAGAGAACAAATAAGGATGGTAAATATACATACACAGTTAAGAACTGTATAACTATACTTATAAGTTACATTTGTATAATGTAACCGTAAACCAGAGCTTATTGTACCATATATAGGCGCTAAATGCAGCTGCATTAAAAGGAGCGGAGCTGCTGCGGCTGCTGCTAACAAGCGGTGTCGGATTACAAAAGTGTGTGCGCCGCTTTAACGTTAGCACTGCAGTGCGCTCTGTATAACAATTGTTAATATGCCGATCAGACCTGATACATATTTCCATCAACATACATTACAAGCAAATATTTTCTATAAACGAATAAACATTGTTGATAACAAAATAACTGAATGATTATTCAAATAGGTGAGCATTACGCTATTGTATGTTGACACAAAAATACTTCTGAGGTGACATCAACTGAATTACGCGATGACACACTCTGAAACACATCTACACTCTAAAAAGAGATGTGTTAAAAAACAACACACTGAGTGTGTTGATGGTATTTTGACACATGTTGTGTAGATATAACACACAATGTGTGTTAAATGTTACTCTGGATGAACAGCAGTGGATGTTTTGGCAGCCAATCACATCATGCCTCTTTTTCAATGTCTTTTTCAATGTCTTTTTCAAATGCTTTCTCCGCTTTTCACTTGTTATCACTGACCAGGGCTGCGTTTCCCAAAAGCATCTTAAGCCTAAGTTGATCGTAAAAATGATCGTACGAGTGATCTTAATATTACGGTCTGTTTCCCAAAAGCATCGTAACTTAAGTAGCACTTGAAAATGATCGTAGATCTACGAGTGCTCTGGAGTAATCGTAAAGCTCTAAGTGTATCGTAAGAAGACAGAGTTATGAGGTCACCTACAGGACAACCGGCAGATTACACCTTTAACTTTATTCAAGTGCATTGTGATAATACTATAAGGTTTTGATTGTACTTTATTGTACACTTTTTTTATTATTTTTATTTTATTTTAATATTCTCATTATTATCAATGTTGATAAAAAAAAATAACAGTTCTGCTGCTTAATATTTTTGTGGAAACTGACTTTATGATTTTTTTTTTTTATGAGGGCAGGTAACAAACAAAATAAATTATAAATACACATCTGAATTAAATTAGGATATTTATTTTGTCTTTTTGAAAGGTATCTTTTCCAGCCTTTTGTCAGTGCCTCAGCCTGTAGGTGCTTTATATAGACGTGTTTTGATTGCTAATCCACATCAGATAACAATTATTTGGTGAAATGTTCAGAGGAAACGATTCCATATAAGGTTATATTTCAGAACTTCGCAAATGGACAGCGACTCTTAAGTAGCACTTAGAGCGCGTTGTCGCGCGTTCATGTTAAGTACATTTTTGGGAAACGCACGTGGAATTGCTGCGAGTGTTCGTAACTTCGCTCGTAGAACATGCTCTTTAGAGCTAAGATACATCGTTATTGGGAAACCCGGCCCAGACTGACTTTATTTCTGTCAGACAGAAGCTCTTATTGAGATGAACAGGATTTGTGTTGATGATTCAGTGAATGTTTCATCTGAAGTCTCCAGAATCGTGATTAGTGGCTCCTTTATTTGAGCTCTTGACCCTTGACTCTTTCACATCAGTTTTTCTCTGTTTGCTGTGACTGTGTGATTCTTAAACACATTTGAAGCAGCAGAAATAACCATGATACATTTAAAGACATTCACGGCCTATCATCTGCGCGTTGAACTGCAATTATCAGAGGCAGCTGAAGGAACGAAATAGTGTATATATACAGTAGTCAGGTGTGTTGCCATTCGGGAAGCGAACGGCTTTTGAAGCAGGTCGGCGGAGCGCGCATGTAAGTTTTGAACATATTCTTTAGTCCTGTTGCACGACTCTAGTAGCTTGATTGTCCTACTAATATTTTATTTGGTTGTGTGTGATTTTTAGCCTTGTATTACTGCCATAGCCAATTGCAAAATTGCATTTGAATAAGATAATCTGACGTTGTTATTACCGAGACAGCTTTGCACTTAAGTTGCCTAGATCCAGGCATAAATTGGTTTTGATTTAAAGACATTCACGGCCTATCATCTGCGCGTTGAACTGCAATTATCAGAGGCAGCTGATCTCACTCAGCAACGAATAGGTTCTATTTAACGAGCGTTCCATAGCTGGCGCGGAAGCGTCAGCGGAAGCGTTCAGCGCGCGTTTCAGCCTCCGCGTGTGAAGACCGACGTGGGTAAAGACATCTGTATTCGACTCTTCCTCTGCGCGACTCCTCCGAGGCAGGGACTCCGATAAGGCACAGAGTTATCTCCTTCTTCTCCCTTCATCTTTCTTTCCTTCCTCTCTCTAACCATGTGCGTCCACTCCATCCCCGTTATCTCGCAACCACGCCCCACTATTACACGTAGATGTAGACGGCACCGTAACACTGCTAATCTACTTCCTGTTCCCTCCTCCTCTAATGCCCCTCCGTCTCTTTCTTTCTCTGTGGGGCTATGGAATTGTCAGTCAGCTGTCAATAAAGCTGACTTCATTCCAGCCTTTGCCACTCAATCCGCTCTCAAAATCCTGGCCTTGACTGAGACCTGGATCCGTCCAGAAGACTCAGCAACACCTGCTGCTCTCTCTAATAACTTCTCTTTCTCCCACACCCCTCGCAAGACTGGGAGGGGTGGGGGCACGGGTCTTCTCATTTCTAACAATTGGAAATACTCATCTCACACAGCTCTTTGCAAAAACAACACATTTGAATATCATGCTATAACGCTTACAACTCCCACTAAAATACATATTGTAGTAATTTACCGCCCCCCAGGTCCACTGACCACCTTTGTTGATGAGCTAGATGTTTTGCTGTCCTCATTTCCAGAGGATGGCTGCCCACTCATAGTACTCGGCGACTTCAACATTCACCTGGACAAGTCTTATGCTTCAGATTTCCACTCCCTCCTAGCTTCATTCGATCTCAAACGCCTCATCACGTCACATACCCACAAATCTGGTAACCACCTGGACCTCATTTACACACACAACTGCTCTACAGACAATATCTTGGTCAAACCTCTACACATCTCAGATCACTTTTTCATCACATTTAATCTTCAACTTACTACTCACACACCACCAGTTCCTCCACCAGTTACTTTCAGACGAAACCTGCGCTCACTCTCTCCTTCTCATCTTTCCTCTGCTGTCTCTTCCTCCCTTCCCTCATCCACACAATTCTCTTCTATGGATGTTAACACTGCAACTGACACTCTATGCTCCACCTTAACTTCATGTCTAGACAATATCTGCCCTCTTTCTTTTAGGCCAGCACGAGCTACTCCCTCTAACCCTTGGTTATCTGATGTTATTCGTGAACATCGGACAACACTCAGGGCAGCAGAGAGAAAATGGCATAAATCAAATCACCCATCTGATCTAGCTAAGTATCAGTCTTTGCTCTCATCCTTCTCGAATGAAGTACACACAGCTAAATATTCTTATTTCCAAAACAAAATCAGCAGCACCTCAAACTCACGCACACTATTCAGAACATTCAACTCTCTGCTCTGTCCTCCTCCTCCACCCCCCACCACCTCCCTATCTCCAGACGACTTTGCACAATTCTTCACAAACAAAACAACAACTATTAGCAATCAGTTCTCACCCCCACACACTGGATTTTAGATCAGCCACTTCCACGACCGAACATACTCTCTCCTCATTTTCCACACTCACTGAGGCCGAAGTATCTAAACTTCTCCTCTCCAGCCATCCTACCACCTGTCCTCTCGATCCCATTCCCTCACACCTCCTTCAAGCCATCTCTCCTACTCTCCTTCCTGCACTCACACACATCATCAACACATCGCTCTGCACTGGCCTTTTCCCTACCACTTTCAAGCAGGCTCGGGTAACTCCACTGCTTAAGAAACCCACTTTAAACGCATCACTCATAGACAACTACAGACCTGTCTCTCTCCTGCCATTCACAGCAAAAACTCTTGAACGAGTTGTTTTCAACCAGGTTTCATCCTTCCTCTCACAGATTAACCAGCTGGACTCTACACTCTAAAAAGAGATGTGTTAAAAATGACACATTTTGTGTTAGTTTTAACACATGTAGTGAGTGTGCTCAGGGACAACACATGTTGTGTCAAATTTAACACGATAAATGTGTAAGTCACACTAATTGTGTCAGGTAATCACATACTCAGATGTAATTTTAAAAATAAAGTGAAACTAAATTATTAAGCATTTAATCAATAGTCGAGTACAGAACGCATGTGCACACAAAGTACAATGTTTCAAACTCTATGACTCTATAAACTCAATTATTCACACTTCAACACCACATCGATGCCGCTTTTGAGAAAAGATCATGAAGAGATAACAGTTGACAGAGTTTGCGCTTTGAATTAAATTAAAATGTAGCAACTGATAAAACATTCTATATAAATAACTTTTATTTACTCAGGCCTTTTTGTTTGAGAACATAAACACTGCATACAATGCACAATGATGGTGTGTGTCGCGCTTTATAACATGATGTGTTGAGAACAACACAACCAGATGTGTTAAAAATTGACTCATGTTGTGTCAGTTTTAACACATGTAGTGTGTGTGTGCTCAGGGACAACACATGTTGTGTAGATTTTAACACATGTAGTGTGTGTGCTCAGGGACAACACATGTTGTGTAGATGTTAACACATGTAGTGTGTGTGCTCAGAGACAACACATGTTGTGTAGATTTTAACACATGTAGTGTGTGTGTGCTCAGGGACAACACATGTTGTGTAGATTTTAACACATGTAGTGTGTGTGCTCAGGGACAACACATGTTGTGTAGATTTTAACACATGTAGTGTGTGTGCTCAGGGACAACACATGTTGTGTAGATTTTAACACATGTAGTGTGTGTGCTCAGGGACAACACATGTTGTGTAGATTTTAACACATGTAGTGTGTGTGCTCAGGGACAACACATGTTGCGTAAAATTTAACACACAACCTGTGTCGTTTTCTTTAGCACATCTCTGTGTTACCTGTAACTCAACTAATGTGTTATTCCTCTTACACAGAAGTGTGTTGAAACCTTTTACACAATAATGTGTTATAGTTACACAACGTGTGTCAGATGTGTGTTACATGTTACTTCGTGTTTGGATGAACACTGACACGTATTGTTAACTTGTGTTTAGTCCATTGACGTTTAATAAAGAGTGTTTGACTGTTTATTGTATTACCTGGATGTTTTAGACATCATGAATCTACACACACCAGCTCTTATTGAGATGAACAGAGCTTTAGATGTTGATGGTTCATTGAATGTTTAATCTGAAGTCTCCAGAATCGTGATCAGTGGCTCCTTTATTTGAGCTCTTGACCCTTTACTTGTCTTTTAATTCTCCTCTTTCTGCTGTAACTGCTTTTTAAGCAATTATGTTTGTTATGGCATGACAGAAATCACGATCAGAAGTTTCTTGATCACGTCATAATGTCAAGATCTGATCCAGTTTATGTGTAAATGGATGGTGTACATTTACTTTATTTGTGTGCTATTAGCTGTTAAAGTTTTGTGAAATTACTCCATGATGTCCAGTAGTGCAGAATGAGTTCTTGAAAAATAAAAAATTCAATGTTTTCAGAAAGTTTAGAGCTGCAGCAGATACTCGTCAAACACACACATCAAGAATCAGATCATGAATCACAACAATGGTGACAAACGCTTCATTCTGCAGTGCATGCTGGGAGTCATGGATGAGTTTTGTACTATGGTGACTCCCAGAATGCATTGCGGGATGAAGCTTTTGGTTTGTTACCATTATTGAGATTCATGAGCTGATTCTTGATATGTGTGTGTGCCTGTGTGACACCATAGACTAGAACATCCTATGTGCACTGTTTATCTAAAATCAAATGTGCAGATAATGACAACAATATTATAAAATAACTATTAACAGCGCAAAATATTTTTTACAGCAAAGTTTCAGATATCAAACACTTGATTGAGCTCAGCAAATGTATGTGATGATAACATTATCTTCTGATCATCATTTTCTCATGGTTATTTCTGCTGCTTCAAGTGTGCATAATAAACACAGTCACAGCAAACAGAGAAAAACTGATGTGAAAGAGTCAAGGGTCAAGAGCTCAAATAAAGGAGCCACTGATCACGTCTCTGGAGACTTCAGATGAAACATTCACTGAATCATCAACACAAATCCTGTTCATCTCAATAAGAGCTTCTGTCTGACAGAAATAAAGTCAGTCTGGTCAGTGATAACAAGTGAAAAGCGGAGAAAGCATTTGAAAAAGACATTGAAAAAGACATTGAAAAAGAGGCATGATGTGATTGGCTGCCAAAACACCCACTGCTGTTCATCCAGAGTAACATTTAACACACATTGTGTGTTATATCTACACAACATGTGTCAAAATACCATAAACACACTCAGTGTGTTGTTTTTTAACACATCTCTTTTTAGAGTGCATGCACCAGACAAGTCTGAACAAGTTGACGCACACATGCGCGAGGCAGGGAATTCTGTACAGTGCCATCCAGTGTTAAAACCGGTTAAAACGCGAAAGGCGAAGCTTGAATTTACGGGTATGTCCCTCTTTGGCTAATGTACTTTCAAGATGGAGGGGCAACATGGCGACCACCGTTAGATCCCATTACCTTATGTATTTTCAATGGCATATTATAAACTTACGAGAATACTTTATTACTTGAAAGAAGTAAATATACATTAATGAGCACATATATTTTTGAAAGAACTAAGTGTTTTTAGCTAAGAATAGACTAAAAAAGTTACACAGTGTAGCTTTAAGGGCAGCACCAGTGTCTCAGTGGGAAACACTGTCTCTTCACAGCAAGAAGATCCTGGATTGAATCCCACGATTCTCTCACGATCCAAAGATGTGTGAATTACAGATGCTAAGTTGTCTAAAGTGTCTAAAGGTGTGAGCGAAGTTTCTTTTATTTTCATGATTTCTGGACGTCTTTTCAACGTACGCCTCTAGGGGCAAAGACATTGAAAAGACGTCTTTTGGACATAACTTTGCTCAGTGGGTACCTGATGTTAACAAGCAGAATCACCAATTGAGAAAAATAAAAAATATTTTTTTTTCATTGTGGTGATCAGTGTTTGTTTTACTTTGGTGGGCTTTTATGACGGATATTTTGCGACGGAGCTACTTACCAAACATTCAAAACAATGCTGTGTGCTTAAACGCCATTATTTGAGCTCGTTGCTCCACGTTTGCCCTCTACTCATTTTGGATACACCGATCATTCCGCATCGTCAAATCAGCTGACTTGTAGCGTCGCATCTTGTGACTGCACGTCCTGTTTTTGATTCGTTTACATGTCTTTGGTCTGTGTTGCATTCATATATCAATCGCACCAGAGTTCGTTTGGAAGCGGACCGAGACCCATCTTTTTAGCGGCCTCGGTCCGCTTGTTTGGTGCACACCAGGGTTCTTATGGCAGCGTTCACATATGTTCAAATGAACCGGACTAACCAAGCAATAGCACCAAGGTTCTTTTTAATCAAACCAAACATGACAAGTGTGAACGCACCCTTAATAGACCTTAGAGCCTAGTCTCTGAGTTGGGTTTATCTTGTTGATTATAACATAAGATGCAGCATTTTCAATATAATTCTAAGGGTTTCTTAAAAGTTGTTCTGTGCATCACAGCTCCATGGACCAGCACTAGTAGAATAGCTAGCCTTCAGTTGAAGCTGCCATTTTCCATTGGATCATAACTTTGACTGACGTGGGTCATCAGCCAATCAAATTTTGATGTGTAGTGATGGAACGCCCCAAAGGCCCAGCGATGTGTTGGTGCGCTACCCCCCACTGATGTCATCAGCTGTTTGAACTTTTCGCGGGTTGTGAGCGATCTATGTGAAATAAGCTATGGCCGATGTGGATGACTTGCTGCGCGAGCTTCGTGTTGAAGGGTCAAGGGTCAAGCCAAACATCACTTGTCTCTTCATCAGACACATATCCTTCAAGAATGATTTTATGTTCAATATTAAAATAAGAATTAATAATAATCAATTTATAACCATTTCCTACATTTACTAAATCAATTCACATATAACCTCTTTATATTTAATCCTCTCTGTATTCAATGAGTGATTTTGATGATGGAGGTGTTTTTGCTGTGTGCTTTTGAATTCCTATTATTGAGGTGCTGCTCTGATGTCTGTATCAAGACGTGCTGGCAGGCAGATGCCCTTGGTGTAGTAATAACACTCCAGGGAGTCAAACGAGATCAGCATGTGTTAACTATACACAGCAAAATCCCCAGTGTTAATTTAACACTGGGGATTTTGCTGTGTATGTCTTCCTGAGGTGACCCCCGGGGGTCATCCCTGTAACATCTATGCACAGCAAAATCCCCAGTGTTAAATTAACACTCCTCAGTGTACATATGTGTCCACACTACAGGGTGTTAAAAGTAACACTTAAGAAGTGTTAAAGTTAATGAGATAATTAAGTGATTAATTAAGTTATGATTGACCATTAGTGATGAGAAACACAAGAACTACAACTGACTTCAGCCACAGCTTTAGATGAAATCAACTGAAGATAAAAGAAGACATTAAATCTCTGAAGATCTCAGCAAAGGAGGATTAAACAACTCCACAAACAGCATTACCAGCTTCACACATTACTAACCAGACTGACTTTATTTCTGTCAGATGTCTACAGAAGCTCTTACTGAGGTTTAGATGTTGATGTTTTATTGAAAATAATTGTTTCGTTTGACGCCACCATTATGGTGATCAGTGTTGCTTTAGTTGGGCTCTTGACCCTTGACTTGTCAGCATTTTCTCTCTGGCTGCTGTAGCTGTTTGTTACAGTGAGAACAGCAAGAGAAAATTGATCATGACAAGTTGATGACAGATGATGTTGGCTTGTTGTTGGTGATACAGTTGTTATCATCATATGGTGCCTTATTTGCTGATCTCCTGAGAGTCATTGATTATAGTAGCATTGTGACTCTACAGCAGGAGATCCTGCAGCATTTTCATCAGATAAACTGATCAATGTTTAAAAAATGTACTTAAGTCTTGTTTTCTGGTTTAATAACACATCACACAATAAGCACTTCTAACTCCTGCAAGATTTACTCACACACAAACATCAAGAATCAGCCTATGAATCTCAACAATGGTGACATGCTTAATGCCGCAATGCATTCTGGGTGCATCATGCAAAACTCATCCATGGCTCCCAGAATGCATTGCGGCATGAAGCATGTCACCATTGTTGAGATTCATAGGCTGATTCTTTATGTCTGTGTGTGAGTTACTTGCGCAGGAGTTAGAAGTGATTTGTGTACAATCTGCTTTAAAACAAATTCAGCTTTATTGATTAAAACCGATCAGAATCTTTCCTGGAATCACAGTAAAAACAAAGTTATCCGTGATTTAAATCACTATACAATGATCATATGCTTATGACTGAGCAGCCAACACCATCTGATTTTGTTTACTCTTGCTTTTCTTGCCATTGTAAACTCAGTTACAGCAGCCAGAGAACCACTAACATTAAAATGTCATCAAACTGCCCAACTAAAGAAAACACTGATCACCATGATGGTGACATTAAAAAAGTTTCAACACAAAATAAACAAAAAAGTAATTCTCAATAAGAGCTTCTGTAGTCGTCTGACAGAAATAAAGTCAGTCTGGTTAGTAATGTGTGAAGCTGGTAATGCTGTTTGTGGAGTTGTTTAATCCTCCTCTGCTGAGATCTTCAGAGATTTAATGTCTTCTTTTATCTTCAGTTGATTTCATCTAAAACTGTGGCTGAAGTCAATTGTAGTTCTTGTGTTTCTCATCACTAATGGTCAATCATAACTTAATTAATCACTTAATTATCTCATTAACTTTAACACTTCTTAAGTGTTACTTTTAACACTCTGTAGTGTGGACACATATGCACACTGAGTAGTGTTAATTTAACACTGGGGATTTTGCTGTGTGGGATTCTTTGGGGACTCAGGGAAAAATGTACCTCTTTGATATATCTTCTTTCTTTATAGAATAGAATAAAGTCACTTCTGAATTAGAGTTAGTATCAGCATGTTTTGGAGAAGTGCTTTGTTGATAGTTAAGATGTCCCGACCTTGATGGAAACTGGTATTCTCTGGAGTATTGTGTGTGTGCGTTGTATGATTTGTGCAGATTCAGTATTGGATATGGGCCTTCCTGCAGGCGATGCCAGACCTTTAGACGCTTTTCTGTGACCTCCGAGATCATTGAGGATTAATCTGGGCCTGGGCGACACAGAGTCTATGCATTTTGAGAGATATATGTCCCTATCTGTCTACGTGTGGAAAGTTGCTTACGTTGCATGTTGTTAGAACCAATCAGAATCATTCCACATGGCAGTAATGACGTGTCTAGACCTTGAAAACAGTATAACTGTTCAGAAAATTGTATGTACGTGAGACGGAGGCGGGGAGACTGTTGGAGGGAGTGCGGCCTACAAACTCCTCTTGAAGCTGGCTTCTGCTGATGAAACTGCAAACTATTCTTCAGTAAAATTTTTCTTTAATTAATCTGACTCCTGACTCCTGGTCTTCATTTTTCACTACTGGTCCTGGGTCCTAAGCTGTTACCCCAACAGTTTATGGTGCACAGTAAAATCCCCAGAGTTAAATTAACACTGCTCAGAGAACATTTGGTCCCACTCTACAGAGTGTTAAAGTAACACTGAATCAGTGTTAAAGTTAATGAGATAATTGAGAGATTAATTAAGTGATGATTGGCCATTAGTGATGAAAACCTGATGATAATGAGTAGAATCACTGAAGGAAAGAGAAAAAGAAAAACACAAGAACTACGACTGACTATAAAAAAGACATTAAATCTCTGAAGATCTCAGCAGAGGAGGATTAAACAACTCCACAAACAGCATTACCAGCTTCACACATTACTAACCAGACTGACTTTATTTCTGTCAGACGTCTCTTATTGAGAATTAACAAATGTTTTGTTTGATTTTGTTGTGAAAATTGTTAGTTTTTATGTGACCATCATGGTGATCAGTGTTTTCTTTAGTTGGGCAGTTTGATGACTTTTTAACATTAGTGTTTCTCTGGCTGCTGTAACTGAGTTTGCTATAGCAAGAAAAGCAAGAGTAAACACAATCAGATGCTGTCGGCTGCTCGATGATGAGAATATGATCATTGTATAATGATTTAATTCATTGATTTTATGACTGAGTATAAGCAATATACTATTCACTTTTTTTATTGTGATTTTAGAAAAGATCCAACACTGTTTTAATCAGAAAAGCTGAATAAGTTTTGCAACCGATTGTACACTAATCGTTTCTAACTCCTGCGAGATGAACTCACACACAGACATCAAGAATCTGCCTATGAATCTCAACAATGGTGACATGCTTCATGCCACAATGCATTCTGGGAGCCATAGATGAGTTTTGCGTGATGCACCCAGAATGCATTGTGGCATGAAGCATGTCACCATTGTTGAGATTCATAGGCAGATTCTTGATCTCTGTGTGTGAGTAAAACTCGCAGAAGTTAGAAGTGCTTATTGTGTGATGTGTTATTAAACCGCAGTACAAATCTTACGTAAATTTTTTTTGATAATTGTTTAGTTTCTCTGATGATAACATTGCTGGATCTTCTGCCCTAGAATCACAATGCTCCTATAATCACAATGCTCCTATAATCAATGACTTTCAGGGGATCAGCAAATAAGGCACTATATGATGATAACAACTGTATCATAAACAACATGCGTCAAGATTTTCTTGCCATTTTCACCGTAACGAACAGTTACAGCAGCCAGAGAAAAACTTATGTTAGCAAGTCAAGGGTCAAGAGCCCAATTAAAGCAAACACTAATCACAATGATGGTAACTTCAAACAACTTTAATTTTCAATAAAACATCAACATCTAAACCTCAATAAGAGCTTCTGTAGTCATCTGATAGAAATAAAGTCTGTCTGGTTAGTAATGTGTGAAGCTGGTAATGCTGTTTGTGGAGTTGTTTAATCCTCCTCTGCTGAGATCTTCAGAGATTGAATGTCTTCTTTTATCTTCAGTCGTAGTTCTTGTGTTTTTCTTTTTCTCTTTCCTTCAGTGATTCTACTCATTATCATCAGGTGTTCACCACTAATGGTCAATTATCACTTAATTAATCTCTTAATTATCTCATTAACTTTAACACTGATTCAGTGTTACTTTAACACTCTGTAGAGTGGGACCAAATGTTCTCTGAGCAGTGTTAATTTAACTCTGGGGATTTTACTGTGTGGAGGATGCGGCGAGCAATCATTCCTTGGTACACCTCTGGCAAACAAGTAGATAAGGTAGTATATTTTTTATTATTAGACTTGTCTGACTGGAAGAGACTGGGTTGGGGGTACGGGAGAGCCTTTAATTTCGAGAGGGAATAAGGATTACTTATACTACGGGTTGTGTTCAGCTATCTCGAGTGAGTCAAGAAGCTTTATTAAGAAACACAAAAGGGTATAAGCGGGCGCTCTGGGTTGCCAGTAGAACTGGTACCAGAGTGAAATAGTGGCATGCCGGAAGGAGAGCTGATTGTTGAAGTTAAGGTGAGGTCACCACTCCTCAGGGGCATGCGGCACTGGACAAAGGGGGCCAGTGCACACCGCAAACCTTCTCCGTCTCTTCCAACTCAGATAGGGGATCCCCGAATTTAGGACAATAGACAGTTAGGGATTAAGTTATTAGTTAAACAAAATAAAATAGATTCAGGGTGTTTGCCAGGGATGCATCAGGAACGATCCCGAGTAAAATGTAAGGTATGACCCAAATTGGAATGGACCAGTAAGTGACTTTTTCGTATAAGTGTACTTTGCAGTTTCATCACGCAGAAGCCACAGCTGTGTTGGTTAAAGATCGCCGCCTCCATCTCTGCTGGTATAATTTCAGGTGAGTATGAACTTTGACTAAAATAATGGCTAAAAATTTGAGTGACATAATCAGTCCAGATAAAGATTTTGAGACGAAAGACAGCAAACGCTGTAAGCAGCGCTGCACTGAAGCCCTGACGTCAAAGAAATTTGAAAGAATTATTAAGTAAATGGGCAGCAAAAGTTTTAATTCTAATTGGAAAAGTTTATCAGAAACTTGACTGGCTAAAAGCTAAAAGACTGGAAAAATTTTAATTCCTAACTGTTTATGAGATAAATTGGCAGAAATCACTGAAAATTATGTAGGATTTGTTCTGTGTAGTCTGAGTAAAAGGACTTGAAGTTGTTTTTGAAAAGAAAAAGGGAAAAGCAGATATAGTCACGGAGGGATTTTAAACAGAGGTACACAGATTGAAAATAAGGAAATAAGTAATAAGTTCATATATTGACGTCTTAAGGCATTCCTTTTAAAGGAAAGATCCATGATCATTTTAAAATAAATTATGAGGTTAAAAATTAATGGCAGTAACTATATAATTAGAGACATAGAGGGTTTAAATGATAAAAATGTTAAAATGATTCGTGAAAAATTCTGATAAAGTTTATTTGACT
The DNA here is from genome assembly GCF_949357685.1 of Gobio gobio. Taxonomy (NCBI): domain Eukaryota; kingdom Metazoa; phylum Chordata; class Actinopteri; order Cypriniformes; family Gobionidae; genus Gobio; species Gobio gobio. The sequence continues at coordinate 66,609,958 of NC_137099.1, forward strand.
GGATGTTGGTAAAAACACCGTAGGAGAATTGGTGTTAATAGCTAAAAAAAAAAAAAAAAAAAAACCCTAGAAGCTGATGTTTTGGTTTCAAGAGATAAGCTCATGCTGAGCTGTAATGAAACAATTCGCTTATCTGAATCTGCCCCACCATGTCATTTCTGGTGCTGGGGCTAAAACTGGAAGAGTAACTCAGACTCAATTTAGATGTTTGAAGTTTCAATTTATTGTTTGGGCAAAAGACAAAAATAAAATGATGGTGTAATGGCAAAAATTAATTCATCGACATCACTAATAAGAGACAAACCATAGTCCAATTGTCTTTATAAAGATTTATTTTCCTTGCAAGGAAGAGCCACGGTCAAACGCAGCCGCTCGAGGCTACCTTGAGTGTGAACTGGAGACACAAAGAAGCCACAAGCTTCTTATACCCCCAATGTCTAAATAACCCCCTCAGTAATTTCCCATACATCTGGCGAAACCCACTGAAGGTTTCGCCTTGAGCAATTAAAAGCAAGAAACACAATGGTCCTTCATCTGTAACAACAGACAGAGTATCACCTACTCTTAATCAGCATATCTATTCAAACGCATAGATGCTAGTCAGGAATTCCAATTCCAGGAGCCATGAAAGATAAAAGGGACAATGTATGGCTTCCACAGGTGAGGCCTCTTTGATCTGACTCATTTAAAACACAATAGAGAAAACAGGTGTGGAAGATTAAATCTTCTGTGATTAAATTTTTCCCCAACAATTTCCCCCTTTTATCATTCTTTGATAACTTTCAAAAAAGAAAAATTTTAAATGTGTATATAATAAAAATAGAAGTAGTAATAATAGTCACTCATCACATTCATTAAAGCTGGGTAACAGCAACCTGTCGAGTCTTTCTGTGGCATGAAATGGTTTCTGTCACCACAAACCCAAATTACAGCATGCGAAGTGTCACTTGGTTTGCTAAACGTACAGGTAAAAACCTGTTGTGATACTGCCTATCACCGCTGTGCAGTTCCCTGTGGTCGAATTCTTGATGTCAATTCTGACTCTGCAGTCAGAACACCCTGCTTTCACGTTCAGCTTCAGTCTCGTGAGCACACGAACACATCTCCTTGAACATGCATCACTCTCAATTTTGTAATCAACATGTCTGTGTGGTTGTACCGCTGCGTTCTCTTTCGAGCAGACGTTGGATGTTTTGTTGGAATCTTCCCTTGCTCGATGTCCGCTGCAGCTCTAAGCACCACCTACTGGATTCTGTAGGCTTGAAATAGGGTTTAACTTGAAAACTGGTTGGCTCAGCACCACGTTGTGCCAGTGTCTCTGCTCCTGAGATGATAACGGCAAATGATGTTTATATATCTGCCCGCACAGACGTTTTCCTCCTGCTTCTCTCTCCTCTTGGCTCCTCCTCCCCGATCACTGTTGGGACCTTTCTGCAATGGCTCGCATGCACCCACGCCGATCTCTCTCCGCTACTTTGACGGCAGTGTCGTCAGAAGCCTGACAAAAGGCCCTAGCCACCTTTCCGCCTTCCAGCTCTTCGTACTCAGGTCCTGTTTTACCACGTGATCTCCTGGCTTGATGTTGTGCAAGGGAGTCTCAGCCGGTTTCCCCTGTAGCAGTTTTCGCCTGCACACAGATATCAGACAACAGAGAAGACATTTCTTTGCAATAATTCACAATTCTATTGATGCAAGCTATTGTTTACCCCCTTCCATTCCCATGAATGGTGGTCTTCCAAAAAATGTCTCAAACGGGCTCAGATTTACTAAAGGCCTTTTCTCGTTTTCATGTATTTCAATATGCATCAAAATGCGAAATTTTCAGCAAATATTGTAACCCCCTTATAAACTTCATTCATTTGAGTACCATTACCATTACCATTCCCCCTTTGGCTGCAGGCTCGCCCATGCAGCCATTTATCATAATCATTGAAAATATTGTTGAGGTAAACAAGGCTTGCCATCACTTCTTGTCTAGACGCCATTTTGCACATTCACACATCATTCATAAGTTTCCAGCCACGTCTCCACAGGTGCTTCTCCGCTGCTGTGGCAAATGCCTGCATACTCTGTAAGGAAATCAAAGCATTTGTGTTAGTTTCAGATAATAAAATGCATTCTGGTTCCTTTGACTGCTGTGCTGCCGCGGCCTTCACAGCCGCATCTGCTCTCACGGTTTCCTGTTGAAATAAACACTTTGTTGTTAGTTACGCTGCGCATTTAAGTCTTAACTTGAAAGTTTCCCATAAACATACTGAAAATATCCAATAAAATGGAAGACAAATCCGTATTTCATCTCTGTAAGCCGGGCTAAGTCAGTAATCACTGTCACTGCTCTCCCATCATGTTAGGGGTGTGTGATACCTCCAAAATTCAAACATGCCAACTTTCTGCTATCAACCGTTTGACGACACACACATCCCTAGGTCAGACCCACAGTCACTCCTCAGAGACTAAACACTTTAGAAAACATATATGAAAACAAACAATCAGTGGTTCTTTTGATTAATCAAAATCATAACAGACCTTTTTGGCATTCACTCAAACTCAAACTAAACAATACAAATAAGTAAGATAGATAATAATCCATCTTAGCGCCTTAAATCTCTACATAAAACATCCTTCAGTTTACATTTTGTGCTTTGCCCACAGTTTCTCACTGTGCATCACATTCTTATCAACCTTCCTTCAGTCAGTCATTTCAACACAATTCTTCACAAACTTCCCTACTTACTATTTCCAACAGAACCATTTTCACTCATCATAGCCCACCTCTTATTTAACCATTAACAAATATAAATCTAAATTTGTTCATGTTAAATATACTTCATCAAAATGACAAAATTATCAATTCGTATTACGTTCAATCAGCTCGTTCACTCATCTTTATCTCGTGACATCATACTTAATCATACTCAATACCCAATTCTTTATCAAAATCTTTTCAGCTCCTGTTATCAATAAACAAAATTAATTAATTAATCAATTAGGATTTCTTTTAAAGTACCCTTTTCTCCATGCCCTGTCCATTAAAACTCCTCTTATATCATGTAATTTGGCAGTGATTCTTATCATCAAACTTGCCACATCAATTTCTTTAACGCTGGTTAAAACCAGTCTCTATTTTAAAAAGCATTCATATTTCAATGTCTATTTTAGCCTAATTTGACTTTGATTGTTCACAATCCCTGTCAGAAATCCTAATTTTTTATTTTTATTTTCTATTTATTTTTTTTATTTTTTTGTTTCCTGTATGAATCAAAATAAGTCTAGAAGTTATCTAGATATTCTTTTAGAAGTTATTTTTTTGGTTCGCCCTCCGGCCTTTCATAAATATGAGGGAGTCTCTAGATCATTTGGATAGTGACTTCGGTTAAATTGTCACTTTGTCTCTTAATTAATCCAAAGATAAATTAAAATAGTCTTCATCCATGACAAATTTGGTCATAATTACTAGTGACAGACAGAGCTGGATGTCCAATCCACTTAAAGCTCGTCCCATGTTCTGATCATCTTTTCATCAGTTTCACTCAGAATAATCAACTTCCTCTAAAGTTTTTTTTGTTTTGTTTAACTTAACTCATCTGTAATGATAAAGACACTAATTCCAGAGGTTACTGACACACTACACTCAATCATGACACATAAATATGAACTGCTCATTCTCAAAATGTGCTTTTACATGGTCTCTTAACCAGTTTCAAATATGTTCGTTCATTAGTTGTTTATTTTTAGAAAAGTCAGCTGGGTTGTTTTGTTCTGATATCATTGTTTTTTGTGTAGTCTCAGCTTTAACTGAGCAATAACAGATAGAGTACAATCCCTGTTTCCAGCCTCTCTCTCTCTCTCTCACCCAGATAATCTTTTCAACAGTCTTCTAAGACTTTAACTATAATGTTAAATTCATTAACCCTTAAATCATTAATCCTTCACAAAGTTTAGAAATTTCATAGTGTAACTTATTGTTTCAAGTTATCTTTAGTTTAGATTTCTTTGTTATTCAGACCTTCTCTTTAAACTTCAAAAGCCATCCTCATCTTAAAGCCATCACCATGTCTCCAAATTATCCTCTGCCATCCTAATGACCTGCAGGATTAAGACTATGATAGAGACATATTAGTTCAATATCATACAGTTTTACTAATCCAAATAAATTTTGTTCTGCTCCACAAAGTTATCAATCACAATCACAGCATGGTCTCAGCTGGCTCTTGAATGCCGATCTCATTCATAGCTCTTTTCCTTCAGGGTGTTTCCTGGCTCTCAATTTATGCGGTATTTGGTGAGCGGTATAGAGGGGCCAATATTAGGGCAGGGGCTGCTGTGTCCAGTCTTGACCTTGGCCCTTACGAAACACAGCTTCCCCCCCCAACAGAGATGCTGCTGGCCTCACAGACATCTGCCTCACCTCTCATACACACCTCACATAAAACCCCCTCCTCCTTTTTGTTTTTTTTGTTTTTTTTGGTAGGGGGTCCAAGGCGACTTATCGTGATTCCCCTGGCTTGGGTTGCCCCCCGTCAGGCCGTAGGAAGTCTTACCCGTCATCGGGAACAACCACATCGTGCTCAACCTCGTCATCGCTTTGAGATCTTTGACCCTAAACAGGATCCGATATTTTCTGGAGCCTTTTGGAAAGTGCATTCAAGAGTCATCAGAGCCATCTGGTCTGCTTTCAAATTAGCAAAAACATGGAGACAGGTTAATCATAACAGAACTTAACCACTAAAATCTATCATACTTCTTCAAAGCTGCCCCATAGCAGTGCTTAGATTATTTTCAGTGAATTTAGCCAAAACACCTGTCCATTCATTTTAATGTTCTGCTACATCTGTGACCAAGGCCATCAGTTCTGTACATGGTGAAGGCTAAAAGCAGACAGAAGTTACTGGTCATATCATACATTAGTCAAACATTTCAGTTCATTAAAAGTCTGTATTTTTAAAACATGTCTTATTGCCCTCTTGATGGCACCATTTTCTATCTTAACAAATAACTGTCTATTATGTTCACATGATACCCTGTGCCTTTACTCATCAATATCTTCTATCATCTGTGGCACAGGCTCATATATCAGCTTTGAGCTGGTCTGGGATCAGAGAGAGACTTTGAGGCCTTCTGGGCTGGTACACTGCATTTTCATAAACTTCTCACTCTTCACACTAGCTCAGCCTAAGATCTGGCTTTGTTTTCAAATAAATGAGACATTTTCCTTTTAACTCTATCCTTAGACAGAAATCACATTTTCAAATGATCATAACTTTATATTTGTCTCTTGCCCCCAAAATTAATTCAGAAACTTTAATTTCCACTCAGATTGAGTCTCTGTTACTCAAATTAGGCCACGTGGTGGCCGGATTGAGATTACAAATGGTTTATTTCAGATCAGCACAATCTTATCTTTTGAAACCAAAACATCAATTTCTAGGGTTTTCAACATTTTAACACCTATAGTTATTTCAACAACCCAATATTCAGTCAAATCATCATTATCAGAGTTTTGCAAAGGTGAGAAGAGCAAGAACATATTTATTATATCTTTTTCATTTAACTCGGTTAATCAGGATTTATATATTTTATATATATCTTTTACAACATGTTTTATCATCTTTAACTTTAATTTTAACCTCATATTAAAATTATCTCAAATCCTTCCTTCAAAAATAATCACTAAAGAATTTATCAAGCTTATTATTGTCTCATTTTCTTAGTGTAAATCTCTGTTTTATTCTTTTTTTTTTTTTTTTTTTTTACTGATTTCATTTACAGAATTTAGTCTGGTGGCCTGATTTGCCACACTTTTTACACCTTATGGGTGTTCAGACACAGTTATGTGCAAAATCAATGGCCCAGCTGACCACAATTAAAACACTCTCATCTTTAGCTTATGGAGCAACGTTCAGCAACCTGTGTGCTCCAAAAGTGGCAGTCTGTCTGAGAACAGAGCTCTCTCGAGGTCCAATAAAACAGACAATGGCTTGCAATTTATGGTGCTTTATCAAAGTTTATCTGCTTTTTTTACCAACATTATTTTTAGTTACTCAAATTGTATATCTCCCTTCGGGTATGGCACCTCCCCCATTTTATAAATTAATGAATACGCACAAACATCTACAAATTTGAATTCTCTTGTTCTCTGTTTGTAGCTAGTTAACTTCCAATTACAATAAAAACATTTCTGCCCATTATCTTCATCAGTCCAGCAAATTTCTTTGAAGTCAGGGTTTCAGAGCGGAGCTGCTTACAGCATTTGCTCTTGTTCATCTTACAATCTTTATACCGACTAATCAAATTACTGATCATATCACTCAAATTGTTAGCTAAAATTTAGTCAAAGTTCATACTCACCAGCGATCTTTAAACAGCTGTGGCATTTTAATTTCTCCGTTTCATTTCTCCACAGTCAATGCCTCTCACACCCAGCATTTCGGTGTCTTCTCACAGTTCTCACACGCGTTCTCACAACAGCCCATCGATTTATCCTTTTCCTTCAACTGACTCTTTCACAGTCCCAGTCCGGTCACTCAGCGGTGACACTCAAATCATGACATTTAATGAACTTCGTATACGTTGCATGCATTTCTGGCCATATAATTTTCTCATTTGATAAAATACCGGTGTCTCATATTCAGCTAGCTTTCTTTTGGATTTCCCCATATTGGCAGTCTGATTCTGTGGCTTTTTCGCGCGCGCGCTATTAATCTGTTGGACGTCTCCGTACAGATCTGATCTCTTCACCCAAGATCAGCCGGGCGGACACTCGCAATAGTGCCCTTTTCGGGACTGCACACAACTCAGTCCCCGGACCGCACACAACTCAGTCCCCGGACCGCACACAACTCAGTCCCCGGACCGCACACAACTCAGTCCCCGGACCGCACACAACTCAGTCCTCCAATTCGCCCACGTGATTTCAGTTTCTATCCCATAAACATATCAACCACGTTGCATTCGTCACAGAGTCAGACTCCCCCTATGGTTTATCCCTATCAATTCAATTTTCAATTAAACCAAATTCTAAAAAATAAAATAAAAATTCCCCCTGAATTTTTTCAAGAGTTTGTCTCTTACCAGAAGCGCCCCGTTGCCATCGGATTCGTTTTCTCTGATTCCAGTGTCTGGACCCTCCGGACACCCCCAGAGCAGTCAGCCCTTCTCCCTCAATTCTTCGGGGTAAGGCTGTGACTCTAAGTCCAGGATGATCGGGTCACTGTCTGCTCTCGGGGTCCAGAAGGCACATCCAAGGAATCCCACTTCTGACACCAACTGTAATGGCAAAAATTAATTCATCGACATCACTAATAAGAGACAAACCATAGTCCAATTGTCTTTATAAAGATTTATTTTCCTTGCAAGGAAGAGCCACGGTCAAACGCAGCCGCTCGAGGCTACCTTGAGTGTGAACTGGAGACACAAAGAAGCCACAAGCTTCTTATACCCCCAATGTCTAAATAACCCCCTCAGTAATTTCCCATACATCTGGCGAAACCCACTGAAGGTTTCGCCTTGAGCAATTAAAAGCAAGAAACACAATGGTCCTTCATCTGTAACAACAGACAGAGTATCACCTACTCTTAATCAGCATATCTATTCAAACGCATAGATGCTAGTCAGGAATTCCAATTCCAGGAGCCATGAAAGATAAAAGGGACAATGTATGGCTTCCACAGGTGAGGCCTCTTTGATCTGACTCATTTAAAACACAATAGAGAAAACAGGTGTGGAAGATTAAATCTTCTGTGATTAAATTTTTCCCCAACAATGGTTATTTGGAACCGTCAATTCTGGCAAAAGATAGAGTTAAAAGGAAAATGTCTGTCACTTATTTGAAAACAATTTTAATTTCTAGCCAGGTCTTACGCTGAGATAGTGTGAAGTCTGATGTTAATTGGAAGATAAATGTGATCTCTAGCCAAGTCTTATGCTGTGCTAGATTGACAAGTTAAAAGTTTATGAAAATGCAGTACCAGTACTGAATGCATAGAAGTCTCTCTCTTTCGAAACCAGCTCAAGGCGGATATCTGAGCCTGTGCCACAGATGATAGAAGATATTGATGAGTAAAAGCACCCCAGCCAGCACAGTCATGTGGGGCCCATATGGGCGTCACCTGGGCTGTCTAACTGGGGCCCAGCCAGTTTTGTCCTCAGTTTCCATGTAGGCCCCACATGGGCTAGCCCAGATGAACTGAACACTGCTCAGTGTGCACACTACAGGCTGTTAAATGTAACTGAATCAGTGTTGGAGTTAATGAGATAATTAAGTGATTAATAGAGTAAAGACTGAATATTACTGAAGACTCCTGATGATAACAAGCAGAATCACTGAAGGACAGAGAAACACAACAGACTTCAGACAAAACTTCACAAACTCACAGACAGTGTGTGTTTGTCCAGAAATCATGAAAATAAGAGAAACTTGGCTCACACCTTTAGACACTTTAGACAACTTAGCATCTGTAATTCACACATCTTTGGATCGTGAGAGAATCGTGGGATTCAATCCAGGATCTTCTTGCTGTGAGGAGACAGTGTTTCCCACTGAGACACTGGTGCTGCCCTTAATCACAGACATAAGACACACTTTGACTATTTCTGTCAGACGTCTACAGAAGCTCTTACTGAGAATTAACAGAGCTTTAGATGTTGATGTTTATGGTGAATTTGAAGTCACCATTGTGGTGGGAAGCGTTTGCTTTATTTGGGCTCTTGGTCCCTATACTCAAGTTAGCTTTTCTTCGGATGTTAAAACTGTGTGTGTGAAACACAATAGTTATGGCTGAAAATGCAAAGATAAAGTGACTTCAGGTGTTGTCAGTGCCTTGTTGATTATTAAATCATCAGAAGCCTGGAATCTGATGTTGTGCTTTTGAGTTTTAGCTTCTTGTTCGGCAAATAATAATTTGTTTATAGTCACTATAACCTTGTGAATCTGCTGTATTGACACAAATAGCAATAAACAAATCACTCATCCTGAAAGATGAAAAAACAGCATGTGCACATTGTTTTGAGAAAATATTTCACATAGTCACACGCAGATATCAAGATTTTGCATATGATTCACAACAACGGTGACAATCAAGCATGAGTTTTGTACTTTGAAGCTACCCATCATGCATTGCAGCATGAAGTTTTTTTTGTTATGATTGTCACCGTTGTTGTGAATCATATGCAAAATCTTGATATCTGCGTGTGACTATGTGAAATATTTTCTCAAAACAATGTGCACATGCTGTTTTATCATCTTTCAGGATGTGATTATTTTATTGCTATTAGTCTCGATACAGTGGTTATAGTGGTTATTCACAAGGTTATAGTATATAAACAAATTATTTTTTGCCAAACAAGAACATAAAACTCAAAAGCACAACATCAGATTCTAGACTTCTGATGATTTAGTCATCAACAAGGAGCTGACAACACCTGAAGTCACTTTATTTTTGCTTTCTCAGCCATAACTATTCAGTTTCACACACACAGTTACAGCAGCCAAAGAAAAGCTAACACAAGTACAGGGACCAAGAGCCCAACTAAAGCAAACGCTTCCCACCACAATGGTGACTTCAAATGAAACATAAACATCAACATCTAAAGCTCTGTTAATTCTCAGTAAGAGCTTCTGTAGACGTCTGACAGAAATAGTCAAAGTGTGTCTTATGTCTGTGATTAAGGGCAGCACCAGTGTCTCAGTGGGAAACACTGTCTCCTCACAGCAAGAAGATCCTGGATTGAATCCCACGATTCTCTCACGATCCAAAGATGTGTGAATTACAGATGATAAGTTGTCTAAAGTGTCTAAAGGTGTGAGCTAAGTTTCTTTTATTTTCATGATTTCTGGACAAACACACACTGTCTGTGAGTTGCTTTGCAATTACAAATGGAAAATATGTCCACAATTTGAACTAGTTTTTAACCTTGAGGTTCCATGAACGTCTATATCGGACGTGCAGAACACGTCAAAAACAGACGTCATAAAAACTTTCATTCTGGCTCCTCAGTGGACGTCTTTTCAACGTACACCTTTGCTCAGTGTGAATTATCAATGAAAACTAAGATAACAGAAAGTCAATCTAATAGGTAAAAAGGGAAGCTGATAATGCTTTTGTGAAGTTGTGTCTGAAGTCTGTTGTGTTTCTCTGTCCTTCAGTGATTCTGCTTGTTATCATCAGGAGTCTTCAGTAATATTCAGTCATTACTCTATTAATCACTTCATTATCTCATTAACTCCAACACTGATTCAGTTACATTTAACAGCCTGTAGTGTGCACACTGAGCAGTGTTCAGTTCATCTGGGCTAGCCCATGTGGGGCCTCCATGGAAACTGAGGACAAAACTAGCTGGGCCCCAGTTAGACAGCCCAGGTGACGCCCATATGGGCCCCACATGACTGTGCTGGCTGGGACATGGCATCACTTGAAAATAATAAGACAATGTTTCACATTGAAGTTAAAGTCTTAGAAGAGAGAGAGAGAGAGAGAGAGAGAGAGAGAGACTGCTTGTGGAAGCAGGGATGGTGAAATTTGTTATCACCCTGCTAAAGCTGAAACAAAACAAAGAAAATGATATCCGAACCAAAACAATCCAGCTGACTTTTGTAGAGACAAATTAATAATGAGCAGATGCAAAAACTGAGTTTAAATAATAATTTGAGTAAACACTAAAAGTAAAATTTGCGAATGAGCAATTACCGTAAATCCTCTAATATTGGCCTGTATTCCATTAGCGGCCGGGTCTCCAACATTGGCCGGTCTCGCTGTCACCGAAGGTAAATAAAGGCCGGTCTCTAATAGCGGCCGGGGCTATTATTAGAACCAACGTTTTTCTGGGCAGGCCTCAACATTATGCTTGCTTGTGATAGTAACATGCAAGTACCACAGGGTACTGGTCATGTCAATCACCCAGACATCCCAAGTCTCCCGCATATTTATAGCGGCTCCCTGATGCCCGCAAATTAGTAAAATTCTCCCGCAATCTAGAGCGAGCGAGCAAGAGCGCGCATGCGAGACACAAACTGTGCACGCGCGCACGGCAGAGAGGGAGAGAGCGAGAAACCTTACGTGTATGTGCTAGTGTCCACCTAATGAAGCGCATGTAAGACGGAGAGCGTCCTGATTGGCTTGTTTCGGTAAGTCAACCAATCAATTGTCAGTGTGGGCGGGCTTTTATCTCTTCGGGCTTTTATCTCTCGCCCCAAAAAACGAAAGTATAAAGTATAAATATAATGACAATCTTGCACGCTCTACAGTTTGTAACTAACATGTTATGGTTGAGTTAAACAAGTTTCATTTCATGTGCATATTTTTCAGGTCGGCTAGTTGCCAAGGCTACATGAAAACAACAAACTCCTTAGACCTGTTTAAAGTTGCAATGAAATATAAATAAAAGCAGTTTACATAAATAGTATAAGCAGCTTATGTAAATAGTAAAAGTGATCTACATAATTTTAGGAGAGATACCTCCCTGAAATGACTTTTTTCAGGTTGGGATGTCTGATCACCTCTCTTGACTCGCACGTGAGACTTCAGTCACCGGGTCCGGTAGGCTAACGTTTACGGCGCGAGGATGAGAACAGACGCGCAGCGGAACATGAGGAGGACGAAGAGGATCTGTACAATAATTAACTTGTTGTAGAGGCTGGCGCGAGTGATGAGGAGTTTACAGGGAGAGATGAAAAGGAGGAGGAAACTGAGGAGGACGAGGATTAAACAGAATTGGAGGATTTTTTTTTTTATAACTTCAAACCAAACGAGACAGGAATGGTTAAACTTTGGAGCGGTAAGGTGTCTGTTGCCTTTTGTTATGAATCAATAACCTAATTATCACCGTGTATGGTTAAGTGTTTACAATGCACTACCGGTAGCCTATGTTTGCTACGTTTTTGTTACCATATTTCTACACTGGAATTTAGCCTGAATTACCGGTATTTGTTGTTAATGTTCTGTATGCATACCATAATATTATGGTAACTGTACGTTTTCAATAAATGAACCTAGTATTTTATAGGTTGAAATAGACGCAAAATCTCATTTTTAGTCATTCTACTGGTGGTTTGATTTGCTCAAATAGAAATTGAGGCCTGCCTCTAATTCTGGCCTCCTTCCAATAAAGGCCTGGACCGCGATGCGCTTGAGTAAAATAAAGGCCCGGGCCTATATTAGAGGATTTACGGTAATGTTTAATGTGTGTGTGGGTGTGACTGCACTTTATGTTGTATGTGTTCCTAGAACTGTTCTGTCCTAATTGGGTGTCATTAACCTCTGGAATGAGTATTTGACCATTACAGATGGGTTAAGGTAAACGACAACCTTTAGAGAAACTGATAATTTTGAAGGAATCTGGTGAAAAGATGATCCAGAACACGGGACGAGCTTTAAATGGATTGTTATCCAGCTCTGTCTGTTATGACAACTTTTGTAATTTATGATGTTGATTTGAATTACTCTCTGGATTAGTTCAAGTGGAATTGTAAAGTTAGATTGCCGTCCATCATGGGTTAAAACCATTGTCTAAATTCAACTGAGGGCTTAAATTTAATAATGTCAATTGATTAAAAATGGTAGGCGTAAATGTTATAGACTTGACGGCAGAGACAAAGTGACAAATTGGCTGAAGTCACTATCTAAATTATCCAGAGACCCCCTCAAAATTCTGAAAGGCCGGAGGGCGACCAAAGAGATAACTTCTAAAAATGAAAAGTTTTATTTTTACTTTATTTTTATTTTTTTATAATATTTTGATTTATATAGAGAACCACAATTAATGTTAAAGAAGCAAGTGACTTTAAGTCTCTCTGTGTGACTGGGATTGAGATAAGAGGAATATAATATTTTGGTTTCTGCAGAGCAGTATAAACAATAATGATCATATTGTGTGGCATCTGCAGATTGATAGAGGAATAATGAGAAATAGCCCAAAGATTAATGTTGTGAAATAGAATTTAGGAACACCCGTAAAGAGTTAATATAGAGATAAATGAGTGATATGGATGAACAAATCACTCTAAAACAGTTTTAAGAAAATTGATGATGACTTATAGTCCAAATTTAAAGTAATATGGGAGATTATGAAATCTGTAAGTTCTTTGTAAAGTTATGACACGTTTGGGTGTAAGTGGCAAGATAAGGCTAGTGAGGATTTGATGAAGTATCACTGCCAAGTGACATGAATTAAGAGGTTTAAGATTTTGGTCATTTGGAGCTTACACCTGAAGAGTTTTAATGGACAAGACATTGAGAATAAAAGAAAATTAAAAAAGGGGTACACAGCAAAATCCCCAGTGTTAAATTAACACTCCTCAGTGTACATATGTGTCCACACTACAGGGTGTTAAAAGTAACACTTAAGAAGTGTTAAAGTTAATGAGATAATTAAGTGATTAATTAAGTAATGATTGACCATTAGTGATGAGAAACACAAGAACTACAACTTCAGCCACAGCTTTAGATGAAATCAACTGAAGATAAAAGAATACATTAAATCTCTGAAGATCTCAGCAGAGGAGGATTAAACAACTCCACAAACAGCATTACCAGCTTCACACATTACTAACCACACTGACTTTATTTCTGTCAGACGTCTACAGAAGCTCTTACTGAGAATTACTTTTTTGTTTATTTTGTGTTGAAACTTTTTTGTGTTGAAACCATCATGGTGATTAGTGTTTTCTTTAGTTGGGCAGTTTGATGACATTTTAATGTTAGTGTTTCTCTGGCTGCTGTAAATGAGTTTGCAATGGCAAGAAAAGCAAGAGTAAACACAATCAGATGCTGTTGACTGCTCAGTGATAAGAATATGATCATTATATAGTGATTTAAATCACTGATTAACTTTGTTTTTACTGTGATTCCAGGAAAGATCCAGATCGGTTTTATTCAATAAAGCTGAATATGTTTTAAAGCAGATTGTACACTAATCACTTCTATCTCCTGCGAGAGTAACTCATACACAGACATCAAGAATCAGCCTATGAATCTCAACAATGGTGACATGCTTCATGCCGCAATGCATTCTGGGAGCCATGGATGAGTTTTGCATGATGCACCCAGAATGCATTGCAGCATGAAGCATGTCACCATTTTTGAGATTCATAGGCTGATTCTTGATGTCTATGTGTGAGTTAATCTCGCAGGAGTTAGAAGTGCTTATTGTGTAATGTATTATTAAACCGGAAAACAAGATTTATGTACGTTTTAAACATTGATCAGTTTATCTGATGAAAACGCTGCTGGATCTCCTGCTGTAGAGTCACTAGGCTACTATAATCAATGACTCTCAGGAGATCAGCAAATAAGGCACCATATGATGATAACAACTGTATCACCAACAACAAGCCAACATCATCTGTCATCAACTTGTCATCATCAATTTTCTCTTGCTGTTCTCACTGTATCAAACAGTTACAGCAGACAGAAAGAAAAAATGCTGATAAGTCAAGGGTCAATTGCCCAACTAAAGCAACACTGATCACCATAATGGTGGCGTCAAACAAAACTATTATTTTCAATAAATCATCAACATCTAAACCTCAGTAAGAGCTTCTGTAGACATCTGACAGAAATAAAGTCAGTCTGGTTAGTAATGTGTGAAGCTGGTAATGCTGTTTGTGGAGTTGTTTAATCCTCCTCTGCTGAGATCTTCAGAGATTTAATGTCTTCTTTTATCTTCAGTGGATTTCATCTAAAACTGTGGCTGAAGTCAGTTGTAGTTCTTGTGTTTCTCATCACTAATGGTCAATCATAACTTAATTAATCACTTAATTATCTCATTAACTTTAACACTTCTTAAGTGTTACTTTTAACACCCTGTAGTGTGGACACATATGCACACTGAGGAGTGTTAATTTAACACTGGGGATTTTGCTGTGTACTCTAAAGAAAACCCTGATGAATGATTTTGAATGTTGTACTAATAACATGGTGATTAATAATTTGGTATTTGGTATGATAAAGATGAGTGAACAAACTTATTGAATGGAATACGAATTGATAATTAAGTCATTTTAATGAAAAGGTTTTAACATTAACTATTTTCTTTTTATGGATAAGTTCATCAACAGTTATGTGGGCTATGAGGGGAGAAAAATGAGTCTGTTGGAAAAAGTAAATTTAGCAAAAGGGGTCTTGAGTAAAAATTAGGAACAAGTTTATGTTTTAAGTGGAAATAATGAGATGGATGATATGAATGTTTTATTTTATTTTCTATTCTTTTGATGTGGCGCATGCTATATAAGACTGAATGCAATTGGATGGACTATTCTGTTGTTTATTTTTATTTATTTACTTTTTATTTTTTATTTCAGGCCACTATTGAGTTTTATACCTGAAAAGGTCTGTTTTGAAATTACACAGCAAAATCCCCAGTGTTAAATTAACACTCCTCAGTGTACATATGTGTCCACACTACAGGGTGTTAAAAGTAACACTTAAGAAGTGTTAAAGTTAATGAGATAATTAAGTGATTAATTAAGTCATGATTGACCATTAGTGATGAGAAACACAAGAACTACAACTGACTTCAGCCACAGTTTTAGATGAAATCAACTGAAGATAAAAGAAGACATTAAATCTCTGAAGATCTCAGCAGAGGAGGATTAAACAACTCCACGAACAGCATTACCAGCTTCACACATTACTAACCAGACTGACTTTATTTCTGTCAGACGTCTACAGAAGCTCTTACTGAGAATTACTTTCTTGTTTATTTTGTGTTGAAACTGTTTTAATGTCACCATCATGGTGATCAGTGTTTTCTTTAGCTGGGCAGTTTGATGACATTTTAATGTTAGTGTTTCTCTGGCTGCTGTAACTGAGTTTGCAATGGCAAGAAAAGCAAGAGTAAACACAATCAGATGCTGTTGACTGCTCAGTGATAAGAATATGATCATTGTATAGTGATTTAAATCACTGATTAACTTTGTTTTTACTGTGATTCCAGGAAAGATCCAGATCGGTTTTAATCAATAAAGCTGAATATGTTTTTAGGCAGATTGTACACAAATCACTTCTAACTTCTGCGAGATTAACTCGCACACAGACATAAAGAATCAGCCTATGAATCTCAACAATGGTGACATGCTTTATGCCGCAATGCATTCTGGGAGCCATGGATGAGTTTTGCATGATGCACCCAGAATGCATTGTGGCATGAAGCATGTCACCATTGTTGAGATTCATAGGCTGATTCTTGATGTCTGTGTGTGAGAAAACCTTACAGGAGTTAGAAGTGCTTATTGTGTGATGTGTTATTAAACCGGAAAACAAGACTTATGTACATGTTTTAAACATTGATCAGTTTATCTGATGAAAACACTGCTGGATCTCCTGCTGTAAAGTCACAATGCTACTATAATCAATGACTCTCAGGAGATCAGCAAATAAGGCACCATATGATGATAACAACTGTATCACCAACAACAAGCCAACATCATCTGTCATCAACTTGTCATCATCAATTTTCTCTTGCTGTTCTCACTGTAACAAACAGCTACAGCAGCCAGAGAGAAACTACTGACAAGTCAAGGGTCAAGAGCCCAACTAAAGCAACACTGATCGCCATAATGGTAGCGTCAAACAAAACTATTATTTTCAATAAATCATCAACATCTGAATCTCAGTAAGAGCTTCTGTAGACGTCTGACAGAAATAAAGTCAGTCTGGTTAGTAATGTGTGAAGCTGGTAATGCTGTTTGTGGAGTTGTTTAATCCTCCTCTGCTGAGATCTTCAGAGATTTAATGTCTTCTTTTATCTTCAGTGGATTGCATCTAAAGCTGTGGCTGAAGTCAGTTGTAGTTCTTGTGTTTCTCATCACTAATGGTCAATCATAACTTAATTAATCACTTAATTATCTCATTAACTTTAACACTTCTTAAGTGTTACTTTTAACACCCTGTAGTGTGGACACATATGTACACTGAGGAGTGTTAATTTAACACTGGGGATTTTGCTGTGTACCGTTTTATGTAACGATACTAAAGGATGAACTGATGAACTTTTGAATGCATAAAAGCATCTGCCAAGAACATAAATGTATTGTATTTAAGTATTTTAAAAATCCAGGCTTCAGTTGTTCATTTGGGGGGGAACTTGGCATTGAATATTTTCAATTTTAACGATGATACAGTTGATGCTCTTAAAATACAAAATGAAAAGGCAACTGGAATAAAGAACAAACTTTTATTCAGTTTACTTTATTCATTTTATTAATTAGAGGATAATTACATTAAGGATAATATAAAGAGAGTCCAAAAGGATAAATTGAAAATAAAATAAAATAAAAACAATATGAAAAATATTACCTACAGCTGAACATTTAGAGCTTTTACATCTGAAGTAAAAAAAAAAAAACAATCAAAAAAAGGTTCACACAAATTTGTCGAGTTGGCTTCTCATTCAATGTGACATTACAATAGTCAATGTGTTTTTGTTACACAGGTAGATCAAATGCAAAGTAAAATGTATACTGCGATAGATTGATGGTTTGCTAGTTTTTCTTTTCCATGATAGCATGTGAAATGTATTAGTTGTGATTATGATTCATTGAAATTCTCTGATTGGTTGGCAGGAAATAATTCAACTGTGATTTAATATCCCTTAAAATAGCCTATATGTCTGGAATAATTGACAACGGGCCGTTGCAATATTAGAAAAATAATGCAAACCCGAGGAGTATTTGCGGCCATGACGTGAAACGGAGTTACACCTCAGGTGTGCATTATTTTCTTAATAATTAAATTAAACAGATTTATTTATTCTGCTTAGACTATGGTTTCCAAACCTCAAAATATTGTTCAGATGATGTATTTCAAGACATTTGTCAGGTTTTTGTCCAAAAAACTCTTATGTGAGGGACTAATTTATTACGCATCTAAACCCAAGCCTCCATTGCTAATTCCAAAAAGTCATTTTAAAGCTGTAGCCTTGGCACAGTAAATTCCCCGGTGTTGAATTAACACCACTCCATGACCTAGTCCAGACGTACACGGGTATTTTTATAACCAGAGTTTTTCCTCCTCTATTTTAAAAAACAATCGCGTCCACACAAGCACGATTTAAAAAAAAATCTCTGTCCTCATGAAAACGCAAAACCGCGCTATGATTGGCTGCCTGATTTCCACATGGGTCCCATCCACGGCACTGATGCACTGAGGAATGCCATGGGCTCAGTGAAACCCTTATGCAAGTTTACTTTGGACTCAGTGACAGGTAACTGTATATATACACAGGGGCAGGGCCCAAGTGGACTGAAGCTTCACACACTTGCCTTACTATGTTGTATTATTGAATCATGGTGCCTCTGTACTGCAATACAATGAGATAACTGCGCATGTATCTGTATACATGTGATAAACGCTGTTAGCAGAGTTATTAAAAGCAACATCCGCCATTGCATAGACTCCACTCATGTAAACAAAAGTGATAACGGCACACAACCTGACGTCAAACAAAGGAGAGAACGGCACACACTTCGACTTCACAAGCCGAAATCTCCGGTTTCTATACAACAATGCTGTAACCGGAGTTTCTAAAACTCTTTACCCTGGCCGGAGTTTTCAAAAAAGTCCGGTTTCAGTAACCGGATACTGCGTTTGCGTGTGGACGAACAGCCAAACCGCGTAGAAAAAGCTGCGGTTTTGAAAATACCCATGTTTGTGTGGACAGGGCCTAAGTTCATATGGGAACCACCCGCAGGTGTTAAAGTAACACTGAAGCAGTGTTAGAGTTAATAAGATACTTAAGTGATTAATTGAGTGATGATTGTTTGATTAATGAAGACACCTGATGATAATGAGCAGAATCACTGAAGGAAAGAGAAACACAAGAACTACAACTGACTTCAGCCACAGCCTTAGATTAAATCAACTGAATAGACATTACATCTCTGTTATTACTAGCCACACTGACTTTATTTCTGTTATATGTCTACAGTTCTTATTGAGAATTAACAGAGGTTTAGATATTGATGTTTTATTTAAAATGTTTGGTCACCATTATGATGATTATATTACATTTAGTTGGGCAGTTTGACTTGGCTTTTTAAGTGAGTTTGTGATTTTTGTAATAATGTTTACAAAACACATGATTTATTACAAAGAAAGCCATGAACAAAGTTTCACAGGTTATATAGTTTACATCATCTTAAAGATAATTGATTGGTTGATTAACCTCATCTCTGACCAAGACTGGTTAAAAGTTACAATTTTGTACTTTTTGGTTAGAGAGAGTTTAATAACAGGGGTTTCAGCCACTGATAACAGATTAATGCAGTTATTAATGCAAATGTATAGAAAGAGAGATTAAGCATACATTAATTATCTGTTTGTTTCCCAACAGTGTTTGGCAGCAGCGTCTCTACTGTAAGTTTATCTGCTCCAAGAACAGTGCTGTTTTTTCCTCGCTAGTGAGAAATACCATGTAGCTTTTAAGTTTGTTAAAATGTTTCTGTGCAAGTTTGTATCCGTACTGCATTTGTGCGTTTGAGTGGGAGAAAGAGTGCATGTGCTTTCCGTACATAAAACATGATTTTGTGGCAAAAAATAATAATAATTTGTATTTTATCTTTTTTTACTTATGGTTTTAGGGGTGACCCCGAATAGACGAAGATTCGATGCTTCGATAGGTGGAGCCTGATTTGACTACCAATCTCACAGTCAAATCTTTGCAGAGGTGTTATGAAACTAGGATCATTAATGTTTTGTCTTTATGGGGCTGCTCAATGGCCCCTTTCACACATACAGTCTTTACTGGTAAATTACCGGTAACAGATCATGTGTGAACAGGACATTTTCAAAAACACAGCTAAATCAGTTCCGGTAATTTACCAGTAACTTACCGGTAATGTGCGCTGTGTGAATGAAGATTTTTCGGTGCATCGATGTTGCGCTGTACTTAGAGTTGCTTGCACAGGCAATTTAGCCGATTTAAAGATTAGGCTCTAAATGACATTAGTGATTCAGCTCATGATGATAGTGTCAAAATACAACCAGCAACACCTGATCACGTTTCTCTTTTCTAATGTTATAAAGCCAAGGGTCAAGAGCTCAACTAAAGCAAACACTGTTAAAATAGCGACTCTTTCCTTCAGTGATTCTGCTTGTTATCATCAGGTGTCTTCACTAATGTTCAATCATCACTTTATTAATCTCTTATTTATCTTATTAACTTAAACACTTCTTCAGAATTACTTTTAACACTCTTGAGTGTGGAGTCAAATAAACTCTGAGGAGTGTTAATTTAACACTGGGATTTTTGCTGTGTACAATTCATCGCAAAGAGCTAAAGAGTTAAACAATTTCCACTATTCTAGACTGCTGGATAGCACTGGAATTTTTCTAGTCCTCTAAATACATATTTGCTGTTTCTGCTGCTGCTTCTGCGGCTGCTTGCACTGCAGAAAAAGCAGCTGCGCCTCCTCTGGCCCCTGCAGCTACGACTCCTGCCGCTGCCTCTCCTGCTACTGCTAGCCCTCTCTTTCCAACTTCTGTTAGCATCTGCTCCTTCCTAATCTTCTCTTGAGCTGCTTTATACATGGCATTAGTGTAGGGCTTCATTCCATTAAAATTGACCATTTTTTCTATCATTTTCAGCAGCTCTGTCACCTGATCTCGATTATCTCTGTTCTCATTGTTGAATGCATGATATCTGCCACAGCATGTCTGAATTAGCTGCTGTAGATCTTTGCTTTTGCTGATATATTCCTCTACAGGTTTACCCTTCAGGACATCAGCGTGAGTGAACAGCACAATGGTATACTTTAGAGCATCTTCTCCAAAGTTCTTCTGAATCCATTTCACAGCATTTTTCTCCTCCTCTGTGAATTTCACACCCAGTCTCAAAACCAGCAGGAACGCATGAGGACCAGGAGCAGACAGCTGGATACACCCCTCTATTAAAATCTTAAAAGGTGTACATTTAATGGACGATGTCTCAAACAGGCCAGGACAGTCAGTCACTGATATGGTTTGTCCATTCACAGTTGCTTCTTGTTTCTCACATCTTATTGTAACTGACATCAGAGATTCTTTCTCTGTAAAGGCTTCTCTGCCCAGGATGGTGTTTCCTGCTGCGCTCTTTCCTGATCCAGTTTTACCCAGAAGAACAATCCTCAGATCTGTTACAATGTGAAAGTGTTTTTGTTGGATTAATATACTTTTTTTTTTTTATTGAGGATATTATACATGCATTTTGACATGTTCAAATAACTTGAGTTTTATTTGTATTTTTTTAAGGAAAATTTATGCTTTTGGATGTAAATACATGTTACATTAAATTTATATTTCATTATATATAATTGTAAATTAAATAATGTTCACCATAAAACATCAGATATGTTGTTAGCTGTCAATGATTATTATAAAACATGTTGTATGGCTTATTAGAAAAGCAAACATTCTCTAGCGTGATTATACTGTGTGTATATATTACTAATATATGTTAGATGTAGGGTTGAAACGATATACTGGTATGGAGGGCTACACTCTCAGAAAATAAAGTACGTAATTGTACCTTTAGGGCAGTGTTTCCTGGAGGCACACCAGCACTGCACATTTTGCATGTTTCCTTTATCTGCCACGCCCATTTCAGGTATTTCCACTAACAAGATGATCATTTGAATCAGGTGTGTTTGATTAGGGACACATGCAAAATGTGCAGTGTTGGTGTGCCTCCAAGATCGTGGTTGGGAAACACTGCCTTAAGGGTACATTGTTGTACCTCTAAGTCAGGGGTAGGCAAATTTGGTCCTAGAGAGCTGATGTCCTGCAGAGTTTAGCTCCAACCCTACTAAGCCATCACAATATAAAACTCATGAATTGCAACATTAAGTATGTCGCCATTGTTGAGATTCATATGCTGATTCTTGATATCTGTGTGCATCTAAACTTTTTCCCTCTAGAAAGTAATTAAAAATCAAAATTCAGAATGCCTGATTTGTGGCAAGAAAGTATTGCTGGTGAGTATTGTTTATTAATTGTATTAGTCAGTGATGAGTTCAGTCAAACATTTTTATGGATTTGAACAGATTATGTGTTTTGTTAACACTGTAACAAAAGACATAAATTCGCATAAGAAACTAAGAGTCAAACTGCCCAACTAAATGAAAAACTGATCACCATAATGGTGACCAAACATTTCCAATAAAACCAACATCTAAACCTCTGTTAATTCTCAATAAGAGCTTCTATAGATGTCTTTCAGGATTGGAGCCAAACTCTGCAGGACAGCGACTCACTAGGACCGAACTTGTAGGGGTAATTGTACCCTAAGGACCAAATGTGTACCTTTTAAAGGTACAGTTATACGTTTTGTTCCTGTACCTTTTTTTCTGAGAGTGTAATATCTATGGTTTGACCCATTTCAGTAGCGGCCAAAATCTGAATTTTAATGGACTGTGCATAAAGCTCTATAAGCCTGATGTGCGATGGCCGCTGACTGACATGCATGCGCATGAATCACTGTCACACACATAGTCTCACACAAAGAGAAATATTGTATGTTACTGCATAATACACTTATAACAAGCAGAATAATAAAGCATCACAATACACATTTTTAGCTATGTCTTTTAAATATTATAGTATTTTGAAGGACAAAAACATAAACTTTAACTATTGGCTTTAACATTAAATCAGCTGTCATTTAACTTTGCGCGAGGCCCTGTGTGGTAGCACACTTGGCACAGCCCTTGCGACGGTACTGGACCCTAATCCCATGATACTGCCTGAACAAAAGTGGTCTAACTGCACAGTGATGCCCTGAGGCAACAAACAAAAAAACACAGTTTTAGTATATAAATAAAAAACAAAATAAATCTTTAAACAATCAAACATATCCCACTGAGCAAAGCTATGTCCAAAAGACGTCTTTTCAATGTCTTTGCCCCTAGAGGCGTACGTTGAAAAGACGTCCACTGAGGAGCCAGAATGAAAGTTTTTATGACGTCTGTTTTTGACGTGTTCTGCACGTCCGATATAGACGTTCATGGAACCTCAAGCTCATTGTGGACATATTTCCCATTTGTAATTGCAAAGCAACTCACAGACAGTTTGTGTTTGTCCAGAAATCATGAAAATAAAAGAAACTTAGCTCACACCTTTAGACACTTTAGACAACTTAGCATCTGTAATTCACACATCTTTGGATCGTGAGAGAATCGTGGGATTCAATCCAGGATCTTCTTGCTGTGAGGAGACAGTGTTTCCCACTGAGACACTGGTGCTGCCCTTAATCACAGACATAAGACACACTTTGACTATTTCTGTCAGACGTCTACAGAAGCTCTTACTGAGAATTAACAGAGCTTTAGATGTTGATGTTTATGTTTCTTTTATGTCACCATTGTGGTGGGAAGCGTTTGCTTTAGTTGGGCTCTTGGTTCCCGTATTTGCGTTAGCTTTTCTTTGGCTACTGTAACTGTGTGTGTGAAACACAATAGTTATGGCTGAGAAAGCAAAGATAAAATGTCATCAAGTGTTGTCAGCTCCTTGTTGATGATTAAATCATCTGAATTCAAGAATATGATGTCGTGCTTTTGAATTTTGTGTTCTTGTTTGGCAAATAATCATTTGTTTATAGCCTCAAGAACTTTGTGATTCTACTGTATCGGGACCAGTAGCAATAAAATAATCACTTATCCTGAAAGATAAAAAAGAATATGCACATTGTTTTGAGAAAATATTTCTCATAGTCACACACAGACATCAAGATTATGCATATGCTTCACAACAACGGTGACAATCAAGTTTGAACTTATTACTATGAAGCTACCCATCATGCTTTGCAGCATGAAG
Source organism: Gobio gobio (assembly GCF_949357685.1). Taxonomy (NCBI): domain Eukaryota; kingdom Metazoa; phylum Chordata; class Actinopteri; order Cypriniformes; family Gobionidae; genus Gobio; species Gobio gobio. Next base: position 66,633,738 of record NC_137099.1, read on the forward strand.
CTTTTTTTGTTTTGATTGTCATCGTTGTTGTGAATCATATGCAAAATCTTGATTTCTGTTTGTGACTATGTGAAATATTTGCTCAAAACATTTTGTACACATGCTGTTTTATCATCTTTCAGGATAACAGATTATTTTGATGCCAATAGAGTGGGTTCACAAGCTGATAGTGGTTATAATAAATGACTATTTGGCATAAAAGCACACAAAACTTAAAAAAATACATCAGATGCTCACTTTCCAAAAGTTTAGTCATCAACAAGGAGCTGACAACAACTAATGTCACTTTATCTTTGCTTTCTCAGCCGTAACTATTGTGTTTCACACACACAGTTACAGCAGCAAAAGAAAACCTAACACAACTACGGAGACCAAGAGCCCAACTAAAGCAAACGCTTCCCACCACAATGGTGACTTCAAATGAAACATAAACATCAACATCTAAAGCTCTGTTAATTCTCAGTAAGAGCTTCTGTAGACGTCTGACAGAAATAGTCAAAGTGTGTCTTATGTCTGTGATTAAGGGCAGCACCAGTGTCTCAGTGGGAAACACTGTCTCCTCACAGCAAGAAGATCCTGGATTGAATCCCACGATTCTCTCACGATCCAAAGATGTGTGAATTACAGATGCTAAGTTGTCTAAAGTGTCTAAAGGTGTGAGCTAAGTTTATTTTATTTCCATGATTTCTGGACAAACACACACTGTCTGTGAGTTGCTTTGCAATTTCAAATGGAAAATATGTCCACAATGAGCACATTTGAACTAGTTTTTAACCTTGAGGTTCCATGAACGTCTATATCGGACGTGCAGAACACGTCAAAAACAGACGTCATAAAAACTTTCATTCTGGCTCCTCAGTGGACGTCTTTTCAACGTACGCCTCTAGTGGCAAAGACATTGAAAAGACGTCTTTTGGACATAACTTTGCTCAGTGGGATATCTTAACATACTGATGAACATGCATATATTTTTTTTTTTAATAAAAAGTTATTTCAATTTAAACATGTTAAAAAGTGATATTTATCAAACCAGTTGATGACACTGTGTCCCACAGCAAAAACTCCAGTGTTAAATGAACTCTCCTGGGAGTATATGTGAGACCACACTCAAGAGTGTTAAAGTGTTAAAATAAGAGTGTTAAAGTAACACTGAAGCAGTGTTAAAGTTCATGAGATAATTAAGTGATTGATTGAGTGATGATTGGCCATTATTGAAGATACCTGATGTTTACAAGCAGAATCACCACATGAGAAAAATCTAAAATTTCAGTCTTTGCTTTACTTTTGATTTTGACCATTGACGTTTTAATATTATATTTAGTTTGGTGCTGTAACTGAGTTGTAACAGCCAGACAAGCAATGACAAAAGCTGATTGCTTGGTGTTGGTTATGTAATGACATCGTCATTACTTGACCTGAATCACTAACCTCATTTAGAGCCCAGTCTCTTAGTTGGGTTTATCTTGTTGATCATAACGTAAGATCCAGCATTTTCAATATAATTCTAAGGATTTCTTAAAAGTTGTTCTGATAAAAAAATGTAAGCACACACAAATCAAGAATCAGTGCAGGAATCTCAACAATGGTGACAAACAGCTCGTAAAGCTCATAATTTATTCATGCAGCAATGAATGATGGGAGCCATGGAAGAATTTTGACTCCCAGAACGCACTGCAACTTTTTGATGATCACCACTGTTGAGATTCTCAGGCTGATTCTTAATTTCTGTGAAAATTGTTTTTTTGGAGGGTTGTTTTTTGATCAGAACAACTTTGAAGAAAGCCTTTGGATTAAGTTGAAAATGCTTGATTTTAACCCTTGGAATCACAACACTGGTATAAACGTAACTCAGATATAAGGATATAATCAATGATTCGGCTTAAATGATGACTATGTCAAAACATAACCAACACCACCTGTTCAACTTTTACTCTGTGCCTGTCTGGCTGTTAAAGCAATCAAAACAAAATCTAATGTGTTAAATGTCAAGGGTCAAGATCCAAACTAAATCAAACACTGATCACCATAATGGTGACTTAAGAATTGTGGCGTTCTCCTATGGCGAACTAGCCTGGATGCCAGCCGAACTTAGCCCCTCCCACAACATTTTTACTCGGGCAGTTCCGTCTGGACTTTCTCCGTAGAGAAGTAATTATGTCCGAACAGAAACTGTTTGGACCAATGAAATTGTCAGGGCGGGCTTTAGACGATGATGGACAGATGATGAACAGTAACGTAATCATCCACGTCATCAAAGGCGCTTCGGTTGAATTTGTTCTAATCCTAAATGGAGAACTTGTTCGTATGTGCATTCACCTTTACTATTTCTCTCAGAAATGATGATCGTGTTGGTAAGTACTCTGTGTATCCTTAAATAATTTTTTTACAACACCGGTAAAGATCGTTTACACTCATCTTTTTCTTCTAACGTTAGGCTTCTTATTCCAGCGTGCGTGCAGACAGGGTTGCCAAATTTTTACAACAAAACCCTCCCAATTGCTAACATTCCTCAAAACTAGCCAAAAACAAGCCCAATAGCTTTCCAGGAGGGTTCTCCAGGGAAAAAAAGGCATTTGGGGGGTAAAATGTGTGTTATTTTGGCAGGGCTGCCTGCTAAAATTCGCATTCCTGGGTTTGTACATCACATAATTGGGGTCGCTTCAACCCGTGGACTTGGCAACACAGTGCAGTTGAGTTCTGTTGACATTTGACAACTAATGTTATGCGTCGCTCGGTCGCTCCGTTGCTCTGATTGGTTGTAGGTCTATCCAATTGAGGTCTTTCCTGGTTCGGTTGAAACACGCCCCATAATCACAGCCCAACGGAGCAGTATCAAATTCAAATTCTGACTAGAATTGAGTATGACGACGTCAGGCTATTGGCGAACGCTATCAGGTGTTCGTCACTAATGGCCAATCATCACTCAATTAATCACTTAATTATCTCATTAACTTTAACACTCTTATTTTAACACTTTAACACTCTTGAGAGTGGTCTCAGTTTTTGCTGTGTGGCTTTGATGAAAGGACTGCTCCACCCCCAAACAAAAAGTCACACCCACTTCAGCCCGTCATTTCATTGAACAGACATTTTAGGTGATATTATATATAAACACTTTTAATTTTTTTTTTACATAAAGGCACTCCAGGAGAAATATGTCATAAAACACCACTCTGCCTCTTTTCATTTTCATAAAAAATATATATTAAGCATTAATAGCCACACAAATGTGGTCCAGGCAACTCCTACATTATCTTCACTGCATGTATATTTAAATATCCTTTAAAAAAATAAAGTTATGAAACTTCTATTTAACTTCTTTTTTGTTATTTCAAAACGATTTGGCAGACAACAAATGATAGATTCATGAGAGCAAAGATCGGCCGTTAGATCCACACAAGACGAAAAACTACAGGACATCAGAGCCAGCGGCAAACGTCAGAAGGACTGGCCGTGGAAAGGTTGCTCTCGCCGGGCTAATGAGCGATGAGTGCCCGGTGATCGCCTGGATCGCACAACTCCAAAAACACAAGATTGTTTTTTAAATAGGCACTCTCTTTATAAATAAACCACAGATTTGAGCTTTAAACAACTACATTCTCACCTGAAAAAGTCTTTGAAGCGAATTCGCTTCAAACGCGTGAATGCACAAAAGCACCACTCGCGTGTAATTTTGCGTAATTTGTGTCCAATTCGCGTCATTAGGTTCACAGTAAATTCCCCGGTGTTGAATTAATACCACTCAGTGTTCATATGGGAACCACCAGCAGGGTTAAAGTAACACTGAATCAGTGTTAGAGTTAATAAGATACTTAAATGATTAATTGAGTTATGATTGTTTGATTATTGAAGACACCTGATGATAATGAGCAGAATTACTGAAGCCACAGCTTTAGATGAAATAAAGTGAAGATTAAAGACATTTAATCTCTCTGATTACAAACCAGATTAACTTTATTTCTGTCAGACAGAAATTCTTATTGAGAATTAACAGAGTTTAGATGTTGATGTTTTATTGAAACTGTTTGGTCACCATTATTTCATTTAGTTGGTCAGTTTGACTTTTGATGTCAGTTTGTGGTCTTCTGTAACAGTGTTTATTCAAACGCATCATTTTTGCGAAAGAAACCATTAACAAAGATGGTCATGTGAAATATCTTTCAACATCATAAAGTAGAAAGATATTAGAGGTGGGCAGATCGATACTAATATCGATAATATCGATACCAACGTTGGTATCGGTATTGATTGATACCAACGTGAAAATATCGATACTTAAGTTTCAGTTTCTCTGGTTTTGCGACCTGGCCGTGTTTGTCAAAATGCTGCTTCTGTCACAGAGCAGAGCAAGCTCTCAAGAGTGCTGCTCGTGCTCGACACTGCTCTCCTCCCCCTCTCCTGTGTTGTACCGTCACGTGACTCACCACTAGCGCTACCACCAGCAGTCAGGCGCGCGCGCCGCTCAGCCGCGCATTTCTAACAGCAGTCAGTCAGAGGCGGAGAATGGCAGCAGAGAGAAAGAGGAGCGTTGTATGTAAAACTTTGTGACTTTGTTTATTTAAGAAAAAAATCCTGAAAAGAATTTCACTAAAGAGGAGAAACATTTTTTGTTAACATGCTACTTGAAAAGAGAATTTGTTTTTACATTTTTTATATTTGTGAAGTAATCATTTTGTAACTTTGTTTATTTAATTAAAACAGAAGTAACCAAAAGTTGTTTCTGAACAAAAGCTTTTGTAGTACTGATTAATAACCCAAAATGCAAATCACAAAAACAAATTAAAAGTCATGAAAATTCATTTAGATTTTGGTTGAAGACGCATCCACCTTAATTATTAAAAAGTATCGATATTGGTATCGGTATCGGCGATACTGGCCCTGTATTTACTTGGTATCGGATCGATACCAAATCTAGCGGTATCGCACACCTCTAAAAGATATTTGAAACATAAAAAATAAAATTGGCCAATTGTTATTACTAGATTTTTGTCAGCACTTTTTTCTTGCCAGATATCAAATATTCAGTATTTTGTTATTTAAATACATAATGAAGAAAAACACTTTAGACACACCCACACAAACATCAAGAATCAGCATAATAATCTCAATGACGGTGAAATGCTTCATGCTGCAATGTATGCTGGGATATATCATCGTAGTATAACACTAATGACTCCCAGCATGCATTGCAGCATGTCACCATTGTTGAGATTCATATGATGATTCTTGATGTCTGTGTGCGTAAAAAAAAAGAAAATCTCCCTAATGTATTTAAAAATCAAAATTTAGGATGACTGATCTGTGGCAGTAAAGCATTTATGGTGAAAATATATCAACATATCACCATTTTTCTCTAATATGAATTTAGTCCATTTATTTTTCATTATGATGATAACTATGTTATCTGGTAATTTAGATGTATGGCTCCACTGCAACAAAATACATGTTACAGTAAACACTGTTACAGAGACCACAAACTGACTTAAATGCTATGTCAAACTGCCCAACTAAAAGAAACACCGATCTCAATAATGGTGACCTTTTCATTTTCCATAAAACATCAACCGCTAAACCTCTGTTAAGTCTCAAAAAGAACTGTAGACATATGACAGAAATAAAGAGATGTAATGTCTTTTCTGTTGATTTCATCTAAAGCTGTGGCTGAGATCAGGTGTTTTTCTTTCCTTCAGTGATTCTGCTCATTATCATCAGGTGTCTTCAATAATCAAACAATCATCACTCAATTAATCACTTAAGTATCTTATTAACTCTAACACTGCTTCAGTGTTACTTTAACACCCTGCTGGTGGTTCCCATATGAACACCGAGCGGTGTTAATTCAAAACCGGGGAATTTACTGTGTTTCTATCTGGAGAAGATTACTTAAACCCAAACTTTATAAACTGGTACACATTAACAAATATTGTTCACTGCTACAAAAAGGAAACAATGTTCACCCCTGTTATGAAATCCTCCAATCTTTTTAATTGTATGTTGACATTTACTACCAATACAATAATATAAATACATAAAAAAGTAATATATTTTTCCAAATTGCTTGGACCAGTTGTAATTGCAATTGTAGCTATATTTAAGATAATCTAAAAGGCTCAGATTTGCTCACCTCAAGCACACAATGTACATGTTAGGTTGATCTTTTTATGTCTAGTCTTACTTTGTTTTGATTAATGATACATTACAGATGTGTAAGCAATATAAATAGTATTGTATGTTATACATGAAGGTTTTAGCTCACCTGGATGTTTATCTGCCATTTCTCAATATGTCCTTTATTTCAGTGTCCACCAGCAAAACACCTGAATGAAATGAGAAAACCTGCAGCTGAATGCACTTGTTGAGGTTTGATGTAATGGAAAAGGCTTGGCAGACATTTACAGGATCAATATTAATGTTTTAAAATATATGTGATCATTTATTGGTGTACCTGGTATACATTACCTGTGTTGTGGTAAATAAGAAATAGATTCTGTTGACAAGCAAAATGAAAAAAATCACACAGCAGAGTAATGTGCAAATGAAGCAAAGTGAAACTATCTTGTTCTCGTTTTGGGCATGAGTCCGGCTTTTCAGCTGACTTGACAAACAAGGTTTGTGATTGGACAAGGTTACATGGTGCCACAGCAGTAGCATAACAATTATGTGTTAAACTGGGGATGAAGCAAAGCTAAACTTTTTCACAGCATATTTTACATGAAGTTAAAATTGTATATACATAGAAGCACAACATCAAAAAGAGACAATAAGTAACAATTATTAATAAACAAATATCAATTAATTCTGATAATAAAAGTATTTGCTATGTCCATTTGGTGCAAAACAAGTTTGACAAGAATACCCAGTGTAAAAGGTGTACCACAGTGAAATGTAAAAACATACCCAGATAGCAATCCACCATCGAAACAATGTTAAATCAATGTTAATGTGTCAATGTTAACTGCATTGAATCATCACGTTTGTCAAAATTTCATCCAGAAATCAATGGTAATGGCATTGAATCAGTTACGATGTGATGTAGGTTCAGAAAATGAAACACTACAACTAAAGCCACACAGCCTGAAATCAACTGAATATAAAAGAAGACAATAAATCTCCCAAGATCTCAGCAGAAGCTCTTATTGAGAATTAACAGAGGTTTAGATGTTGATGTTTTATTGAAAATGTTTGGTCACCATTATTGTGATGAGTGTTTCGTTTAGTTGGGCAGTTTTTGTTACAGTGTTTACAGATAGTTATACAGTTTTCAGCATCATAAAGTAGCAAAATTCATTAATTTTATCAGTGACCACCTTTTTGTTATTAATAGATTATATTTACCAACAATACTTTATCACCATAGATGATACGTTCTGTACTTTGATTTATAGAATAAACTTTCGAACATATTCAATAAAACATCCACATCTAAACTTCTGTTAGTTCTCAATAAGAGCTTCTGCTGAGATCTTTTGTGAGCTTGTCATACATACAAAGCATATACAAAACTGAATGCAAAATTACATTACAGGATGTAGATTCTGTCAGTCAGACGTTGGATTTTGGTTGAAAATTAAAATTGGTTTGACGTCTAAATCCAACGTTTGTTTGCTGTCAAGCTCCAACATTGGGCAGACATTGCACTTTGGTTGGAATACCCCCCCCCCCCTTTATTACAAGTAATAGTACACTTATTACTAACCAGATTTACTTTATTTCTGTCAGACATCTACAGAACTTCTTATTGAGAATTAAGGTTTTGTTTGAAGTCACCATTATGGTGATCAGTGTTTGCTTTAGTTGGGCAGTTTGACTTGACGTAATGTAACCCTTGTTGGATACAGAAATGTATTAATTCACAACCTTTCTTACAAAAAAGTGTGTGCTTTTGTGTATTCAGGAGTTGCCAGCATCCATCCACAAGACCAAACATTGCTTTCATTAGTGGACAAAAACTCATTGTGCTCTAGGATTTACTCCTGATTATTATTAACAAAAGAGGAAATGTAATGTGAAGAAAACCAAATGCATATAAATCAAACCTGAAAGGGCATATGTAGGAGTTAAAGACAGAAAGAACAAAAAAAACAAACAAAAAAAACAGCTGGGATAGCATACAAAGCATATACAAAACTGAATGCAAAATGACATTAGTCAGACGTTGGATTTTGGTTGAAAATGAAAATTGGTTTGACATCTAAAACACCATTATGGTGATCTGTGTTTACTTTAGTTGAGCAGCTTGACTCTTCACCATTTAACGTTAGTTTATCTCGGGCTGCTGAAACTGTGTTTGTTATGGCAAGAACTACAAGAGATATTGAATTCAGATGATGTCAGCTATTTGATGATGATAAGGATTTGATCATCATGTAGTGTTTGACACACTGATCATATTCGGAGTATTAATTATACAGAATTAATGTTGTCAATTTCTCATTATTGATTGTAATAGTCCTGTGATTGGCCAGTGGTTCTGATCTGAAGAATTGTGCACCAAAACATTTTAAAAATACACACAGACATTAAAGAATCAACGTATAAATCTCAATAACGGTGACATGCTTCATGCCGCAATGCATTCTGGGTGCTCGATACAAAACTTGTCTATGGCTCCCAGAATGCATTGTGGCATTAAGCACGTCACCATTGTTGAGATTCATATGCTGATTATTGATGTCTGAGTGAGTCTACTAGATGCTGGAGATCAAAATGTTTAATGGTCAATGTAGAATTACAGGCTTGCTATAAATTATCATAAATCAAAAGATTAGATTTCTGGATGAAAACTAACTTAGAAAAATTAATATTTAAATTTTGTGTCAAACTACCCAACTAAAGTAAACACTGGTCACCATAATAGTAACTTCAAACTGAACTATTAATTTCAATAAAACATCAACATCTAAACCTCAGTAAAAGCTTCGGTAGACGTCTGACAGAAATAAAGTCAGTCTGGTTAGTAATGTGTGAAGCTGGTAATGCTGTTTGTGGAGTTGTTTAATCCTCCTCTGCTGAGATCTTCAGAGATTTAATGTATTCTTTTATCTTCAGTTGATTTCATCTAAAGCTGAGGCTGAAGTCAGTTGTAGTTGTTGTTTCTCTTTCCTTCAGTGATTCTGCTTGTTATCATCAGGTGTCTTCAATAACGCTCAATCATCACTTAATTATCTCATTAACTCCAACACGGATTCAATGTTACATTTAACAGTCTGTAGTGTGGACACTGAGCAGTGTTCATTTCATCTGGGCTAACCCATGTTGGGCCTACATCGCTGTGCTGGCTGGGAAACGGTGACAGTTAAGGGGTTAATGTGCTACCATACATTTCGGCCTTTTTAAAAAAAAAAAAAAAATTTTTACAGTGTGGTCCTTATTCCAACCAAAATTAAACGTCTGTCTGACGTTGGAGCTTGACATCAAACAAACGTTGGGTTTAGACGTCAACCCGATTTTCATTTTCAACCAAAATATGACGCCTGACTGACGTTGGATTAGTTGGAGTCCAACATCTTCCTGACGTCACATTGACATACTGTGGAACTAAAGAAAATTAGAACACTTCTGATTGTTACTTTTATCTGGTAATAGAGATAGATCTGGGAGTCAAGCAATATGGTTATTTTGCATTAATTTGCCAAGTCTTGACATCAGTTTTGCTAGTGAAAACTTTTGCAGTCTGAGAGTATATTTCCATTCCATACACTGTAAAATCCAACAGTGATTCTAACTAACACTAACACTTTGCCAAGTTTTTGAGACAGGGCAATTCTTAATAGACTTATCCCACTTCTGCAGTTTTCTTTCTCTAGTTGCATTCACTCATTTCCCAAAGCCATCTTGATTGTTGAATTGTCAATACAGCTGAAAAATTTGAGAGATCATCACATAAGCCGACTCACCATTATGGTGATCACTGTTCCCTTTGGTTGGCACTTGGAACATTTATGTAATTGTAATTCCTATTGATGGTGTGAAGAAAAGTAGTAAAAAATATAAGGTGTGTGAATAATATATCTCATAACTATATGTCATATCAAATAAAGTTTTTAAAATGTTATTACTAACACATATATCACACAAACCTTGTGAATCTTTTAATTGGGATGATATAATTCCTTTATATTTGTGACAAACTCTTGCAGTTCATCAAGCTTGAGTCACACACATTTCAACATGAAAACACAACAATGGTACATTTTTTTATTTAAAGCACCAAGTTTTTTCAGTTCTTTTTTAATCACTAGAACTCTTGTGTAAGTGAACTATACAAACTAAGCATTTGTCAGCACAACATACTATTCTTATTACATGTTACTATTTTTTTGGCAATCAGTTTGCATGCTTCTTTTAAGTAAGTCAAACTTCCCAACTAATAGAAACACTTATTACCATAATGATGACCAAACATTTACAACAAATCATCAACATCTAAACATCTGTTAATTCTCAATAAGAGTTTCTGTAGTCGTCTGACAGAAATAAAGTCTGTCTGATTAGTAATGTGTGAAGCTGGTAATGCTGTTTGTGGAGATGTTTAATCCTCCTCTGCTGAGATCTTCAGAGATTTAATGTCTTCTTTTATCTTCAGTTGATTTCATCTAAAGCTGTGGCTGAAGTCAGTTGTAGTTCTTGTTTCTCTGTCCTTCACTGATTCTGCTTGTTATCATCAGGTGTCTTCAATAACGCTCAATCATCACTAAATCACTTAATTATCTCATTAACGGCAACACTGATTCAGTGTTACATTTAACAGTCTGTAGTGTGCACACTGAGCAGTGTTAATTTCATCTTGGCTAACCTATGTGGAGCCTACATCGCTGTGCTTGCTGGGAAATGATGACAGTTAAGGGGTTAACACTGGGGATTTTGCTGTGCACATATGGGCTGAGCAGGAATATAAAGCTTCAATGCTGTTTTAGTAATGCAGAGAGTATTTGACCATTAGTGCCAAATGCTATACAGTATGCTGATAATATACAGTAGTTATATACCATGGGAAGCATGCATTTATTTAAGTTTACAAAAGACATAAACAGAAAGCAGTATAAAGGTCCTTTCACACTGGACGTGATTTTGATGTGCAAACAATTTGTGTGATGGTTTTATTTTTTGATCAGCTGTTTGTTTAATGAGGGCTTCCACACCGAACGCGAATGTGCTGTGGAAAAAATAACTTTTATTTTGTTCGCTTCAAAGTCGTTTTTTTTTTTTACTCTCGCAGCAACAGAAAGGGCTTCAACCAATCATATACATGGAAACAAAGGTGACAAAATGTCCAGTTGATGTCATTAGCCATTCAATTAACACTAATCTTTGCCAGGTATCGCATTTCTCACGAGATTACAAATCCTGTGGAGTACATGCAAGTCGCTTTAGGCTACAGGCAATGATAACATAGCCTTATGAGTTAAAACTCGTAGATTTTTTTCTAAACCTTGTGTCTGCAACAATAGAAAGTGAATGTGTTTCCGTCAGTACGACTGTGGCACTGAAATGTTTACATTGTGACTCAACTGGAAACATAGCTGCTTCGGTTCGATTGTTCCCTGAAGTGTGTGTTTGTCTCGTCAGATGCGGTGCTACTGTCTCTGGAGGAGCTCCTCAAATTGTCCCACGGACATTCAACAGTAAGCGCGGAACCAGCCATGATAAAGTTTTAGCTCCTATAAAAGATTAGCATACTCCCCTTCAGACGGGTGCACGCAGTACCTTCTTTTCGCTCTTTTAAAGAAAAAGAACAGCTCGTCTTCACTGGATGATGAGGTGTCCATGATTTCTCAGCTGTCACCGCAAATGTTTCGGAATGTTGGAGCTCTAAAAGTCCCAGACGTTGCGGCTGATGTGAATGGTTTTGAAACAAACTATTCGCACACGAAATATTTGCTTTTTCGTTAAGTGTCCTGTGTGAAAGGGTCTTAACAAAGTATTTCTAAATAATCTGTGTATTAGCATTCAAAGGAGCAATAAGAGTAAAAGTTTTTAAAAATAGATATTGGGCTCTATTACATAAAAGCTAACCATTGTACTTGATCAGAAATATGTTAACAAATGTTTCAGTCGCTGCATCTAAATTATTTGAAGAATTATTTATGCGCTTAAATGTGGATCCAATATAGTATAAGCCATAAGTTCCTATTCTAATAAGAACATTACAAATCTTAAATTTTGATTTGTAAGTACATGGTAAACTACCCTTTTACCGTTTCAGTGCTGATATTAATGTAACAGCTGCTCCTCCAAGTGCTGCTGCTAATGCAGCTACTGCAGATACTCTTCCAGATGTGGCCACTTTCCCTGCAGATGCTGCAGCTCTTGCTGCTCCTGCTGATGCTGCGGCTGCCAGACCTGTAACTATTCCTTGTGCTGCTAATCCTGTTCCTGATGCAGATGTCTGCACATACGCTTCTCCTGTGGCCTCGAACGCTTTTTCTACAGCTGCTTCTGCTGCGGTCTTGGCTGCTTTTTCAGCAACTGTGTTCATTGCTTCTTTTGCTGCTGCTTCTATAACTGCCACTAATTTATTTGTAGCAGCTTCTACTGCTGTTTCTACTGATTTTTCTATAGCAGCTAAAACTTCTACAGCTTCTCCTGTGGCTGCTACTGCGGTTTCTACAGCTGTTTCTGATGCCTTGCCTGAAATTGCTGTTGATATCATTCCTGCTATTTTCGCTGTTCCTAGTATTCCAATTCCTAGCACTGCAATGCCACATGCAATCTTTGCCTTTTTTCCCTCCTTCTTTTTCTGAGTTGTCTTAAACATCTCAAGAGTGTAATGGCTCATTTCATTTCCCTCCATCATTGCATCAATCTTGTTCAGCAGTTCTGTGACCTGATCTTGACTCTTTCTGTCCTCATTGTTGAATGAGTGATATCTGCCACCACACCTGTCAACAATTTCAATTAAATAGTTGCTTTTATTGATGTACTCATCCAAAGGCTTTCCCTTCAGCTGATCAGTGTGAGTGAACAGAATGATGGTACGGCTCAGAGCCTCGTCTCCAAAGTTCTCCTGAATCCATTTCACTGTGTCTCTCTCCTCTTTTGTGAATCTCACACCCAGTTTGAGCACCAGCAGAAACACATCAGGACCAGGAAAAGACATAAATATACACTTTTGTATTTCAGCCATCAGTTGGTGTTTTGTCACAGCTGTATTAAACAGTCCTGGAGTGTCAAACACAGAGATGGTCTTTCCACCCACCACTCCTTCCTGTTTCTCACACAATTTACTGCCTGATTTCATAAAATCCACATCTTCAAAGGCCTTTTTGCCCAGGATGGTGTTTCCTGTTGCACTTTTTCCTGATCCACTTTTACCCAGAAGAACAATCCTCAGATCACTCACTGTAAAGAGATACGAAAAAGTCTTAATATGTTCACACAAACATTCACTCTCAAAAAAAAAAAAAATGGTACCTTTTAAGGTACAAGTGGCCATCACTGTGGTGCAACCCTTAAGGGCAGGGGTCTTCAAACTTGGTACTGGAGGGCCACTGTCCTGCAGAGTTTAGTTCCAACCCCAAATAAACACACCTGAACAGGCTAATCACTGTCTTGCTAGGCCCTAGATATACACTGATTAGCTGGTTCAGGTGTGTTTAATTGGGGTTGGAACTAAACTCTGCAGGACAGTGGCCCTCCAGGACCGAGTTTGGAGACCCCTGCTTAAGGGTATGTTTTTGTACCTCTGATGCTGCGTTCACACCAAACGCGAATAGAGCGTCAAAATCGCGTCTACCGCGTCTAGTTTCACGCGCGAACATTTTGAATGCATTCGCGCGTCCGCTGCGAATTGGACGCGCATAGAAATCGAGCATTGGAAGCGAAATTGACGCGCGTTCAAGGCACTCCAGGAGAAATATGTCAGAAAACACCACTCTGCCTCTTTTCATTTTCATTAAACATATATATTAAGCATTAATAGCCACACAAATGTGGTCCAGGCAACTCCTACATTATCTTCACTACATGTATATTTAAATATCCTTAAAATATAAAGTTATGAAACTTCTCTTTGCCCTCAGTCAAAATGATTTGGCAGACAACAAATTTTAGATTCATGAGAGCAAAGATCGGCCGTTAGATCTACACAAGACGAACCACTACAGGACATCAGAGCCAGCGGCAGACGGCAGAAGGACTGGCCGAGGAAAGGCTGCCTTCGCCGGGGTTATGAGCAGTGATTGCCCGGTGATCGACTGGATCTCACAACTCCAAAAACACAAGATTATTTTTTTAAATAGGCGCTCTCTTTATAAATAAATCACAGATTTGAGCTTTAAACAACTGCATTCTCACCTGGAAAAGTCTTAAAACTACATTTTGTGACACAATAGTTCTATTTTTAAATTATGCAGGGTTTCTCATCACGTCACTTTACCACGTGACCACAGCGAGCAGGCTCCTGATTGGTTAACGCAGCGCGAATTGACGCCAAAGTTCAAATTTTTCAACTCGGGCGTCAGACGCGAATTCGCTTCAAACGCGTGAATGCACAAAAGCACCATTCGCGTGTAACGCGTGTAACGCGTGTATCGCGCCTGCGAATTGGACGCGCGAATGAGGCGGATTCACGTCCTTCGCACCGCGCAAAACGCGTCTTCCGCGCCGCGGGACCTCCAGACGCGCGTCAACGCCTTTCCATTGACTTAACATTGAAATCACTCGCGCCAGACGCTCTATTCACGTTTGGTGTGAACTCAGCATAAGTCAGGGGCAGAGGTGAGTAGTCCAGGGTTCAGAAAGTAAAAGTCCTGCCATATTTTTATTCCACTCATGAACTCAGTCAGCTGATTTCACTAATTAATTCTACCTCCTGGTTGAAAAGCAAATCCAGGTGTTTTGAACAAAATACAGAACAGGACATTTTATTTTGTGAACCTGGACTTTCCACCACTAGCCCAAAAATGAAGTGTGCACACTACAAGCTGTTAAATGATTAAGTGATTCATTGAGTGATGATTGAGCATTATTGAAGACACCTGATGTTAACAAGAAGAACCACTGAAGGAAAGAGAAACACAACAACGACAACTGACTTCAGCCACAACCTTAGATGAAATCAACTGAAGATAAAAGAAGACACTAATCTTAACTGTCACCGGGACGTTTTCCAGTCAGCACAGCCATGCAGGCTCCACATGGGTTAGCCCAGATGAAATTAACACTGCTCAGTGTGCACACTACAGACTGTTAAGTGTAAAACTGAATCAGTGTTGGAGTTAATTAAGTAATTAAGTTATTAATTAATTGATGATTGAGCATTAATGATGAACACCTGATGTTAATAAGTATCCCTGAAGGACAGAGATACAAGAACTACAACAAAAAATGTTTAAGTGTTGATGTTTTATTGAAATTAAACTGATCAGAACACTGATCACCATTATGGTGATTAGTGTTTGCTTTAGTAGGGCTCTTGACTTTCTAAAATCAGATGTTCTCTGGTTGCTGTAGCTGAGATTTTTATGATGAGAACATCAGGAGAAAAAAATGACCAGATGATTTTGGCTACTTGTTGATGATGCAGATGAAATCATCATGTAGTGGTATTCACTGTGTTTGCTTATGTTATGAGAAACATTGATTATAGTAACCATGTGTCTTTCAGCATGATATCCAGCAGAATTTTAATCAGATAAACTGATTAATTAATAAAACGTTATGTACAATATTTAATTGCACTCCTGTTTATAAACACTTTCAAACTTCTGTAAGTTTTAGACACACAGACATCAAGAATCAGCCTATGAATCTCATTAACGTTGACGTACTTCATGCCGCAATGCATTCTGGGTGTATCATACAAAACTCATTCATGGCTCTCAGAATGCATTGCGGCATTGAAACATGTCACCATTGTTGAGATTCATAGGCTGATTATTGATGTCTGTGTGTGAGTTGATCCTGCAGGTGTACAAAAATGTTTAGAATTCAATGCATTCCGATAATTACTGAGTAATTGTTTGATTATTGTTGTGAGTCTCTTGCTGTAGACTCACAACAATAATCAAACAGAAATTAATAACAAATGTCACCCATATAAAAATCAGACATGAAATCAGTGAATTAAACCACAACATGATTATATTCTTATCATCAATGAACCAACATCAATTGATCACATTTTCTTTTGCTGTTCATGCCATAACAAACAAGCAGATAAAATGGATTACCACATAATGGTAATTATTTTCAATAAAACATCAACATCTAAAACTTTGTTAATTCTCAATAAGAGCTTCTACAGTCGTCAAACAGAAATAAAGTCAGTCTGGTTAGTAATGTGTGAAGCTGGTAATGCTGTTTGTGAAGTTGTTTAATCCTCCTCTGTTGAGATCTACAGAGATTTAATGTCTTCTTTTATCTTCAGTTGATTTCATCTAAGGCTGTGGCTGAAGTCAGTTGTTAATTAATTAACAAATCACTTAATCATTTAACAGCCTGTAGTGTGTACACTTCAATTGTATTTAATCTGGGCCAGAGGTGGAAAGTCCAGGTTCAGAAAATAAAAAGTCCTGCTTTTAATTTGTTAATAGCACAGTTTTTCAGCCAGGAGGTGGAATTATTTAGTGAAATCAGCTGACTGAGTTCATGAGTGGAATAAAAATATGGCAGGACTTTTACTCTCTGAACCCCTGGACTACCCACCTCTGGTCAGGGGTAGGCAAGTTTGGTCCTAGAGAGCTGATGAACATCCACTGTACCTTTTTTTCTGAGAGTGTACAGTCATGTGAATCAAATGAAAAGAAACATTTGTGTTCAGAACATTCTAGTTATGATTTTGATTATTTTCAAAGTATGAATGCAAAATCACTGGAAGTTAATTAGAGTAATTATTTTAAAAGAAACTAAACTAATAACTCTTTACTATGGAGAGAATACAGAAAATACAACAGGAAACCAATCATGCTGATATACATCTTCCTTTAAACTTTACTTCACACTGGAAACACTTTAGCACCTTTTTTGGTTTGTCCTCTTTACATTGCCTATAATATTCCTTTCTATACTCAATAATGGCAGTGTGAATGGCCCTTTTACAGGACTCCCAGTCATTTGCTTTATTTTGCATGACTCTCTCTCTCTCTCTCTCTCTCTCTCTCTCTCTCTCTCTCTCTCTCTCTGTATATCTGTGCTGTCGTATCAGGGTTAGTCAAGAGTTGCCATGTGTATGCAACATTATCAATGATATATAAGCATTTATATTAAAAAGAGAAAGCATTTAGCATTACACTAAGTACTGTTGATATTGAAGAACTGCTAAACATATTGTTTGGATTCTAGTTTTATTGTTGATTTGAGACTATTAGAAAACAAGCAGATATTGTTTGATAATTACTAAAAACGCCACCGTTAAATTTGTCAAATACATAATATTGTTCACTAAAATATCTCTTTTTCTACTCTATCAACAGAAACTAATACAAATTCAAAATATATTGCATGATTTTTTTATAAGATTCTGTTTTACAGTTCCTGTCATGTAAAGGACGTTTTCTCCTCTAGTTTAACAGCAATCAAACAGAAGTATCAGTGTAGTTAAAAGGTTTATACAGACCTTTCTGTGTTGAAGTCATTGTTATTGTGTTGTCGTCGCTCAGGTTTCTCCGCTGTCCTTCTGTGAAAGTGCTGCAGCTCCTCTGATGGCAGTCAAACCCTTCTGTTCAAACACTCACTGTGATCATGTGACCACAGCAACTCAGACCTTTAGTTCCACTATTGATTTGCTTATGATATTCTAACATTCATTTTACTGTAACTTCTCAAACACACAAAATACAGAATAACATGAAAACTTCACGCTTAATTATTAGATTTTATTATTTATTATTTGAGTACTTAACAGGACTTAACAAGACAGCTTTCTGAAACTGTATGTGCTGTGCAACTACTAAAATCATTTATAAATCAAAACATACTATAACAGTATTTATTTAGGCTACCTTGATAAACCATTCATTTCTACACTTTGAAATTGTTAAACGAGCATGAAAAATTACAAGTGCCACTTGAGGGCACTATAAACCTGCACAACCTGAAGGTCTTAGTGCAGTCGGTTACGGTTTACGTTAATCAGATTCTTGTGGATTAATGTTCTATATTTGGTGTTATATTGCTAGTAAACTTATAAATATATACATGTATGTATGTGTGTGTATTTAAATAATAATTATACACAGTACACACACATGTAAACACAAACTTTTATTTTGGATGCGATTTAAATCGCAATGAATCATTTGACAACAATTGTACACTGCAAAAAGAGATGTGTTAAAAAACAACACGCTGAGTGTGTTGATGGTATTTTGACACATGTTGTGTAGATATAACACACAATGTGTGTTAAAATGTAACTCTGTATAGAACAGCACTGGGTGGAGGGCAGTTTGTGTAATGAAAAAAATATATAGGTATATTTTATATGGTATCCCATAAAAAGCTCTAAAATAAATAAAACAATACATTAAAATGAATAAATAAAATCTTAATTTATAAAAACGTAAAGATTAATGGGTGTTTTGGCAGCCAATCAAATCATGCCTCTTTTTCAAATGCTTTCACCGCTTTTCTAGACTGGGTAAACCCAGCCAGGGGCCGTTTCAGAAAGGAGGTTAAGTGAAATCTCTGAGTATGTTAACCCTAAAATGAAGGGAACTCTGGGTTTTCAGTTTCAGAATGGGAGGTATGTCAAGCCCGAGAAAGCAGGGTAAGTCAAGCCTGTTTCTGAAAGAGAGGTAACTTATACTCAGAGTCAGTTACCAGGGTCACTTACTCTGTGAACCTAACCTGGTCAGGAGCAGGTTTTCTTTGGTAAACCCAGAGTTTCTTTCAGTCTCCTCCCCTTTTTAAAGCGCCAGCATTGTTTAAATAATTTATTCATTCATTCAAATGCCACAAATGCTTTTCTTACTGAGCATTTTTGTCGTTTTTCAAGTACAAATATCAAAAATTGTAAATTAAATCTAAATCTAAAGTTAGCGAAGTTTACTTAAAACAAGTTAAATTATCTGCCACTTGACAAAAATACAAAGTAAGAAAAGCATTCTTTGCAGTGCAGGAACATTTATTCATTGCTCATATTTTCATCATGAGGACACTGTCAACAATGGCATGTCCTTTTATACAAGATCACTTTATATACGTTCACTTGATAAACCTCTACACAGCAAAAATTCCAGTGTTAAATTAACTCTCCTGGGAGTACATGTGAGACCACACTCAAGAGTGTTAAAGTGTTAAAATAAGAGTGTTAAAGTAACACTGAAGCAGTGTTAAAGTTAATGAGATAATTAAGTGATTAATTGAGTGATGATTGGCCATTAATGACGAACACCAGATGATAACAAGCAGAACCGCCAAAGGAGACCGCCACAACTCTTAAGTCACCATTATGGTGATTAGTGTTTGATTTAGTTTGGATCTTGATCCTTGACATATAACACATTGAAATTTGTTTTGATTGCTTTAACAGCCAGGCAAGCAAAGAGTAAAGGATGATCAGATGGTGTTGGTTTAGGAAGCATGGCGTTAGTTTTCATTGTTATGCTGACGATACTCAGCTCTATATTTCTGCACGCCCTGAAGAAACTTACCAATTCACAAGATTAACGGAATGCATAGTTGATATAAAACATTGGATGACTGGTAATTTCCTGCAACTCAATTCAGAAAAAACTGAATTTTTAATTATTGGACAAAAAAGCTCCACAAGTAGTAACCTAGAATACTGTCTAACACTTGATGGCTGTTCTGTCAAGTCCTCGTCGTCAGTGAGGAACCTGGGTGTGCTCTTTGATACCAATCTTTCGTTTGAAAGCCACGTTTCTAACATCTGTAAAACTGCTTTCTACCATCTTAAAAATATATCTAAATTACGGCACATGCTCTCAATGCAAAATGCTGAACAGTTAGTCCATGCGTTCATGACCTCAAGGTTAGATTATTGTAATGCTCTACTGGGCGGTTGCCCTGCTCGCCTAATAAATAAACTCCAGCTGGTCCAAAACGCAGCAGCTCGAGTTCTTACTAGAACCAGGAAGTATGACCATATTAGCCCAGTTCTGTCAACACTGCACTGGCTGCCTATTAAACATCGCATACATTTTAAAATCTTACTTATTACTTACAAAGCACTAAATGGTTTAGCTCCCCAATACTTGAGCGAGCTCTTAACATATTATACTCCATCACGTCTACTGCGCTCTCTAAACTCTGGCCAGTTGATCATACCGAGAATATCCAAATCAACTGCAGGCGGTCGATCCTTTTCCTATTTAGCTCCAAAACTCTGGAACAGTCTTCCTAACATTGTTCGGGAAGCAGACACACTCTGTCAGTTTAAATCTAGACTAAAAACACATCTCTTTACTGTGGCATACACATAAAACACTTTTTCAATGAAATGATTGTTAGGCTGCATTAACTAGGTCAGCCGGAACCGGGAACACTTCCCATAACACCTGATGTACTCGTTACATCATCAGAAGAATGGCATCTACGCTAATGATAGTCTCTCTGTTTTATCCCGAGGTTTACTGCAGTCAGCCGGATCCGGGCCGTATCCAGTTCAGATGGTGGACCTGCGCCCAGAGAAGACCAACACAAGACCCTGAAGTGTCTGCAGAGACCGTGATTGGACTCCCCCTGAAACTGCCTCATCGACACGGCATCTCAATAAACCCGTCTCCAGCGTGTTGCCTCCGATCATTCGAATATTGCACTTTAATAATTATTTAATCAACATCATCCTCAATAAACCCGTCTCCAGCATGTTGCCCCCGGTCCCTCGAATATTCTGATCTATTATGACCTCCGAGCTGTAAAACTGCCAGAATAATAATAATAATACGCTGTTTGGTAATTGTCCAGAGGAGAACTGGCACCCCGACTGAGCCTGGTTTCTCCCAAGGTTTATTTTTCTCCATTAGGTCACCTAATGGGGTTTTGGTTTCCTTGCCACTGTTGCCTCTGGCTTGGCGTGCTCAGTTGGGGACACTAAATTTTTCAACTAAACATCGAAATACATCTAAATAATAAACTAAATTAACCATTTAAACTAAATTACCGATCAAATTATTGATCTAAAGCCCACACTGTCACTGTATGATACTTGAAATTTTTCCAGAATGGCTATACAGCTGAATAAAATTATGCTGCATTATTTTCCTGTTTAACACTGTAAAGCTGCTTTGAAACAATCTACATTGTTAAAAGCGCTATATAAATAAAGTTGACTTGACTTGGTTAGATTTTGACATTTGTCATTGATTATAACATTATATCTGAGTTATATTTACACCAGCCTTGTGATTCCAAGTGATAAAATCAAGCGTGTTCAATTCAATCCAAATGTTTTCTCTGAAGTAGTTCTGATAAAATAAAAAAAACATTTTCACAGAGATCAAGAATCAGCCTGAGAATCTCAACAGTGGTGACCATCAAAAAGCATGTTGCAGTGCATTCTGGGAGCCATCAATCAAAATTCTTCCATGGCTCCCATCATTTTTTGCTGCATGAAAAATTTTTGAGAACAACTTCTAAGAACTCCTTAAAATTATATTGAAAATGCTGAATTTTATGTCGTAATCAACAAGATAAACCCAACTCAGAGACTAGGCTTTAAATGAAGATAGAGATTCAGGTCAAGTAATGACGATGTCAAAACATAACCAACACCAAGTAATCAGCGTTTGTCATTGCTTGTCTGGCTGTTACAGCACCAAACAAAATATAATATTAAAAAGTCAAGGGTCAAGATCAAAATAAACCAAACACTATTCACCATAATGGTGACTGAAAATTTTTATTTTTCTCATTTGGTGATTCTGCTTTTTATCATCAGGTATCTTCAATAATGACCAATCATCACTCAATGAATCAGTTAATTATCTCATTAACTTTAACACTGCTTCAGTGTTACTTTAACACTCTTATTTTAACACTTTAACACTCTTGAGTGTGGTCTCACATATACTCCCAGGAGAGTTCATTTATCTCTTGAGTTTTTGCTGTGTAGAAGTAACCCTAATAATTAGAATTTCCTTTAGGATTTCCAGTGGTTGGACGCATAGATGACGCTCATATTCCCATAATCACACTTTCTGAAAACAGATAACTGTATGGGATGGAAGGATGCGGCCAGATGGTAGTAAGATATATGCCATAACCACCACCACAGCTGTTAAATACGTTTATTTACATATTACATATTTTTATGGTCAACTTTATTTCCTACAAATACTTTATTCTTTTTCCTGTTGGATGTTAATATTCTTCCTCCATCTCCTCTTCATCTGTTAGTGCACAGTAAAATCCCCAGTGTTAAATTAACACTGCTCAGAGCACATATGGTCCCACTCTACAGAGTGTTAAAGTAACACTGAATCAGTGTTAAAGTTTATGAGATAATTAAGAGATTAATTAAGTGATGATTGACCATTAGTGATGAACACCTGATGATAATGAGTAGAATCACTGAAGAAAAGAGAAAAAAGAAAAACACAAGAACTATGACTGACTATAAAAAAGACATTAAATCTCTGAAGATCTCAGCAGAGGAGGATTAAACAACTCCACAATCAGCATTACCAGCTTCACACATTACTTCACACATTAACCAGATTTACTTTATGTCTGTTATACGTCTACAGAAGCTCTTATCGAGGTTTAGGTGTTGATGTTTTATTGAAAATAATAGTTTTGTTTGAAGTGTTTACTTTAGTTGGGCTCTTGACCCTTGAGTTGTTAATATTGTTTTATCTCTGGCTGCTGTAACTGTTTGATATGGTGAGAACAGCAAGATAATCTTGATGCTTGTTGTTTACAATATAGTTGTTATCATCATATAGTGCCTTATTTGCTGATCTCCTGAGAGTCATTGATTATGGTAGCTTTGTGACTCTACAGCAGGAGATCCAGCAGTGTTTTCATCAGAAAAACTTAATGATTATCAAAACATTTGTACATAAGTTTTGTACTCCAATTTAAAAACACCACAAATTAAGCACTTCTAACTCCTGCAAATTTTACTCACACACAGACATCAAGAATCAGCGTATGAATCTCAACAATGGTGACATGCTTCATGCCGCAATGCATTCTGGGTGCATTAAGCAAAACTCATCTATGGCTCCAAGAATGCATTGCGGCATGAAGCATGTCACCATTGTTGAGATTCATACGCTGATTCTTGATGTCTATGTGTGAGTCAAACTTGCAGGAGTTAGAAGTGATTAGTGTACAATCAGTTGCAAAACGTATTCTGATTTTCTAATTAAATTGTACAGGCTCTTTTCTAGAATCACGTAAAAAAAAAAAAAAGTGAATAGAATATTGTTCTTACTCAGTCATAAGATCAATTAATTAAATCACTACACAATGATCAGATTCTCATCACTGAGTGGCCGACAGCATCTGATTGTGTTTACTCTTACTATAGCAAACTCAGCTACAGCAGCCAGAGAAACACTAATGTTAAAATGTCATCAAACTGCCCAACTAAAGAAAACACTGATCACCATGATGGTCACATTAAAAACTAACAATTTTCAAAAAATCTGTTAATTCTCAATAAGAGCTTCTGTAGACGTCTGACAGAAATCAAGTAAATCTGGTTAGTAATGTGTGAAGCTGGTAATGCTGTTTGTGAAGTTGTTTACTCCTCCTCTGCTGAGATCTCCAGAGATTTAATGTCTTTTTTATAGTCAGCCGTAGTTCTTGTGTTTTTCTTTTTTCTCTTTTCTTCAGTGATTCTGCTCATTATCATCAGGTGTTCATCACTAATGGTCAATCATCACTTAATTAATCTCTTAATTATCTCATTAACTTTAACACTGATTCAGTGTTACTTTAACACTCTGTAGAGTGTAGGGCTGGGCGATATATATCGTGAGATTGTTATGCGCATCTCATCAGTAAAGCCGGTTAATTGATTAGTAGTAAATCACCTTCACCTGCTTTCAGATGGAGCGGCATTTACTACAAAGAGCCGTAGTTAACTGACAAGCTGAGCCATATCGCATTAATATCGCGGACGTATCGCCAGCGATAATTAATGCGATATGGCTCAGCTTGTCAGTTAACTACGGCTCTTTGTACACAGCAAAAACTCCAGTGTTAAATTAACACTCCTGGGAGTGTATATGAGTCCACTCAAGAGTGTTGAAGGTAATGAGATAATTAAGTGATTAATTTAGTGATGATTGATCATTATTGAAGACACCTGATGATAACAAGCAGAATCTCTGAAGGAGAAAATCTCAAATTGTAAGCCACCGTTATGGGGATGGGTGTTTGCTTTAGTTGGGCTCTTGACCCTTAAGTTATTAACTTTAGATTTTGTCTGGCTGCTGTATCTGAGTTATAACTGCCAGAAGAACAAAGATAAAAAGTGATCTGTTGGTTATGTTATGACAATCAACATCTGAACTATGTTTTTGATTTATGTTGTTGTTTATGAGTTGTGATTGGTGGTAGCCACTGCAACAAGCTTTATTATTGTCACCATTGTTGAGACTCACAGGCTGATTATTGATGTCTGTGTTTCTAAATAAATTTATTTGAAAGTGTTTTGATCAGAACAGTGTTTATTAAATATTTTGGATTATAAGAAAAAAATGATAATCACATGCTGTAAAATCACAAAGCTGCTGCTAACAAGTTAAACCAAACTATCTCAAAAAGTTTCCTTTTTCTGATCACAGCATAATTATGTCAAAACATAGCCAACACTATCAGATCACACTTTTCTTTGTCAATTTGACTGTTATAAATCAATAACAGCAGACAAACAAAATATAAAGTTAATAACATAAGGGTCAAGAGCCCAACTAAAGCAAACACCCATCCCCATAACGGTGGCTTACAATTTGAGATTTTCTCCTTCAGAGATTCTGCTTGTTATCATCAGGTGTCTTCAATAATGCTCAATCATCACTAAATTAATCACTTAATTATCTCATTAACTTCTCTAACTTCTTTCTTAATTTAACACTGGAGTTTTAGCTTTGTAGTAAATGCCGCTCCATCTGAAAGCAGGTGAAGGCGATTTACTACTAATCAATTAACCGGCTTTACTGATGAGATGCGCATAACAATCTCACGATATATATCGCCCAGCCCTAGTAGAGTGGGACCATATGTGCTCTGAGCAGTGTTAATTTAACACTGGGGATTTTACTGTGTGGTGCTGGTGTTTGTGGAAGTCAAATGTTAATGTCATTACCCTAATTAATAAATGTAACGGATATGATCAGAGAACATAGACCCTTTTCCAGAGGTTTAAAATCCAGGGGCCAGAAAATAAAACTGGACTTTTTATCTTATCAACCTGGACTTTCCACCTCTGACATTTAGTCAGTTTGGCTGAGAAAAATAAAATGGTCAGATCCATACATTGAGCAGTTCCTCCTACTCTGGCCACCCAGCCAACACAGCCATGAGGAGCCAGATGGGTTTGACCTGGACTCTAACAGCCAGTTTTATCTTCAGTTTCCATGGAGGCTCCACATGGGTTAGCCCAGATTAAATGAACACTGCTCAGTGTGCACACTACAGGCTGTGTTCGATAGTAGTACTGGAAGGGTTGGACTGTATTAGGTGATGGCTTAAATCTAGCTTCCTCAGTGGGGTGTCGATAAGAACACACTGGATTCGATCAGTTCCAAGCAAACAAGGTTTAATTGTTGGCAGTCTTTAGCTGTACACAACACAGCAGTACACAGGTTCGTATGAATAGATGCACGTGTGTGTGTGTGGTCTACAAAGAGAAAAGAAAATTAAAGATATATATTAACAATGTCATGAGTATTATTGCTCAAACATTTTCTCAAAACATTTTTTCCAACATAAATCTCAAGTAACGAAATTATCAAGTTATTACAACAAAATTAAGGAATCAAATGAAAGCAATGAAATTCTAAACCAATACTGCCACTTAGTGGTCAGAAACGGTAAAACGCTCAAAACCGAAACTAGTTATGCATTCTGCTCTTATGATGACTGACTAAAAGCAGAGCATGCACTGAACTCGGCCTATCTAACAGGCTGTTAAATGTAACTGCATCAGTTTATGTAAAAGGGCGTTAATGAGATAATTAAGTAATTGAGTGATGACTGAGCGTTATTGAAGACACCTGATGATAATGAGCAGAATCACTGAAGGACAGAGAAACACAAGAACTACAACTGACTTCAGCCACAGCTTTAGATGAAATCAACTGAAGATAAAAGAAGACATTAAATCGCTGAAGATCTCATCAGAGGAGGATTAATAAACTCCACAAACAGCATCACTAGCTTTATACTTTATTTCTGTAGATGTTGATGTTTTATTGAAAATAATACAGACACCTGTGATCAGTGTTCTTGTTTTAGTCGGGCTCTTGAACCTTGACTTTTTAACATTATTTTTTGTCTGGCTGTTTATTATGGCATGAACAGCATGATACAATGTGATCAGTTGATGTTGGCTCATTGATGATAAAAATATAATTATCATGTTGCAGCTTAATTCAAAAAATTTCACATATACTCAATGCTTCTCATGACATAAGCAAACACAGAGAATATCACAGCATGATGATTACATCTGCATCATTGATATCAAACCAAAATCATCTGTTTTTATTTTCTCTTGATGTCCTCACTATAACAAACACAGTTACAGCAACCAGAGAAAATCTGATTTTAGCAAGTCAAGGGTCAAGAACCAAAATAAAGCAATTCAAATCATTATTTTCAATGAAACATCAACATCTAAACCTCTCTTGATTCTCAATAAGATTTTCTGTAGTCGTCTAACAGAAATAAAGTCAGTCTGGGGTGCGTTTCCCAAAACCATAGTTGCTAACTAAGTTAGCAACTTTGTTGGTTGCAATGCAATTTCCCATTGCCAACGACCTAAGTTGCTAACAGGTTAGCAACTATGGTTTTTGGGAAACGCACCCCTGGTTAGTAATGTGTGAAGCTGTTAATGCTGTTTGTGGAGTTGTTTAATCCTCCTCTGCTGAGATCTTGTGATTGTCAGTGTCTCAAGTTGTCCACTAGAGGGCAGCAGAGACTTTGAAATGTGAACAGAGGTGGAAAGTCCAGGTTGAGAATATTAAAAGTCCTGCTCTGTATTTTGTTCCAAACACTTGGATTTGCTAATAGCACAGTTTTCAGCCAGAAGGGTAGAATTAATTAGTGAAATCAGCTGACTGAGTTCATGAGTGGAATACAAATATGGCAGGACTACTCACTGGGCCCTGGACTTTACACCACTGCATGTAACACACATCTGAAACAAGTTGTGTAATTATAGTGTGTAAAAGGTTTCAACACACTTCTGTGTAAGAGGAAAAACACATTAGTTGAGTTACAGGCAACACAGTTTGTGTAGTCCTTATACCCAGCAAACATTGGTCCGACGGCAACGTCGTGTCCCTGGCCAAAAATAGTCGCGGTAGGACGGCATAAATCGGTAAAAGTATGTAACACAGAACATTTCTTAAAAATGCACTCAGATACATTTGTACATGTCTACAGTTCTCTCCGGTTGCATGTATAATAGTTACTTTGACTTTTAGCTACGTGTAGTTCAACCCTGTTGTGAATCCGTCGTGAGAGGACGTCGTCACCACATGTGCATTTATAGTCCATCATGACCCTCTATGAAATCATTGTGAAATATGCAGAAGCTGCTACACCCTGCATGGTTAATACTGCAATAATTAATTTAAGTGCCCCAAGCAGTTTTTAAGAGGTTGTGAATAGACGTCCACTGACGTCCCGTACACGTCCAGTCAAGACCCATAAAAAAAACCTTTATGAAATACAAGATTTAGCCTATATTTAATTTATTTTAAATATAGGCTAAATATATATTTAAAATCACAAAGTGCTCTGTGTGGTTAAGTGATTGTGAATGTGAACCCACTGCATTTTAGTCATTATTTCAACCCGTTTTATGTATTCGTTGTTATTATTTTTATGGAATGTATGTAGATTATCTTGCGAGATAGCGTTCTCCCTTTCCTGTCTACATTACAACCACGAGGAGAAGAGGACTTGAGGAGAGAGTTTGATATATTATTAAAAATCTACTGTTGGGTAAGTACATTTTGTAGTACCACGTTTAATTATACAGTACAAGTTATTACTGTAACCTATTAATGTAGCCTTTTGAGAGTTTCTTTCAGAAAGTAATGCTTCCATCCCCCACTAACACCCATTTAGAGCAGAACATCTTTTACAGAGTAAAATAAAATGTAATGCATGTTGATTACATTTTTCTAATGTTTAACTCATGATTCATTCATCTTGTTCCATGTTTTTTTTTTTTTTATTGAGCTGTGAGATCATTTTTTCAATACATTTTGAAAATAAGTGCATGTCATTTACCTCAAATTTTTCCTGTTATTTTAAAAATAAATGTATTCTCTTCCCTCAGATGCTGTGAATAGGTGGACTCTGATTGAGATTGATGCAGCAATGGCAGAACACCTGAATCCCTCTCCAGGAAGAGCTGTTGGTGATGGTTACAAAAAATTACAAACAAAATAACTACTTTAATGTGTTTAAGGGATAGTTCCCCCAAAAATGAAAATTGTCGTCATTTACTCACCCTCATGTTTCAAACCTGTATACCTTTCTATGTTCTGCTGAACATAAAGATGTTTAACCCTCTTCATTTGGGAATTACACTCAGGGTATTTGCGGTCTCCACAGACCCTAGGCAACTACACTCTAAAAAGAGATGTGTTAAAAAACAACACACTGAGTGTGTTGATGGTATTTTGACACATGTTGTGTAGATATAACACACAATGTGTGTTAAATGTTACTCTGGATGAACAGCAGTGGGTGTTTTGGCAGCCAATCACATCGTGCCTCTTTTTCAATGTCTTTTTCAAATGTTTTCTCCGCTTTTCACTTGTTATCACTGACCAGACTGACTTTATTTCTGTCAGACAGAAGCTCTTATTGAGATGAACAGGATTTGTGTTGATGATTAAGTGAATGTTTCATCTGAAGTCACCAGAATCGTGATTAGTGGCTCCTTTATTTGAGGTCTTGACCCTTGACTCTTTCAGATCAGTATTTCTCTGTTTGCTGTGACTGTGTGTTTATTATGCACACTTGAAGCAGCAGAAATTTCCATGAGAAAATGATGATCAGAAGATAATGTTATCATTGCATACATTTGCTGAGCTCAGCAAGTGTTTGATTTCTGAAACTGTAGCTTTACTGTAAAAAATCATTTGCGCTGTTAATAATTATTTTATAATATTGTTGTCATTATCTGCACATTTGTTTTTAGATACACAGTGCACATAGGATGTTCTAGTCTATAGTGTCACACAGGCACACACACATATCAAGAATCAGCTCATCAATCTCAATAATGGTAACAAACCAAAAGCTTCATCCCGCAATGCATTCTGGGAGTCACCATAGTACAAAACTCATCCATGACTCCCAGCATGCACTGCAGGATGAAGCGTTTGTCACCATTGTTGCGATTCATGAGCTGATTCTTGATGTGTGTGTTTGACGAGTATCTGCTGCAGCTCTAAACTTTCTGAAAACATTAAATTTGTATCTGCACTGCTGGACATCATGGACTAACTTCACAAAACTTTTATAGCTAATAGCACATAAATGAAGTAAATGTATACCATATACCAACGCTTCCCACCACAATGGTGACTTCAAATTAACCATAAACATCAACATCTAAAGCTCTGTTAATTCTCAGTAAGAGCTTCTGTAGACGTCTGACAGAAATAGTCAAAGTGTGTCTTATGTCTGTGATTAAGGGCAGCACCAGTGTCTCAGTGGGAAACACTGTCTCCTCACAGCAAGAAGATCCTGGATTGAATCCCACGATTCTCTCACGATCCAAAGATGTGTGAATTACACACAGCAAAATCCCCAGTGTTAAATTAACACTCCTCAGTGTACATATGTGTCCACACTACAGGGTGTTAAAGGTAACACTTAAGAAGTGTTAAAGTTAATGAGATAATTAAGTGATTAATTAAGTTATGATTGACCATTAGTGATGAGAAACACAAGAACTACAACTGCCTTCAGCCACAGCTTTAGATGAAATCAACTGAAGATAAAAGAATACATTAAATCTCTGAAGAACTCAGCAGAGGAGGATTAAACATCTCCACAAACAGCATTACCAGCTTCACACATTACTAACCAGACTGACTTTATTTCTGTCAGACGACTACAGAAATTTCTTATTGAGGTTTAGATGTTTATGATTTATTGCAAATAATAGTTTTGTTTGACGCCACCATTATGGTGATCAGTGTTGCTTTAGTTGGGCTCTTCACCCTTGACTTGTCAGCATTTTTTCTCTCTGTCTGCTGTAACTGTTTGTTACGGTGAGAACAGCAAGAGAAAATTTACGATGACAAGTTGATGACAAATGATGTTGGCTTGTTGTTGATGATACAGTTGTTATCATCATATGGTGCCTTATTTGCTGATCTCCTGAGAGTCATTGATTATAGTAGCCTTGTGACTCTACAGCAGGAGATTCAGCAGCGTTTTCATCAGATAAACTGATCAATGTTTAAAACATGTACATAAGTCTTGTTTGTACACAAGTCTTGTTTTCCAGTTTAATAACACATCACACAATAAGCACCTCTAACTCCTGCGAGATTTTCTCACACACAGACATCAAGAATCAGCCTATGAATCTCAACAATGGTGACATGCCTCATGCCGCAATGCATTCTGGGTGCATCATGCAAAACTCATCCATGGCTCCCAGAATGCATTGCGGCATGAAGCATGTCACCATTGTTGAGATTCATAGGCTGATTCTTGATGTCTGTGTGTGAGTTAATCTCGCAGGAGTTAGAAGTGATTAGTGTAGAATCTGCTTTAAAACCTTATTCAGCTCTACTGATTATAACCAATCTGGATCTTTCCTGGAATCACAGTAAAAACAAAGTTAATCAGTGATTTAAATCACTATACAATGATCATATTCTTATCACTGAGCAGCCAACGCATCTGATTGTGTTTACTCTTGCTTTTTTGCCATATCAAACTCAGTTACAGCAGCCAGAGAAACACTAACATTAAAATGTCATCAAACTGTCCAACTAAAGAACACACTGATCACCATGATGGTGACATTAAAAATGTAATTTTCAATAAGAGCTTCTGTAGTTGTCTGACAGAAATAAAGTCAGTCTGGTTAGTAATGTGTGAAGCTGGTAATGCTGTTTGTGGAGTTGTTTAATCCTCCTCTGCTGAGATCTTCAGAGATTTAATGTCTTCTTTTATCTTCAGTTGATTTCATCTAAAGCTGTGGCTGAAGTCAGTTGTAGTTCTTGTGTTTCTCATCACTAATGGTCAATCATCACTTAATTAATCACTTAATTATCTCATTAACTTTAACACTTCTTAAGTGTTACTTTTAACACCCTGTAGTGTGGACACATATGTACACTGAGGAGTGTTAATTTAACACTGGGGATTTTGCTGTGCAGATGCTAAGTTGTCTAAAGTGTCTAAAGGTGTGAGCTAAGTTTCTTTTATTTCCATGATTTCTGGACAAACACACACTGTCTGTGAGTTGCTTTGCAATTACAAATGGAAAATATGTCCACAATGAGCACATTTGAACTAGTTTTTAACCTTGAGGTTCCATGAACGTCTATATTGGACGTGCAGAACACGTCAAAAACAGACGTCATAAAAACTTTCATTCTGATTCCTCAGTGGACGTCTTTTCAACGTACGCCTTTGCTCAGTGGGTAGAATATAAACAGCTTACCTCTCCTCAGTCTCAGATGTTACAGCATTCCACCACCTCCCCAAACTCCACATTTATTTTAGGTAACTTGCCCTACATAATCATTTAGTCACTATGGGGGTATATACAAGCTCGAGTTGAAACTGCTTCATCGAGCCCCTCATCAAAGGCACTATAAAAAATAAACATATTATTATTATTATTATTATTATGGCATGTTTGTGGCTGCTAAGTTTCAGCTATATTGAAGCACTCAACATACGTCAGAAGCAGCCCCATCAAGAGTTGGAAATATCAAACATGTTTTATATTTGGGATTGTGGAGGCTCTGACGTAGCCTGGATGCCAGCCGAACTTAGCCCCGCCCACAGAATTTTTACTCGGGCAGTTCGGTCTGGACTTGATCCATAGAGAAGTAATTATGCCCGAACAGAAACTGTTCGGACCAATGAAATTGTCAGGGCGGGCTTTAGACGATGATGGACAGATGATCAACATTAACGTAATCATCCACGTCATCAAAGGCGCTTGGGTTGAATTTGTTCTAATCCTAAACGGAGGACTTGTTCGTATATGCATTCACCTTTACTATTTCTCTCAGAAATGATGATCGTGTTGGTAAGTACTCTGTGTATCCTTAAATTCTTTTTTTACAACACCGGCAAAGATCGTTTACACTCATTCTTTTTTTTCTAACGTTAGGCTACTTATTCCAGCGTGCGTGCAGGTACAGGGTTGCCAAGTTTTTACAACAAAACCCGCCCAATTGCTAACGTTTCTCAAAACTAGCCAAAAACAAGCCCAATAGCTTTCCAGGGGGGGTTCTCCGGGAAAAAAGGCATTTGGGGGTAAAATATGTGTTATTTTGGCAGGGCTGGCAGCTAAAAATCGCATTCCTGGACCTGGGTATATCACATAATTGGGGTCGCTTCAACCCGTGGACATGGCAACACAGTGCAGTTGAGTTCCCTTTCGTTCAGTCACTACGACGTAACGTTAGTGACTAACGAATGGGGGTTTCGCTTAGAAGCCTATCAACTTCGAGTTTAGAGAAAACGCCCAATGGCGTGCCAAAGCCATGGGCATGCGGAATTTGCATACGTAACTCCGCCTCACTGCGTGAGTATATAAGGAAGTACGAGGCAATATCGCATTATGTTTCTGCTTTCGGAGCCAAGAGTACCTACCTCTTCACTCCTACAGCCTTCTGAGACTCTGTCAGCTTCTTCGAGACGTGTGACGGCGCGTTCCAGTGATCGCATACTTCCTGCCTGCTGATCTGTGCAGTGGTCCGCCTGACAGCTGGTGTGTGTTTCCCTGGGCGCTTCGGCATCGACTGCAAAGTTTCCTCTCACAAAAGAGCTTGCACGTGACACGTCCTTTTCAGGATGTTTCGTCCGTGCACTTCTGGGTGCGGTAGATCGATTTTTTCTTTTGACGGGCACGAGCGCTGTGTGAAGTGTTTGGGCTTTCAGCACGCTCAGGCAGCGCTTGTGGATGACTCATGTTCCCTCTGCGGGAACCTGGCCATCTCGGTGCTTCGATCGAGACTCCGTGAGTTCCATGCTGATGCCGGAACAAGAGTCCCCTCCGTCCCCCCCGCAATCTGCGGTCTCCTCTGGAGGCGGCACTTTGGCTGGTGACCAGGGTGATCTGAGGGGGACGGTGTGGAATAAAGCTCCGACGCTAGTTCCTCGGCCCACACCCCCCTCTCATGCACCTGACCCGGTCCGTGCTCAGGCGTCTACATCGGGGCCGGCTCCTGCTGTCCCGACTGTGGCATTTGGCACGGCGGAAGAGGAAGTGATGTCTATCGCCGCATCACAAGGTGGGCTGGAGTCATCTGAGGATGATGATTCGGCTGTGCTGCCACCTTCGGGTGCGCCAGCATTGCCCGAGTCGGACCCAGAATTGACAGCCATGCTGTCTCGGGCCGCCGCAGCGCTTGGACTGGAGTGGAACCCTCCGCCTCAGCCCGAGCGTTCGCGGTTGGATGATTGGTTTTTGGGGGTGGCGCGTCCGGACGCCCGTCCGGCCGCCCCTCCAATACCTTTCTTCCCCGAGGTGCATGAAGAGGTCGCGCGTTCCTGGAAGTCCCCGTTGTCTTCCCGTGAACGTTTGGCGAACTCTTCCGCCTTCACCTCCCTCGATGGAGCTGCGGCTCATGGGTACACTGGGGTCCCCCCAGTCGAACGTTCTGTTGCGATGCAACTATGTCCACAGAGCGCTTCGTCCTGGCGTGATGACCCAAAGCACCCCTCCAAAGCCTGTAGGTTTTCGTCATCCCTGGTGGCGAAGTCCTATAGAGCTGCGGGGCAGGCCGCCGCTTCTTTGCATACCATGGCAACTCTTCAGGCTTACCAAGCCAAGTTGCTGTGTGATATGCACGAGAGAGGGGCTGATCCAGGACTTAGCAATGAGTTGCGTGCCGCCACCGACCTCGCTCTCCGGGCGACGAAGGTGACCGCACGCTCCCTGGGTCAGGTGATGTCCACAAATGTGGTCCAGGAGAGACACCTATGGCTCAACCTGTCTGATATGCGTGACGCTGAGCGAACCCGTTTCCTCAACGCCCCCATATCACAGGATGGGCTATTCGGCGGAGCGGTCGAGAGCTTCGCCCAACAGTTCTCGGCCGCTCAGAAGTAGACTGAGGCGATAAAACACATCCTGCCCCGGCGGTCAGCTGCTGCCTCCACCCAACCGCCCGCGCAGGTGCCTCAGCCCGCTCGCCGCCGAGGGCGCCCTCCTGCGGCTCCCTCTACCTCTGCGCCACCCAAGCAGCAGCCTCCACCCGGGCCGCGCAGAGGCAGCCGCAGGAAGGCGTCCCAGTCCGCTCCAGCCCCGCAGCCCGCGAAGAAACGCCAGGCTACGCGTCGCTCCTGATGCGGACGGCTCAGGGATGGGCAGTTCTTTCCAGGAGACGGCGGCAGGGCCGCTCCTTCCCCTGGTGGAGGGCCGGGGGAGAATCTTTTGTTCAGCTGCTGGCCCCCGGGTCAGCAGCACCCTAATGTGGTTAAAGAAAGAACTGACAACCCCATCCCTGAGCCCCCAGAGATCGGTGACGGCAGTGCGCACCACCCTCGGGTCTCGCCACTCTCTTCCCTCTCTGTCGCCAGCCCCCTGGCAGAGCAGACCCCAGTGGAACGCGAGTCCTTCCCTGGTCTCCTCCTCCTCTGGCTGGGGTGCCATGTGCAATGGACAAGCAGCCGCGGGCTCCTGGACAGGACCCCAGCGCCTCCTGCATGTCAATTGCCTCGAGTTGCTGGCAGTACGTTTCGCCCTGCACCGCTTCCGAGCGCTGCTGAAGGGCCAACATGTACTTGTCCGGACAGACAACACGGCCGTAGTAGCGTACATCAACCACCAGGGCGGTCTACGCTCCCGCCGTATGTCTCAACTCGCCCGCCATCTCATTTTATGGAGTCAGAAGCGCCTGAGGTCCCTTCGTGCTGTCCATATTCCGGGAGTCCTGAACCACGCAGCCGACGAGCTCTCGCGGTTTCAGCCCCTCCCGGGAGAATGGAGACTCCATCCCCGGACGGTTCAGCTGATTTGGGAACAGTTCGGCGACGCACAGGTAGATCTGTTTGCCTCCCACGACTCTTCCCACTGCAGCCTGTATTATTCCCTGACCGAGGGCACGCTCGGCACGGATGCACTGGCGCACAGCTGGCCGCGGGGCATACGCAAATATGCGTTCCCCCCAGTGAGCCTACTCGCACAGCTCCTGTGCAAGATCAGGGAGGACAAGGAGCAGGTCCTTTTGGTTGCCCCGCACTGGCACGGCCGGACCTGGTTCCCCGAACTCGTACTCCTTGCGACAGCCCCTCCCTGGCCTATTCCTCTGAGACCGGACCTCCTTACTCCCTTTGGCACCCACGTCCCGACCTCTGGAGCCTCCACTTGTGGCTCCTAGACGGGACGCGGCAGGTTTGAGTGGACTACCACCTGCGGTGGTCGCCACCATCACTTCCGCTAGGGCAGAGTCCACTCAGCATGCCTATGCGTTGAAGTGGAACCTCTTCGTCACCTGGTGCTCTTCCCGCCAAGAAGACCCCTGGAAATGCCCGATCGGGTCCGTGCTTGAGTTTCTCCAAGAGGGGCTGGAGCGAAGGCTGTCTCCCTCCACCCTCAAAGTATATGTGGCTGCAATATCTGCCCACCACGATCTCTTGGAGAACAAAAAGGTAAGTCAGCACGACCTGGTCATCAGGTTCCTGAGGGGAGCCAGGAGACTGAATCCTCCTCGCTCTCCTCTCGTACCCTCTTGGGACCTCGCAGTAGTGTTAACTGCTCTGCAGAGACCTCCCTTTGAGCCTTTGCGGTCGGTTGATATTAAGTTTCTGTCTATGAAGACGGCTCTGCTGACCGCATTGGCCTCAGTTAAGAGGGTCGGGGACCTGCAGGCATTTTCGGTTGACGAAGCGTGCCTGGAATTCGGGACGGCTAACTCTCACGTGATCCTGAAACCCCGGCCTGGATATGTGCCCAAGGTTCCCACCACTCCGTTTAAGGACCAGGTGGTGAACCTGCAAGCGCTGCCTTTGGAGGAGGCAGACCCAGCCTTGACATTGCTCTGTCCAGTACGCGCCCTCCGCGCCTACGTAGACATGACGCAGTGTTTCAGGACCTCAGCCCAGCTCTTTGTCTGTTATGGTGGAGAGCGGAAGGGAAGTGCTCTCTCAAAGCAAAGGCTGTCTCACTGGATAGTGGACACCATTGCTTTGGCTTACCAGCAGCAAGGCCGACCATGTCCCCTTGGTGTGAGGGCACACTCCACCCGGAGTGTGGCTTCCTCTTGGGCTCTAGCGCATGGCGCCTCGCTAGCAGACATCTGCAGAGCTGCAGGCTGGGCGACACCCAACACATTCGCCAGATTCTACAATCTCCGAGTGGAGCCAGTGTCCGACTATGTACTCGCCCCCCCGAGGGGCCGGTGATGGGCCAGGCTCAGGTGTCTTCGCTTGCTCGCCACTCCACTCCACGGACTGGATACGTGCGATATTTTCCTCAGGTGAGCTCCCCGAGAGCCCTGAGCTCCTCCAGCACTGTCGACGCCGACATCAGTTCAGTCTGCCCTTTCGAGCCCAGACCCTCATGTCCGGCCAGGTGCCCCATGTGCATGGTTCCCTCCGGCGACCCCCGCATGTGTATTTCACCGTAAGTCTCCGCAGTGAGCGGGTTTCTTCGCTTGGCGTGTCCCCGCCACCCCTAGGGTTAAAAATCCACCTTCGGCTGGTACCCTAGAGATCTTCCATATGCAGCCCCTACCGGCTCATATGTGTCTCTTAAGTCCTCCCCACGGGTAGGCATCTTGGCATTCCCTCACTGGGATATGCTTCCCAGTGTACCTTGGTAATCCTGTGTTAAGTGGGAGTCCTTCGTCCGTACTAGTCTTACGACAGGGTACTCACACTTACGCAGGGCGCTGGAAGACAGCTGAGTGGCGGGATTATATTGGGACCCCCATTCGTTAGTCACTAACGTTACGTCGTAGTGACTGAACGAAAGGGAACGTCTCAGTTACGGATGTAACCCTCGTTCCCTGAGGAGGGAACGGAGACGTAACGTTTCCTTGCCACATCAGCTGTGCTACCTGGAACGCAGGAGTTCAGTCTTGGCTCCTCAAGCAGGTAACATAATGCGATATTGCCTCGTACTACCTTATATACTCACGCAGTGAGGCGGAGTTACGTATGCAAATTCCGCATGCCCATGGCTTTGGCACGCCATTGGGCGTTTTCTCTAAACTCGAAGTTGATAGGCTTCTAAGCGAAACCCCCATTCGTTAGTCACTCGGTCGCTCTGTTGCTCTGATTGGTTGTAGGTCTATCCAATTCAGGTCTTTCCTGGTTCGGTTGAAACACGCCCCATAATCACAGCCCAACGCAGCAGTATCAGACTCATATTCTGACTAGAATTGAGTATGACGACGTCAGGCTAGCTCTGACGCGATCAGGAGCAGTAAAAATTGAGAATCTTTTTGGACATAAAGTTGTTTGCGACAACAAGCCTCGAATCAGCCAAATCCCTGGGGGTGCAAATCAGGCTCAAAATCGGGCTTAAAATCTTCAAGTGTGTGACCAGCCTTTTCTCATAAAGAATCACAATTCACAATGACTCCACATCCATAACCCCTTTGAACACAACCTGAAACTCACAAAAACAGGGATGGTCAGTAAATATGAAAACAATTCACGGACAGGTGTGCTTTTAAAAGCAAGCTTGGTTGCAGAATGCAAGTAAAATACATTTCCCACCCACAAAATTAAACATTGCTTTCATTAATGTATAGAAACACATTGTGCTATAGGGCTTATAGCCATGATTATTATTAACAAAAGAGCAAAGGTATTGGTGGAAAAAAACAAAACAAATGCATATAATTCAAATCTTCAAAGGGCAGGTTCATAGGACATAATAGAAGAGAAAAAGAACAAAAAGACAACTAAGATAACATTGTGCACAAAGCATATACTAAACTATTTGCAAGATGACATCAGTGAACATAACAACAAAAGGATTTGTTTTTTTTGTTGCATGTTTCTTTGAAGCAAACAGTACTGCCATGACTTCTGTTTTGTCGTCATGTAACTGAAAAAAAACAGCACTTCCAATTGATAATTTCATCAGTACACTGGCATATGTGGCTGTAGTCACTTGGCAATAGAGCTAGATCTGAGTTTCATAAGTGATTTGGTTGTTTTCCATTATTTTGCCATGGTTGTTTTATTCTGTTGGGAGTGTGTGCAAATTGAACAGGTGCGAGAACTGAGCATAGCAATCAGATATCATTGATTTTGTTAGTGAAAACTTGCTGTCCGATAGTTGCAGAGATGTTAAATCCAGGGGTCAGAAAGTAAAAGTCCTGCCATATTTTTACTCCACTCATGAACTCAGTCAGCTGATTTCACTAATTCATTCTACCCTTCTGGCTGAAAACTGTGCTATTAGCAAATCCAAGTGTCCGGAACAAAATACAGAGCAGGACTTTTTATTTTCTGAACCTGGACTTTCCAGCGCTGACATTTAGTCAGTTTGTCTGAGAAAAATAAAATTGTCAGATCCATACATTGAGCAGTCCCTCCTACTCTGGCCACCCAGCCAGCACAGCCATGAGGAGCCAGATGGGTTTGACCTGGACTCTAACAGCCAGTTTTATCTTCAGTTTCCATGGAGGCTCCACATGGGTTAGCCCAGATGAAGTGAACACTGCTCAGTGTGCATACTACAGGCTGTTAAATGTAAAACTGAATCAGTGTTGGAGTTAATGAGATAATTAAGTGATGATTGAGCATTATTGAAGACACCTGATGATAACAAGCAGAATTACTGAAGGAAAGAGAAACACAAGAACTACAACTGACTTCAGCCACAGCCTTAGATGAAATCAACTGAAGATAAAAGAAGACATTAAATCTCTGAAGAGCTCAGCAGAGGATTAAACATTACCTTGTTATAAATGTGCTTTAGAATTAATTTATAATATTGTATATTATACAAATGGGACTTTATAACAAATTTAGTTATAGATGCACTTTTATGATGGATGGATGCATTTTTATGATGGATAGATGCACTTTTATGATGGATAGGTGCACTTTTATGATGGATAGATGCTCTTTTATGAAGGACAGATGCACTTTTATGATGGATAGATGTACAACCCCAAATCAGAAAAAGTTGGGACAGTATGGAAAACGCATAAAAAAAAAAAAGAAGTGATTTCTAAACTTACTTTGACTTGTATTTCATTGCAGACAATATGAACACAAAATATGTCATGTTCTGTCTGGTCAACTTCATGTCATTTGTAAATATGCATCCTTTCCTGTCATTCAGACCTGCAACACATTTCAAAAAAGGGCTTAAAATTTAGGGCTAGTAATGAGGTCAAATGGTTAAATAATGATGTGATTTGAAACAGGTGATGTCAACAGGTGATTGTAATTATGATTTGGTACAAAAGCAGCATTCAAGAAAGGTCTAATCCTTTAGGAGCAAAGATGGGCCGAGGATCGCCAGTTTGCCAACAAATACGTGAGAAAATTATGTAAATGTTCAAAAACAATGTTCCTCAAAGAAAGATAGGAAGAGATTTGGATATTTCACATTCAACAGTGCATAACATAATTAAGAGATTCAAGGAATCTGGAGGAATTTCAGTGCATAATGGACAAGGGCGCAAGCCTAACCTGAACAACCGTGATCTCCGATCCCTCAGGCGGCACTGCATCAAGAATCGTCATTCATCTAGAAGCGATATCACCATATGGGCTCAGGACTACTTTGGCAAACCTTTGTCAAGTACCACAATACGTAGTTACATCCACAAATGCCAGTTAAAACTGTACTGTGCCAAAAGGAAGCCCTATGTTAACAGTGTCCAGAAGCGCCGTCGACTTCTCTGGGCTCTGAGGCATCAGGGATGGACCATCACACAGTGGAAACATGTACTGTGGTCAGATGAATCAGTATTTCAGGTATTTTTTGGGAGGAATGGACGCCGTGTGCTCCAGACCAAAGAAGAAAAGGATCATCCAGACTGTTACCAGCAACAAGTCCAAAAGCCAGGGTCTGTCATGGTATGGGGTTGTGTCAGTGCCCTTGGCAAAGGTAACTTGCACTTCTGTGAAGGCACCATTAATGCTGAAA
This sequence comes from Gobio gobio, assembly GCF_949357685.1. NCBI lineage: Eukaryota > Metazoa > Chordata > Actinopteri > Cypriniformes > Gobionidae > Gobio > Gobio gobio. Next base: position 66,674,167 of record NC_137099.1, read on the forward strand.
AGTACATAGAGATTTTGGAGCATAATATGCTGCCTTCAAGAAGACATCTTTTCCTGGGACGTCCATGCATATTTCAACAAGACAATGCAAAACCACATTCTGCACACATTACAAAGTCCTGGCTGCGGAGGAAGAGGGTACGGGTACTTGACTGGCCTGATGCAGTCCCGACCTGTCCCCAATAGAGAATGTGTGGAAGACCCCGTACTGTTGCCCACCTTAAGACTTGTTTGCAGGAAGAATGGGACAAAATTACACCTGAAACACTTCATCACTTGGTGTCTTCAGTCCCTAAACGTCTTTTAAGTGTTGTGAAAAGGAATGGCAACATTACAAAGTGGTAAATGCTTTACTGTCCCAACTTTTTTTGAAATGTGTTGCAGGTCTGAATGACAGGAAAGGATGCATATTTACAAATAACATGAAGTTGACCAGAAAAAACATGAAATATTTTGTGTTCATATTGTCTGCAATGAAATACAAGTCAAAGTAAATTTAGAATCCGCTTTTCACTTGTTATCACTGACCAGACTGACTTTATTTCTGTCAGACAGAAGCTCTTATTGAGATGAACAGGATTTGTGTTGATGATTCAGGGAATGTTTCATCTGAAGTCTCCAGAATCGTGATTAGTGGCTCCTTTATTTGAGCTCTTGACCCTTGACTCTTTCACATCAGTTTTTCTCTGTTTGCTGTCACTGTGTGTTTATTATGCACACTTGAAGCAGCAGAACTAACCATGAGAAAACGATGATCAGAAGATAATGTTATCATTGAATACATTTGCTGAGCTCAGGCAAGTGTTTGATATCTGAAACTTTACTGTAAAAAATATCTTGCGCTGTTAATAATTATTTTATAATATTGTTGTCATTATCTGCACATTTATTTTTATATACACTGTGCACATAGTCCTAGTCTATGGCGTCACACAGGCACACACACATATCAAGAATCAGCTCATGAATCTCAATAATGGTAACAAACCAAAAGCTTCATCCCGCAATGCATTTGTAACCCATATTTAGTTAAGACTTTTATTTTGGCGGGCCTGCAAACTCACAAATTCCTTAAAATGACTGGTTGCTGAGTTCACTTCCTATGTGTCTCCACTGTGGCTGTGGTATGGTTTGTTTGGCATCCCCAAACAAACCTAAATTGTGCTTCAACTTTAGTTATCAAGCTATGAATACTCGGTGAGTCTTTTTGCCATTCATTTGTCAACTGTAATATGTTTAATTCAGCCGTGTGTTTGCTCACCGAAGTATTATTTTTGACTAGAGTTGCTGCCGCTTTCCAATCAGAGCCTTTGTCTAATTTTTCATTCTGTTTAAACGTTGGGTCACACCTGGAGACCTTGCGTTGATCATTTCAATTTCAAAGGTAAACCTTTTACATGTTATACTATGAGGGCATTGATTTGATATGTTAGCATGGGTGCTAATTTAGAGCATGATTGCTGTTTTGAGTGTGTGCTGTTACTGTGGTGACTACAGCTGAAATAGCTATATGTTTTTTGGTAGTCATTTAAGCTTTTTGATTTTAACGTAGCTACGTATTTTTCTTTTTGATATTGCGCAATACTTTTCACAAATACCAAACTCTGCTTTAGTGTTTTGGGTAATTTGGAGATTAACATTTTTGATTATTGGAATCTGAAGGTGCACTCTGTATTATTATTTTGAATGTTAATTTTGAGTATATGTTTTGATTCTGAAAATGGCATTTAGATTAGTTGACTATGAAATTTAAATTATGGTGAAATTTCATGAAACATGAGATTAATTACTTTACTTTATTATACTTATTTCATATAAGTTATTGCATGATTTTTATTTATTGAAAGGCCTTGCATTAAGCGGGTATGGTTATGCATATATTGAATTACTTTAGTATATGTTATGGTTATTTTATTTTTGAATGGAATTCTTAATTTGTATTTCGGCCTTCTTAGGTCAGGTTTTTTTCCTGGATCAACAAATCTCCATTCTTCAATTATGGATCTTTTGAACTCTCGACCCGTCCTAACTCAAGGACTCTGATCGAGATGGCGAGCTAAGAGAACTTTGATATATGTGGTAGGGTAACCGAACCACACATTCACTGCGATTGAACACTTCCCTATCTGGATTAACTATTGCTCAATTCATCATTAATTGACATTTCACCAGACCTTGTCCTGGTTTTGGAACACATTGTGTCGGGGTTAAGTTTTTCCTCCTTTCTGTTTTTTTTTTCCAAATCATTGGCAGCGCACTAATCTGCCATTGAACTGAACTGTAATTCAAATTGTTTTGTATGTGTCATTGAAGTTATGTTGTTTATGTATTGTTTATGTTGGTTATGTTTTGTTATCTACTAAATACACACACTCATACTAAAATGACTCCAGTGTACTCATTCACAACCCAGGCTCCGTGACGATCCCTCTTCTATTGCCAGGTGGCATCCGCAGTCAATTGCCTAGCTTCTACTTGTTACACATTCTGGGAGTCACCATAGTACAAAACTCATCCATGACTCCCAGCATGCACTGCAGGATGAAGCGTTTGTTACCATTGTTGTGATTCATGATCTGATTCTTGATGTGTGTGTTTGACGAGTATCTGCTGCAGCTCTAAACTTTCTGAAAACATTGAATTTGTATTTTTTTAAGAATTCATTCTGCACTGCTGGACATCATGGACTAACTTCACAAAACTTTTATAGATAGCAGCACATAAATAAAGTAAATGTATACCATCCATTTAATCATAAACTGGATCAGATCTTGAGATTATGACTTGATCAAGAAACTTCTGATCGTGATTTCTTTCATGCCATAACAAACATATTTGATTAAAAGGCAGTTACAGCAGAAAGAGGAGAATTAAAAGACAAGTAAAGGGTAAAGAGCTCAAATAAAGGAGCCACTGATCACGATTCTGGTGACTTCAGATGAAACATTCAATGAACCATCAACATCTAAACCTCTGTTCATCTCAATAAGAGCTGGTGTGTGTAGATTCATGATGTCTAAAACATCCAGGTAATACAATAAACAGTCAAACACACTTTATTAAACGTCAATGGACTAAACACAAGTTAACAATACGTGTCAGTGTTCATCCAAACACGAAGTAACTCTGGCAAATACACACATACAGTCACATGTAACACACATCTGACACACGTTGTGTAACTATAACACATTATTGTGTAAAAGGTTTCAACACACTTCTGTGTAAGAGGAATAACACATTAGTTGAGTTACAGGTAACACAGAGATGTGTTAAAGAAAACGACACAGGTTGTGTGTTAAATTTTACGCAACATGTGTTGTCCCTGAGCACACACACTACATGTGTTAACATCTACACAACATGTGTTGTCCCTGAGCACACACACTACATGTGTTAAAATCTACACAACATGTGTTAAAATCTACACAACATGTGTTGTCCCTGAGCACACACACTACATGTGTTAAAATCTACACGAAATGTGTTGTCCCTGAGCACACACACTACATGTGTTAAAATCTACACAACTTGTGTTGTCCCTGAGCACACACACTACATGTGTTAAAATCTACACGAAATGTGTTGTCCCTGAGCACACACACTACATGTGTTAAAACCGACACAACATGTGTCAATTTTTAACACATCTGGTTGTGTTGTTCTCAACACATCCTGTTATAAAGCGCGACACACACCATCATTGTGCATTGTATGCAGTGTTTATGTTCTCAAACAAACAGGCCTGAGTAAATAAAAGTTATTTATATAGAATGTTTTATCAGTTGCTACATTTTAATTTAATTCAAAGCGCAAACTCTGTCAACTGTTATCTCTTCATGATCTTTTCTCAAAAGCAGCATCGATGTGGTGTTGAAGTGTGAATAATTGAGTTTATAGAGTCATAGAGTTTGAAACATTGTACTTTGTGTGCACATGCGTTCTGTACTCGACTATTGATTAAATGCTTAATAATTTAGTTTCACTTTATTTTTAAAATTACATCTGAGTATGTGATTACCTGACACAATTAGTGTGTTAAAATGACTTACACATTTATTGTGTTAAATTTGACACAACATGTGTTGTCCCTGAGCACACTCACTACATGTGTTAAAACTAACACAACATGTGTCATTTTTAACACATCTCTTTTTAGAGTGTACACTCTAAAAAGAGATGTGTTAAAAAACAACACACTGAGTGTGTTGATGGTATTTTGACACATGTTGTGTAGATATAACACACAATGTGTGTTAAATGTTACTCTGGATGAACAGCAGTGGGTGTTTTGGCAGCCAATCACATCATGCCTCTTTTTCAATGTCTTTTTCAAATGCTTTCTCCGCTTTTCACTTGTTATCACTGACCAGACTGACTTTATTTCTGTCAGACAGAAGCTCTTATTGAGATGAACAGGATTTGTGTTGATGATTCATTTAATGTTTCATCTGAAGTCTCCAGAATCGTGATTAGTGGCTCTTTTATTTGAGCTCTTGACCCTTGACTCTTTCACATCAGTTTTTCTCTGTTTGCTGTGACTGTGTGTTTATTATGCACACTTGAAGCAGCAGAACTAACCATGAGAAAACTATGATCAGATGATGATGTTATCATCACATACATTTGCTGAGCTCAGCAAGTGTTTGATATCTAAAACTTTACTGTAAATGATAATCAGTTATTAATAATTTTTTTTTAATGTTATTGTCATACATAAAGTAAATGTATACCATCCATTTAATCATAAACTGGATCAGATCTTGAGATTATGACTTGATCAAGAAACTTCTGATCGTGTTTTCTTTCATGCCATAACAAACATATTTGATTAAAAGGCAGTTACAGCAGAAAGAGGAGAATTAAAAGACAAGTAAAGGGTCAAGAGCTCAAATAAAGGAGCCACTGATCACGATTCTGGTGACTTCAGATGAAACATTCAATGAACCATCAACATCTAAACCTCTGTTCATCTCAATAAGAGCTGGTGTGTGTAGATTCATGATGTCTAAAACATCCAGGTAATACAATAAACAGTCAAACACTCTTTATTAAACGTCAATGGACTAAACACAAGTCAACAATACGTGTCAGTGTTCATCCAAACACGAAGTAACATGTAACACACATCTGACACACGTTGTGTAACTATAACACATTATTGTGTAAAAGGTTTCAACACACTTCTGTGTAAGAGGAATAACACATTAGTTGAGTTACAGGTAACACGGAGATGTGTTAAAGAAAACGACACAGGTTGTGTGTTAAATTTTACGCAACATGTGTTGTCCCTGAGCACACACACTACATGTGTTAAAATCTACACAACATGTGTTGTCCCTGAGCACACACACTACATGTGTTAACATCTACACAACATGTGTTGTCCCTGAGCACACACACTACATGTGTTAAAATCTACACAACATGTGTTAAAATCTACACAACGTGTTGTCCCTGAGCACACACACTACATGTGTTAAAATCTACACAACATGTGTTGTCCCTGAGAACACACACACACAATATGTGTTAAAATCTACACAACTTGTGTTGTCCTTGAGCATACACACTACATGTGTTAAAATCTACACGAAATGTGTTGTCCCTAAGCACACACACTACATGTGATAAAACTGACACAACATGTGTCAATTTTTAACACATCTGGTTGTGTTGTTCTCAACACATCATATTATAAAGCGCGACACACACCATCATTGTGCATTGTATGCAGTGTTTATGTTCTCAAACAAACAGGCCTGAGTAAATAAAAGTTATTTATACAGAATGTTTTATCAGTTGCTACATTTTAATTTAATTCAAAGCGCAAACTCTGTCAACTGTTATCTCTTCATGATCTTTTCTCAAAAGCGGCATCGATGTGGTGTTGAAGTGTGAATAATTGAGTTTATAGAGTCATAGAGTTTGAAACATTGTACTTTGTGTGCACATGCGTTCTGTACTCGACTATTGATTAAATGCTTAATAATTTAGTTTCACTTTATTTTTAAAATTACATCTGAGTATGTGATTACCTGACACAATTAGTGTGTTAAAATGACTTACACATTTATTGTGTTAAATTTGACACAACATGTGTTGTCCCTGAGCACACTCACTACATGTGTTAAAACTAACACAACATGTGTCATTTTTAACACATCTCTTTTTAGAGTGTACTGTCCCAACTTTTTCTGATTTGGGGTTGTACTTTTATGATGGACAGATGCTCTTTTATGATGGATAGATGCACTTTTATGATGGATAGATGCACTTTTATGATGATAGATGCTCTTTTATGATGGATGGAGGCACGTTTATGATGGATAGATGCACTTTTATGATGATAGATGCACTTTTATGATGATAGATGCACTTTTATGATGGACAGATGCACTTTTATGATGGACAGATGCACTTTTATGATGATAGATGCTCTTTTATGATGGATGGATGCACTTTTATGATGGATAGATGAACTTTTATGGACATAAACAGTCATTCATTGCCCTTATAAAGCTTAGAAGAGTCAGGACATTTATTAATATAACTCTGATTGTGTTCATCTGAAAGAAGAATGTCATACACACCTAGGATGACTTGAGAGAGAGTAAATCATGGGTTAATTTTCATTTGTGTTTGACCTCACTATTATGGTGATCAGTGTTCCATTTGGTTGAGCACTTGAACTTCATTTATAAACTAATATTTTTTTTATTGAAGCAACAAGAAATCTAAATTATTTGGTTTTAATGGAAAAAATTAATTATATACATAATTATATATTTATATACATACACACAGACACAACTTGTGAAATGTTTATTTGTGTTGATATAATCCCTCTATATTTGTGACAATGTCTTGCAGTTCATCATTCTTCACACATACACACTTCAACATTCATCATCAAAACACAACAATGGTAACTATAGTAACTCAAGAGTAAATCGGAAGTAAAATATGAAGTACTCTCTACAGTTCTTTTTTTCTAGAACTCTTGTGTAAGTGATACTAACTAAACATTTATCCGCACAACATACTATTCCTATTTCACTTTCACCTCTTTGCATGCTTTTTTATCCAACCAATTTGATTTTACAGTGTAATAAACCCTTTTACCGTTTCAGTGCTGATATGAATGTAACAGCTGCTCCTCCAAATGCTGCTGCTAATGCAGCTACTGCAGATACTCTTCCAGATGTGGCCACTTTCCCTGCAGATGCTGCAGCTCTTGCTGCTCCTGCTGATGCTGCGGCTGCCAGACCTGTAACTATTCCTTGTGCTGCTAATCCTGTTCCTGTTGCAGATGTCTGCACTGCTTCTCCTGTGGCCTCGAACACTTTTTCTACAACTGTCTGCACTGCTTCTCCTGTCTCGAAAGCTTTTTCTGCAACTGTCTGCACTGCTTCTGTTGTCTCTAATGCTTTTTCTGTAAGTGACCATGCTGCATCTGCAGCTGTCTTTACAGCTAATTTTGCAGCTTCAGTTGCTGCAGCTTCTACAGCTTCTCCTGCTGCACTGCCTGCAATAGCTGTTGCTATCATACCTACTATTTTTGCTATTCCTAGTATTCCAATTGCTAGTAACATTTTCTGTGCAATATTTGCCAACTGTGTCTGTACCTCGTTTTTTTTTAACATATCAAGAGTGTAAGGGTTCATTTCATTTGTCTTCATTATTGCACTGATCTTGTTCAGCAGTTCTGTGACCTGATCTTGACTGTTTCTGTCCTCATTGTTGAATGAGTGATATCTGCCACCACAGCTGTCAACGGTTTCCAGTAAATGATCACTTTCCTTGATGTACTCGTCTAAAGGCTTTCCCTTCAGCTGATCATTGTGAGTGAACAGAATGATGGTACGGCACAAGGCCTTGTCTCCAAAGCTCTCCTGAATCCATTTCACTGTGTCTCTCTCCTCTTTTGTGAATCTCATACCCAGTTTGAGCATCAGCAGAAACACATCAGGGCCAGGAGCACACATCTCTACACACTTTTGTATTTCAGCCATTAGTTGGTGTTTTGTCACAGCTGTATTAAACAGTCCTGGAGTGTCAATTACAGAGATGGTCTTTCCACCCACCACTCCTTCCTGTTTCTCACACAATTTATAGGAAGATTTTAGCAAATCAACAACTTCAAAAGCCTTTTTGCCCAGAATGGTGTTTCCTGTTGCACTTTTTCCTGATCCATTTTTCCCCAGAAGAACGAGCCTCAGATCACTAACTGATGAAAAAGGTCAACATTAACACACATTTGCATTCAAACAATCATGTCATTTTTTTATGAGGATGAAAATTATATCTCATGACCATCTTTGTTTATAGCTTTCTTTGCAACAAATTATGTGTCTAACTGCCCATTTAAAGGAAACGCTGATCACCATAATGGTGCATTTTTAACATTTTTAATAACTCATCAACATCTAAACCTCTGTTAATTCTCAAAAAAATCTCAAAAAGAACTGTAGAGGTCTGACAGAAATAAAGAAATGTAATGTCTTTTCAGTTGATTTCATCTAAAGCTGTGGCTGAAGTCAGTTGTAGTTCTTGTGTTTCTCTTTCCTTCAGTGATTCTGAAGGTATCTGTTAACATCAGGTGTTCATCACTAATTCTCAATCATCACTCAATTAATCACTTAACCCCATTAAGTATCTTATTAACGTTAACACTGCTTCAGTTACATTTAACATCAGGGAATTTACTGTGTAAACAGAAAATATATCAGGAAACCAAGCCAATAATGCTGATATACATCTTCCTTTAAATCTCTGAAGATCTCAGCAGAGGTGGATTAAACAACTCCACAAACAGCATTACCAGCTTCACACATTACTAACCAGACTTTGACTTTATTTCTGTCAGACGTCTACAGAAGCTGTTATTTAGGTTTAGATGTTGATGATTTATTGAAAATAATAGTTTCGTTTGAAGTCACCATTATGGTGATCAGCATTTGCTTTAGTTGGGCTCTTGACCCTTGACTTTTTAACATTCATTTTTTCTCTGGTTGCAGCAACTGTTTGTCAGTGAAAACAGCAAGAGAAAATTGATGATTCATTGATAACAGATGATATTGAAGTGTAAAATCTGCTAAGCATATTGTTTAGATTCCAGTTTTATTGTTGATACTATAAGAAAACAAGCAGATATAATTACTAAAAACACCACAATTAAATTTGTCAAATACATAATATTGTTTTAAAAAAACATTCATAGGTTCAAACCTCATCACTAAAAAGATTTTTAAAAAATCACTAAAATATCAATTTTTCTACTCTATCAACAGAAAAAAAAAAAAAAAAAATACAAATATATTAATTTTTGTATAAGATTCTTTTTTACCATTCCTGTCATGTTAAGGACATTTTCTCCTCTAGTTTAACAGCAATCAAACAGAAGTATCAGTTTTGTTAAAAGGTTACAGACCTTTCTGTGTTGAAGTCATTGTTATTGTGTTGTCGTCGCTCAGGTTTCTCCGCTGTCCTTCTGTGAAAGTGCTGCAGCTCCTCTGATGGCAGTCAAACCCTTCTGTTCAAACACTCACTGTGATCATGTGACTACAGCTTCCTCAGACCTTTAGTTCCACTTTTTCTAACATTCATTTGTTATTTTCCTCATTGTTATTTACCTTGACAAACCATTCATTTCTACACTTTGAAATTGATAAATGAGCAGGACAAATTATAAGTGCCACTTGAGGGCACTATAAACCTGCATAACTTCAAGGTCTCAGTGCAGTTGGTTACGGTTTACGTTAATCAGTATGTTGAAGATACTTATGTATAAATATTAATATCGCTATACCTTTACCTTTCCCAGTACTTGTTGCCGTGTAGGAATGGGTTCAGCAAAGGAACTTTGTACACTCTAAAAAGAGATGTGTTAAAAATGACACATGTTGTGTTAGTTGTAACACATGTAGTGAGTGTGCTCAGGGACAACACATGTTGTGTCAAATTTAACACGATAAATGTGTAAGTCATTTTAACACACAAATTGTGTCAGGTAATCACATACTCAGATGTAATTTTAAAAATAAAGTGAAACTAAATTATTAAGCATTTAATCAATAGTCGAGTACAGAACGCATGTGCACACAAAGTACAATGTTTCAAACTCTATGACTCTATAAACTCAATTATTCACACTTCAACACCACATCGATGCTGCTTTTGAGAAAAGATCATGAAGAGATAACAGTTGACAGAGTTTGCGCTTTGAATTAAATTAAAATGTAGCAACTGATAAAACATTCTATATAAATAACTTTTATTTACTCAGGCCTGTTTGTTTGAGAACATAAACACTGCATACAATGCACAATGATGGTGTGTGTCGGTGCTTTATAACATGATGTGTTGAGAACAACACAACCAGATGTGTTAAAAATTGACTCATGTTGTGTTAGTTTTAACACATGTAGTGTGTGTGTGCTCAGGGACAACACAAGTTGTGTAGATTTTAACACATGTAGTGTGTGTGCTCAGGGAAAACACATGTTGTGTAGATTTTAACACATGTAGTGTGTGTGCTCAGGGACAACACAAGTTGTGTATATTTTAACACATGTAGTGTGTGTGCTCAGGGACAACACAAGTTGTGTAGATTTTAACACATATTGTGTGTGTGTTCTCAGGGACAACACATGTTGTGTAGATTTTAACACATGTAGTGTGTGTGTGCTCAGGGACAACACATGTTGTGTAGATTTTAACACATGTAGTGTGTGTGCTCAGGGACAACACAAGTTGTGTATATTTTAACACATGTAGTGTGTGTGCTCAGGGACAACACAAGTTGTGTAGATTTTAACACATATTGTGTGTGTGTTCTCAGGGAAAACACATGTTGTGTAGATTTTAACACATGTAGTGTGTGTGTGCTCAGGGACAACACGTTGTGTAGATTTTAACACATGTAGTGTGTGTGTGCTCAGGGACAACACATTGTGTAGATTTTAACACATGTAGTGTGTGTGTGCTCAGGGACAACACGTTGTGTAGATTTCAACACATGTAGTGTGTGTGCTCAGGGACAACACATGTTGTGTAGATTTTAACACATGTAGTGTGTGTGCTCAGGGACAACACATGTTGTGTAGATTTTAACACATGTAGTGTGTGTGCTCAGGGACAACACATGTTGCGTAAAATTTAACACACAACCTGTGTCGTTTTCTTTAACACATCTCTGTGTTACCTGTAACTCAACTAATGTGTTATTCCTCTTACACAGAAGTGTGTTGAAACCTTTTACACAATAATGTGTTATAGTTACACAACGTGTGTCAGATGTGTGTTACATGTGACTGTATGTGTGTATTTGCCAGAGTTACTTCGTGTTTGGATGAACACTGACACGTATTGTTAACTTGTGTTTAGTCCATTGACGTTTAATAAAGAGTGTTTGACTGTTTATTGTATTACCTGGATGTTTTAGACATCATGAATCTACACACACCAGCTCTTATTGAGATGAACAGAGGTTTAGATGTTGATGGTTCATTGAATGTTTCATCTGAAGTCACCAGAATCGTGATCAGTGGCTCCTTTATTTGAGCTCTTGACCCTTTACTTGTCTTTTAATTCTCCTCTTTCTGCTATAACTGCATTTTAATCAAATATGTTTGTTATGGCATGAATGAAAGTTTCTTGATCAAGTCATAATCTCAAGATCTGATCCAGTTTATGTGTAAATGGATGGTATACATTTACTTTATTTGTGTGTGTTAGCTATAAAAGTTTTGTGAAACTACTCCATGATGTCCAGTAGTGCAGATTGAATTCATAAAAATTAAAAAATTCAATGTTTTCAGAAAGTTTAGAGCTGCAGCAGACACTCGTCAAACACACACATCAAGAATCAGATCATGAATCGCAACAATGGTGACAAACGCTTCATCCTGCAGTGCATGCTGGGAGACATGGATGAGTTTTGTACTATGGTGACTCCCAGAATGCATTGCGGGATGAAGCTTTTGGTTTGTTACCATTATTGAGATTCATGAGCTGATTCTTGATATGTGTGTGTGCCTGTGTGACACCATAGACTAGAACATCCTATCTATGTGCACTGTGTATCTAAAAACAAATGTGCAGATAATGACAGCAATAACATTAAAAAAATTATTAATAACTGAATACATTTTTTACAGTATAGTTTCACATATCAAACACTCGCTGAGCTCAGCAATTGTATGCGATGATAATATTGTCATCTGATCATAGTTTTCTCATGGTAATTTCTGCTGCTTCAAATGTGTTTATTAAATACACAGTCATAGAAAACAGAGAAAAACTGATGTGAAAGAGTCAAGGGTCAAGACCTCAAATAAAGGAGCCACTAATCACGATTCTGGTGACTTCAGATGAAACATTCAATGAATCATCAACACAAATCCTGTTCATCTCAATAAGAGCTTCTGTCTGACAGAAATAAAGTCAGTCTGGTCAGTGATAACAAGTGAAAAGCGGTGAAAGCATTTGAAAAAGACATTGAAAAAGAGGCATGATGTGATTGGCTGCCAAAACACCCACTGACGTTCATCCAGAGTAACATTTAACACACATTGTGTGTTATATCTACACAACATGTGTCAAAATACCATCAACACACTCAGTGTGTTGTTTTTAACACATCTCTTTTTAAAGTGTATAGTGCACACTTCTTGCATGCAGAAGGCTTTCAAGAACAAAAGTAATGTTGGGCCTGTGCCCCAGTAGAGCTTTATGTCTAGCGACGCCCCTGGCACCCCTCTTTTTAAGTCTAGGGGTGAGAAGAGGAGTGTAACAAAAATAGTGTGTAGAGAAGGAGAGATCTGCCGTCTCCAGGTCCTAGAGAAAATACAAAATGCTCAACAACACCAATTTCAAAATAACCCAAGATTTATTAAACAAACTGGAAATTAACAAAAGACTCCAGGAGGGGAGAGGCCAAAAAACAAAAAAACATTCTTAATAAAGTTGTAAGGTATAACTTACCTACCAAGAGAAAAAAAAAACACAAAATCAATTCCCTAAATATGCTATCATGTGATATTGAGCAGGTGACCTACACCTACACCATTGGTGCACACCGCCATCTAGTAGTTGAAACAAATCATTACATTTGGCTCCTATATGAACCAGCCCCATAATTATAATAATGCAAATTATAAACATAAAAGGAGCTTCAGTGCTCGGTGTCCAGCAGTAAACCAGAGGCTTTCATAAGGGGAAAGGCATTAAAGGATTAGTTCACTTCAAAATGAAAATTTCCTGAAAATGTCCCTATCCCTATCTCATCCAAGGTGTTCATGTGTTTCTTTCTTCAGTGGAAAAGAAATGTAGGTTTTTTAGGGAAACATTTCAGGATTTTTCTTAACATAATGGACTTCAATGGCAACCAGGGGCTCAGCCCCCAGTGAGGGCATGAAAAAAAATGGTAAGACTTTAGTTCAGGGTCCAATTCTCACTATTAACTACACAGTAAAATCCCCAGAGTTAAATTAACACTGCTCAGAGAACATTTGGTCCCACTCTACAGAGTGTTAAAGTAACACTGAATCAGTGTTAAAGTTAATGAGATAATTAAGAGATTAATTAAGTGATAATTGACCATTAGTGGTGAACACTTGATGATAATGAGTAGAATCACTGAAGGAAAGAGAAAAAGAAAAACACAAGAACTACGACTGACTATTAAAAAGACATTCAATCTCTGAAGATCTCAGCAGAGGAGGATTAAACAACTCCACAAACAGCATTACCAGCTTCACACATTACTAACCAGACTGACTTTATTTCTGTCAGACGACTACAGAAGCTCTTATTGAGGTTTAGATGTTGATGTTTTATTGAAAATTAAAGTTGTTTGAAGTTACCATTATTGTGATTAGTGTTTGCTTTAATTGGGGTCTTGACCCTTGACTTGCCAACAAAAGTTTTTCTCTGGCTGCTGTAACTGTTCGTTACGGTGAAAATGGCAAGAAAATCTTGACGCTTGTTGTTTATGATACAGTTGTTATCATCATATAGTGCCTTATTTGCTGATCCCCTGAAAGTCATTGATTATAGGAGCATTGTGATTCTAGGGCAGAAGATCCAGCAATGTTATCATCAGAGAAACTAAACAATTATCAAAAAATTTTACGTAAGATTTGTACTGCGGTTTAATAACACATCACACAATAAGCAGTTCTAACTCGTGCGAGTTTTACTCACACACACATATCAAGAATCTGCCTATGAATCTCAACAATGGTGACATGCTTCATGCCACAATGCATTCTGGGTGCATCACGCAAAACTCATCTATGGCTCCCAGAATGCATTGTGGCATGAAGCATGTCACCATTGTTGAGATTCATAGGCAGATTCTTGATGTCTGTGTGTGAGTTCATCTCGCAGGAGTTAGAAACGATTAGTGTACAATCGGTTGCAAAACTAATTCAGCTTTTCTGATTAAAACAGTGTTGGATCTTTTCTAAAATCACAATAAAAAAAGTGAATAGTATATTGCTCATACTCAGTCATAAAATCAATGAATTAAATCATTATACAATGATCATATTCTCATCATCGAGCAGCCGACAGCATCTGATTGTGTTTACTCTTGCTTTTCTTGCTATAGCAAACTCAGTTACAGCAGCCAGAGAAACACTAATGTTAAAAAGTCATCAAACTGCCCAACTAAAGAAAACACTGATCACCATGATGGTCACATTAAAAACTAACAATTTTCACAACAAAATCAAACAAAACATTTGTTAATTCTCAATAAGAGACGTCTGACAGAAATAAAGTCTGTCTGGTTTGTAATGTGTGAAGCTGGTAATGCTGTTTGTGGAGTTGTTTAATCCTCCTCTGCTGAGATCTTCAGAGATTTAATGTCTTTTTTATAGTCAGTCGTAGTTCTTGTGTTTTTCTTTTTCTCTTTCCTTCAGTGATTCTACTCATTATCATCAGGTGTTCACCACTAATGGTCAATTATCACTTAATTAATCTCTCAAGTATCTCATTAACTTTAACACTGATTCAGTGTTACTTTAACACTCTGTAGAGTGGGACCAAATGTTCTCTGAGCAGTGTTAATTTAACTCTGGGGATTTTACTGTGTAGTAGCTTATTAGTATGCATATTAGGATATTGGCTGTTTATTATAACTTATGAAGCAAATATTAATGCCTTATTCTGCATGACCATATTGTACATCCCTTAATCATACAATGTAGGCAGGTTTATAATCACTGAGATCCCAAATGTGAGGTTTGGGGGGTAACGGAGGCATGGCCCCTCGAGAAAATGTTGATTTCTATGATCTACATATGTGCATTTTAAAATGTTCTGAACGCCAAAAAATTTGATAACAATAGCTTGAAAACCATGTCAGTGGGCAGATATGAC
Source organism: Gobio gobio (assembly GCF_949357685.1). Classification (NCBI taxonomy): domain Eukaryota; kingdom Metazoa; phylum Chordata; class Actinopteri; order Cypriniformes; family Gobionidae; genus Gobio; species Gobio gobio. Next base: position 66,689,556 of record NC_137099.1, read on the forward strand.
TGATAAAGTGTTTTCCATTTTTGTTAGTGAAGACAGTAAACATATGTTTAACTGATATTTATATGTTTTATGAATCATTTTTGTAGACATGTTAATTTACTGAAGGCTAACAGGAAAGCTAGGTAACTACATTTATTAAATTAATTCACAATATGCACACATTCATTACTAATCTTATGCCCAATACAGGCTGAAAAAATCTGAGCTTTTTTATTTACTGAGAGCTACACATGGAATTAATAATTTACAATATGCCCACATTTATTACTAATATTACTTTAATATTTCTTGTTTGTTAATTATATTATAAATTACATTAAATAGGCCTATTTCAAATCAAAATGGCGAAGTTAGACAAAAGTGTATTAATTTGCGTAAATATTTTTGTCAGTTGTTTAACATTTCTGACTTAAAGAAGCAGCTGTCAAATATGAAATGTTTAGTTTAGCAACATATCTCGCACTTGACGTCGAGCTGCACTGCTAAAATTCCCGCTCAGCCTCAGCAGCTTCTGTGAACATAAAGCCTGCCTACTCTGATTTGATTGGTTTACTCAAATATTTTGACATTAATGTGTGGTGACAGACCAATGAGGCTCAGATCAACACACACACCTCTGCTTCTGACCTGTGCTCTGCTCGACGCCACAGCGGATCGAAGAACACGCTGATTAACGCAGATTAAAAGACGGGACGAAGGCAAAGTCTCCTGCCAGTTTCATATGTTTGAAAGGTTAATCACACATTTTTTTAGGGGGGCTGGACAGAAGTTTAGGGGGGGCTGAAGCCCCCTTTAAAAGGGCCTAGTGACGCCCATGATGGCAACCAACGGTTGAAGGTCCAAATCACTGCAATAAATCATCAACATCTAAACCTCAATAAGAACTTCTGTAGTCGTCTGACAGAAATAAAGTAAATCTGGTTAGTAATGTGTGAAGCTGGTAATGCTGTTTGTGGAGTTGTTTAATCCTCCTCTGCTGAGATCTTCAGAGATTTAATGTCTTCTTTTATCTTCAGTTGATTTCATCTAAAGCTGTGGCTAAAGTTGTAGTTCTTGTGTTTCTCATCACTAATAGTCAATCATCACTTAATTAATCACTTAATTATCTCATTAACTTTAACACTTTTTAAGTGTTACTTTTAACACCCTGTAGTGTGGACACATATGTACACTGAGGAGTGTTAATTTAACACTGGGGATTTTGCTGTGTAAGTAAACAAACTATACATAACAAATTGTAATGAAAAAATACACACACTTGATTACACACTTTTATATCAATTCACAATGCTCTTCAGTCCTCCACGCTCAAGGGATTCAGTGGATGTAAAAGGTCTACACACTCCTGCTAAAACAGCTGGTTTTTGTGATGTAAAACATGAAAATATCAGAGCTTTTGCACATTTAATGTAAAAAAAAACAACCTATGCAATGCCACTGAAAGCCAAAGTTTCAGAAGATGAAAATAAAAACATAAATAGCATCATAAGTATACACACTCTTTTTTAATTAGGTATGTGGCTGTGTTCAGAATGAGTTAATCGTTAAGCTCATGGGAAGCATATACCGTACACACCCGTCTTCAGCTGAAGTCTCCAAATAAACCTCAACAGATTTTTCTCAAATCATCCTTGTTGCACGCTTCTAAAAGGGCCATGGGCCACAAAGAGCTTAAAAAATATCAATGGGTTCTCAATGTTGAAATGTGGATGGAATCATGAATAGCTCCATTTATCGTTTGTTTTTGGCACAGAACCTTCTGCAGTCTAATAGAAAGCTGAAATGGAGAGAACGTTTACCTTTCAGCATTACAGTGTTTTAAAACACACATCTAAATCAATAAAAGAACGGCTTCGACAAAGAAAGATGAATGTTTTACATGACCAGTCAGAGCCCAGACCTTAATCCTACAGAAAATCTCTGGTGGGACTTGAAGATTTAGCAGATATGGAGCGTTTTTGCAAAGAGGAGTGGCAAAATAAGTCAAGAAGTTAGTGAGATAATTAAGTGATTAATTGAGTTATGATTAATCATCAATTATGAACACCTGATGATAACAAGCATAATAACTGAAGGAAAGAGTAGCCGGGTTTAAGTCAGCATTATGGTGATCAGCGTTGGCTTTTGTTGGGCTCTTGAACCTTGGCTTTGTGTATAAGTTCAGTGGTGTGAACACAGATTCTTTGATTGGAACGTACTTTGGTTTTTAGTGGCATTGTATAGTATAATTTTGACAAATCATGCAAAAGTTCTGATATGATTTATCTTTTGTCTCAATTTTTACATCACAAAAACACACTGTTTTAACAGGCTTCTGAAGACTTCTATTTCCACTGTACATAAAGGCAAAACATTTTTTGTCTGTGTCCCAAACACTTTGGCCTCCTCCTGTTAGGCTGAAATCTGATATTTCACACCACCAATTCAGTGTAAGATAAGTAACTAGAATCAGATTGTCACACAAGGCAACTGGTTTAACGTACACAGCAAAATCCCCAGTGTTAAATTAACACTCGTCAGTGTACATATGTGTCCACACTACAGGGTGTTAAAAGTAACACTTAAGAAGTGTTAAAGTTAATGGGATAATTAAGTGATTAATTAAGTGATGATTGACCATTAGAGATGAGAAACACAAGAACTACAACTGACTTCAGCCACAGCTTTAGATGAAATCAACTGAAGATAAAAGAACACATTAAATCTCTGAAGATCTCAGCAGAGGAGGATTAAACAACTCCACAAACAGCATTACCAGCTTCACACATTACTAACCAGACTGACTTTATTTCTGTCAGACGTCTACAGAAGCTCTTATTGAGAATTTAAAATTTTTTGATTTTGTGTTGAAACTTTTTTTAATGTCATCATCATGGTGATCAGTGTTTTCTTTAGTTGGGCAGTTTGATGACATTTTAATGTTAGTGTTTCTCTGGCTGCTGTAACTGAGTTTGCAATGGCAAGAAAAGCAAGAGTAAACACAATCAGATGCTGTTGACTGCTTAGTGATAAGAATATGATCATTATATAGTGATTTTAATCACTGATCTTATGGCTGAGTCTGAGCAATATACTATTAACTTAGTTTTTTACTGTGATTCCAGGAAAGAACCAGATAGTTTTTAATCAGTAAAGCTGAATAGGTTTTAAAGCAAATTCTACACTAATCACTGCTAACTCCTGCGAGATTAACTCACACACAGACATCAAGAATCTGCCTATGAATCTCAACAATGGTGACATGCTTCAAGCCTCAATACATTCTAGAAGCCATTGATGAGTTTTGCATGATGCACCCAGAATGCATTGCGGCATGAAGCATGTCACCATTGTTGAGATTCATAGGCTGATTCTTGATGTCTGTGTGTGAGAATAACTTGCAGGAGTTTGAGTGCTTATTGTGTGATTAAACTGGAAAACAAGACTGTACACATTTTAAACATTGATCAGTTTATCTGACGAAAACACTGCTGGATCTCCTGCTGTAGAGTCACAAGGCTACTATAATCAATGACTCTCAGCAAATAAGGCACCATATGATGATTACAACTGTATCACCAACAACAAGACAACATAATCTGTCATCAACTTGTCATCATCAATTTTCTTTTGCTGTTCTCACTGTAACAAACAGTTACAGCAGCCAGAGGAAAAAAAAATGCTAACAAGTCAAGGGTCAAGAGCCCAACTAAAGCAACACTGATCACCATAATGGTGGCGTCAAACAAAACTATTATTTTCAATAAATCATCAACATCTAAACCTCATTAAGAGCTTCTGTAGACGTCTGACAGAAATAAAGTCAGTCTGGTTAGTAATGTGTGAAGCTGGTAATGCTGATTGTGGAGTTGTTTAATCCTCCTCTGCTGAGATCTTCAGAGGTTTAATGTCTTTTTTATAGTCAGTTGATTTCATCTAAAGCTGTGGCTGAAGTTGTAGTTCTTGTGTTTCTCATCACTAATGGTCAATCATCACTTAATTAATTACTTTTATCTCATTAACTTTAACACTTCTTAAGTGTTACTTTTAACACCCTGTAGTGTGGACACATATGTACACTGAGGAGTGTTAATTTAACACTGGGGATTTTGCTGTGTATGTATGTCATTCTATTTATGTATGAACATTTAAATAGGTTGGTATAGTCAATACTCATGTAATTAAATATGCAATTAAAGTCTTAATGAAATCAAAATCAAAATGTACTTTGTAAGCACACATTACTGCTCTTAAAGCTCTTTTTTGTGGTAATCTTTTTCATACATGTTTTTACATTTGTAAAAAAAAAAAAAAAAAGAAAAAAAAGAAGGAATATAAAGAAAACAAAAACAGAAATATAAAGTATAATTATTTTGTTACCACTAATGCAACTGTTAATGACTATGTAATTGTGTCATTCAAATTAGTGACTTTTGTATTGAGTTTGAACATTTTTGCAGGATCTGAAATGTGAGCACTGAGGATGGGGAGTCCACAGCAGCTTCTGGAAGTGGTACAGTGTCGTGGATGAGGGAATTGGGGGCAGACTCTCCATCACTCCTCTTGCCCTTATTGCCTCATCTGGCCCGGATGTTGCTGTGGTCAGTGAGAGCTTCTAGAAAAAGACCACAAGAGACATTCAGTACCTTTATTACAGGGACTATACCTTTAGAGCACCTGGAGTATAGAGCCTTGCTCAAGGATACACTGGTGGTGACGGCTGCAGAGTTTATTTAAATATGATGTTACTTTTTTGCTATTTAGTTGATTTTTTTTTTCCCATTTATAAATGTATACTTTTGTTCGTTGTCGCAAAAGTTTAGTTTGTTTTTATTGGCACAAAAATAATTCCACATTCTATTCCATGCACATCTTTTGATCGGTAATGATATCTCAATGAATTCTGAATTCTCAAGATCAGTCTGTGCTGTTTTCTGTTAATGTGTGAACAAAACTTAAACACCAAACATCTGTAGCGCGCCTGCCATCCAATAATCACAAACTCTGTGCTTTGTCATTTTCAGTATGAGACAAAGTCTGTTTAAAAAAAAAAAAAATTTCCTTTCTTTCACTTTCGTTTTTGACACAGCTCTTCTGAAAGAGAGTTGCACTCCCTCTAGTGGTGCAGTGAGTCATCACAATTTCACTGAGTCTCAGAGGAGCTGTGCTTTCAGCTGCTTTAGGTGACTGAACACACACAGAGTGAAAATTAAACTCTACATGGAAACCATATATCAGAACCATTTTATATGGTTTAATAAGGTAATTATTTGCCACTCTATTACATGACAATTACTATGTCCCATAGACCAGAGACACCAACTACATATGTTTCTGTTACATAGTCTCATATAATTATATTTGCTGAATAAATCTTTAAATTTTTATAAACCGCTCAGAATAAATTCTCCCCCATCTGCACACAGCTAAAATAATCTGTGACCATTGATATTAAACAAGTTAGAAGTAAAGAAGAGGCATCTGAATAAATTAAAACTTAAAAAAGTATTATTATTTTAGTACGTAATATTATATATGACTATATCTCTGAAATGTTAAATCGAAACAGATTTGCAGCTGCAGTCATGTGATCATATATTTAAATACGAGCAGTTAACCTGAGCGCTCTCAGTCTGTCCTTTTTTTGTCATTCATCCAGATCAGGAAAGAGAAAGAGAGAGCAGTGAGCACTGCAAGTGTAAGTGATCGTTGAGCATCTGAATCAGAAAAAGAGGATTTCTAGAGAAATGGCACCAACAATTACAGGTCAGTAAATCACCTGACTCATCTGAGGCAGTTAATCAAGAAGAACATTCATCTCATTCTGGACATTCTATCAAAATGTGATCACTTAACAACAAAAAATAGAGTATTGACTGTATGTATTAATAATCAAAGCTATTGGATTGCTAAAAATGACCCGAAAAAAGACATTTGTGTCAAATGGATTAGAAAAATGGCGGCACATGAGAATTAGATCATTTGAGATTTTGCTGTTTAATGGCTCAATCAAATTTTAGAAGCAAATTTAAAACGAATGAGAATGTTAAAGATCAGAGAAATACATACAATAAAGAGAAACTGGTACACCTCCCAGCAAACACACAACGTCAGATAGACGTTCAGATCATGTCTGTATAACGTCTGTCAGTTCAGAACCACTTTTGTACGTCCTGTGGACGTGCAAAACAGGGTAAAAATTTGAACGTCTAACTAGGACCCCCTATGGACGTCGGTGGACGTGCAAAACAGGTTCAAAATCTGAACGTCTAACTAGGACCCCCTATGGACGTCGGTGGACGTGCAAAACAGGTTCAAAATCTGAACGTCTAATTAGGACCCCCTATGGACGTCTGTGGACGTGCAAAACAGGTTCAAAATCTGAACGTCTAACTAGGACCCCCCATGGACGTCTGTGAACGTGCAAAACAGGTTCAAAATCTGAACGTCTAACTAGGACCCCCTATGGACGTCTGTGGACGTGCAAAACAGGTTCAAAATCTGAACGTCTGACTAGGACCCCCCATGGACGTCTGTGGACGTGCAAAACAGGTTCAAAATCTGAACGTCTAACTAGGACCCCCTATGGACGTCTGTGGACGTGCAAAACAGGTTCAAAATCTGAACGTCTGACTAGGACCCCCCATTGACGTCTGTGGACGTTCAAAACAGGTTCAAAATCTGAACGTCTGACTAGGACCCCCCATGGACGTCTGTGGACGTTCAAAACAGGTTCAAAATCTGAACGTCTAACTAGGACCCCCTATGGACGTCTGTGGACGTTCAAAACAGGTTCAAAATCTGAACGTCTGACTAGGACCCCCTATGGACGTCTGTGGACGTTCAAAACAGGTTCAAAATCTGAACGTCTAACTAGGACCCCCTATGGACGTCTGTGGACGTGCAAAACAGGTTCAAAATCTGAACGTCTGACTAGGACCCCCCATTGACGTCTGTGGACGTTCAAAACAGGTTCAAAATCTGAACGTCTAACTAGGACCCCCTATGGACGTCTGTGGACGTTCAAAACAGGTTCAAAATCTGAACGTCTAACTAGGACCCCCTATGGACGTCTGTGGACGTGCAAAACAGGTTCGAAATCTGAACGTCTGACTAGGACCCCCTATGGACGTCTGTGGACGTGCGAAACTGGTTGAATATCTGAACGTCTGAATAGGGACTTTTTTTGACGTCTGTGGACGTGCAAAACAGGTTCAAAATCTGAACGTCTGACTAGGACCCCCTATGGACGTCTGTGGACGTGCAAAACAGGTTCAAAATCTGAACGTCTAACTAGGACCCCCTATGGACGTCTGTGGACGTGCAAAACAGGTTCAAAATCTGAACGTCTGACTAGGACCCCCTATGGACGTCTGTGGACGTGCAAAACAGGTTCGAAATCTGAACGTCTGACTAAGGACCCCCTATGGACGTCTGTGGACGTGCGAAACTGGTTGAATATCTGAACGTCTGAATAGGGACTTTTTTGACGTCTGTGGACGTACAAAACAGGTTCAAAATCTGAAAGTCTGACTAGGGACTCTTTTGGACGTCAGTGGAATGAATCAATTATTTACAATTTCTTTAATTTATATGGATTAAGAAATGGAAACTGTGAAATTTCTGAAATGTATTTATTTTGGAAGAATGTGTGCTCAAACTTGCACATTCAGTGCATGCACATGTCCAGCATTAAAAACAATTCAGTAGAACAACCCACTATCAAGTGGTGCAGAGCACGCTTCATGATTCTCTGGATCTTGCACATATGGTTGAGCCCACAAAGGGCCTAAAATATTACAGATTTATATTGAAAATGTTGGAGTGGGATCATATGTGTATTTTTGTTTTTGTAAAAACTCCTAATTCAATATTGATTTAGCACATATACTGCAGTTATTAGTTTGACCATGTCCTGATGTCATTGGAGGACACAGAATACTTTACGGATGAACAAATAGCAAATATGTGTGAGATTAGGGTTAGGGTAACCCTAATCCTACTTCAAAATATTTCAATATACAGCAAAGTAGGAAAATCAGAAGCTAAATCTATAATAATGAAAGAAGTTATGAGAATGTGACAGGAACAATATAATAGAGGAAACATGAATACTGGTTTATGTAATAGTTGCAGGTACCTGATCAACATATCATTGTAATGATGTGAATATGATAGTCAAGAGGAAAATTTAGGGTTAGGGTTGTTAAACCTAGCACAAAATACAGCAAAGTTATACAGAAAGTTACAACAAGTAGGAAGCTATAATCGATAATAAGAAAGAAGTTATGAGAATGTGGCAGGAATAGAGGAAGGGACGATCAGGTTGGGGTAAGGGTATGCAGAAAGAGGAAACCATCAAGATTTTGGTTAGGACACACTGCAAACTCTGCACCTGATCAGCAGAGTGTTGTGCAATAAATATGATAGCAGTAGTCAAGAGAATAATTTAGGACATGGGAGAGACTTGCATATTGCAATACTTGCATTAAGCGCTAGCACTTGCATATTTGCATAACATTTGCATATTGTTTATCTGCTTCTATTGTTCTCATTTGTAAGTTGCTTGGATAAAAGGGTCAGCTAAATGAATGTAAATGAGACTTATTTAAATAAATGTTAAATAAATTGTTATTTATTTGAGTTTCTGAGAGCTACCAAGCTGGATAATATATATATATATATATATATATATATATACTGTATATATATATATACACAACCGGTCAAAAGTTTTAGATCGGTAAGATTTTGAATGTTTTTAAAAGAATCTTCTGCTCACCAAGGCTGCAATTATTTGATTAAAAATACAAACAAAAACAGTCATATTGTGAAATATTATTACAATTTAAAACAGCTGTTTTCTATGTGAATATATAAGTGTAATTTATTCCTGTGATCAAAGCAGAATTTTCAGCATCATTACTCCAGTTTTCAATGTCACATGATCCTTCAGAAATCATTCTGATATGATGATTTGATGCTCAAGAAACATTTAAACAGTTTTTTATTTTGATTTTTTATTTCATTTATCTGAAATGGAAAGCTTTTGTAACATTAAACACTACCCTCCAAAAGTTTGGGGTCAGTAAGAATTTTAATTTTATTTTTGGGGGAAAGAAATAAAATAAATCAATACTTTTATTCATCAAGGATGAGTTAAACTGATCAAACGTTACAGTAAAGACATTTATAATGTTAGAAAATATTCTATTTTAAATAAATGCTGTTCTTTTGAACTTTCTATTCATCAAAGAATTTTGAAAAAAAAAATTGTACACAACTGTTTTCAACATTGAAAATAATAATGAATGTTTTCTTAGCATAAAATCAGCATATTAGAATGATTTCTGAAGGATCATATGACATTGAAGACTGGAGTAATGATGTTAAAAATTAAGCTTTCATCTGAGGAATAAATTACATTTTAAAATATATTGAAGTAGAAAACAGTCATTTTATATTTTCATAATATTTCACAATGATACTTATTTTTTTATTGTTTTTTATAAAATAAATGCAGCAGAAAATACTTATTTTAAAAACATAAAAAATCGTACCGATCTAAAACTTTTGACCAATAGTTTATATATTAAATATTATTATGAAAATTATTATTTTCTTCTTCATAATAATAGCATAAGCATGATCATTCATAAACTGGGGGTGGCAGAGCCCGTCTAGACATTCTCTGGGGTGGCACGGTGGCGTGGCGCACCAGAACAGTTTGCGACCATTTTGCACCACCGTTAAAGAAAAAAAAACAAAGAAGAAGAATCGCCAAGATAACCAGTGTTGCCAAGTCCGCGGTTTTCCCGCGGGATTGGGCTACTTCAACACTGTTGCCGCGGGCTGTTTTTCATGTCCCCGGGTTGAAGCGACAATATGATATTTAGCCCCGGGAATGCGAATTTTAGTAGGCAACCATGCCAAAAAAAACACATATTTAACCCCCCAAATGCGATTTTTTTTTACTGGAGATGCCCCCCTGAAACGAGATTGGGCTTGTTTTGGGCTAGTTTTGAGTAGCAATTGGGCGGGTTTTGTTGTGAAAACCTGGCAACCCTGACGATAACGCCACACCGCAACGTCACCTGAAATGTATCAAGAAGCGAGGAGACACGTTGATATCCAGAGACTGCTTTTATTGAACGAAATCCCCAAAACAGGTAAGAAAAAACATTAATTTGATATGTTATTAGTGAATTAGAAATACTTCTTGAAACGGAGGCATTTTGCGCGGGGTCGACAAACTCGCCGGCGTTGCATACAGACTTAAGAAATGTGGGAAAAAATTACAAATTTATCGAAATAAAACTTTGTAATAATTTTAACCCTCCGTTAACTTTTTTTTTCTGGAACACGTGTCTAATCTTAAACAAAACTCAGCAAACAGAGGCATAAGCAATCTAATAATATAAGTGTCTACTTTTAAATGATCGAATTCTAAACTAATATAAATATTTTCTGTTTGTAATCTGTATAAAAATAGAGAGATGTCCGTCGTTCTCTCATCTGCTAACTTAGGCCTAATATGTGAACACGTGAAGAGCGCGTGCTTTTCAAGCAAATGTTCTGAGGCAATCCATATAAACCTGTCAAGCATCAGCTCGATGCAACATAAAATTTAATCAGATTCATGTACTTTATGTCGTCTTGTGACGATATTAGGAATAATTATTGCGTAATAGTAATATAATGTTAATCTTGGAAAAATCGACCTCAGAAGTGGATTTCACTTCGAGGAGCATTGGATCCAGCTGTGAATAGTAAGTTATGTGCTAAATTGTTCTAATCGCTATATGAAATAATGTCTGAAAAAACGCAAAATGAGTGTTTAAATATAAAATCACAACATTTAAATATGTATTTGTAAGCAACGTATAACTGCAAATTAAAAATGCATATGTTCTATATTAATGTATCATAAAAATGATATGTTACAGATGAAATAGCCTATGTTTAGACAATTTTCGTTAGTTTTGGGTAGATTATACTTTTTTTTTATTGTAAACTAGACTAAATATACTATATATTTAGTCTAGTTTAAAGTAAAAATTGTATAATCTATCCAAAACTAGTAAACGAAAATTGTCTAAACATATTTGTCAAAAATAGACAAACATTTTTTACTGTAAACTAGACTAAATTTATAGTCTTTTGTCAAAAATAAAGTAGGTAACGTTATGTTGAATTATCAACTGATGTTATAGTGTTTGTTCCAATTCAAATCCTTTGAAATATGTATGATAATGTTTGCTTTTACAAAGAAAGATTACACTTGAAATATTGTTAAAATTGTAATTTTGTTTGAAAGCTGTGAAAACTTTAATAAAATGGCAAAACATTTATATTATAAACAAAATCTTACCCATTAAATTATTATTTTAATGTGTTTTATTAATGACAAATTTGGGGAGAGAATAAATATTCCAAAACTTTATGAAAATACAGTTTGAGAATTAACTGTGTGTCCTCTTAGCTAAAATATTTTCTGAAATACTCTTCGAAAAAGTCTTAAATGTTGGACTGATATGCCCATTTATTTTAAGAGTTTATCCTAAATTGGCACATTTTTAGTCATAAGATATTATTTTTAATACGGCCCCTGATCTGTACATTTCTGTATATAAAATAGTTGTAGAATTTGAAATATTCTTCTTGATCTCTTTTTTAGGTTGAAGAAATAAAGACAGAAAAAGAGGTAAGTTTATGTTGAAGCAGAAAACCTTTATCGTATGTTGTTTCTAAAAACGAAATCAATTGTACTAGGAACTAGTTTGGTTTGAGCACAAACTAGGGCTGCTCGATTATGTAAAAAAATCATAATCACAATTATTTTGGTCAGTATTGAAACCACTATTATGTATCTCAAATACATTAAGGCCCAGTTCCAGGAATGCACTAATGTTGTTGATAGTACCAGTTTGCAACAATTATTAGTTAACACTAAGTTGTTAACACTCCGGAATAGGGATGGGACAATTACCGTTTTCACTATAAACCACAATAAAATGTATTGACTGTTAGTAATATTGTTTAAAATTGAATTATCATTAAAGGGATTCTCCACTTTTTTTTGGAAATAGGCTCATTTTACGACTCCCCCAGAGTTACACAGTGGACTCTTACCGTTTTTGAATCCATTCAGCCGTTCTCCAGGTCTTTAGAAGAATGTCCCATTGACTGGTCCCATTGACTTCCATAGTATATCTTTTTTCCTACTATGGAAGTCAATGGGACCAAAAACTGTCTGGTTACTGACATTCTTCTAAAGACCCGGAGATCGGCTGAATGGATTCGAAAGCGGTAAAAATCAACTGTTTAACATAATTTCAATTTATTCACATAGCCTACATCATTGCGTGTTTTACGTGACATCTGCATGTTAATTCCATTTGCATGTTTCCTCCTTTTAGAGCCACATTGCGTCCACATTTTCAGCAAATTGGATATCTAACCACGTGTTTTTCCTACATCTAAAGTATATTCACATAGCCTAGCCTACTGGCCATGGTTCGCTTCATAATAATTTGAGGGCGTTTCTCTTCCAGCTGAGTCAGCGTCACCTTTTTTGCACGTTTGTTCTCCCGCCCTTCAATCAATGTAGCGGTTTCCGGAGCGCTATTTTTATTTATTTATTTATTTTATTTTATTCAAACTTTGTAAATTATTATTATAATATTTAATTATTTTTACTCCATAACGGATGTGATTTAAAATGTAGCGAAGTACAATACTTCAAACAAAACGTACTTAAGTAAAAGTAAAATTACAGATTTTAAAAACTTCTTGAAAAAGTAGAAGTACACAAAAAAACTACTCAATTACGTAACGCGAGTAAATGTAATTCGTTACTTTCCACCTCTGCCAAGAAGGCAGCACATAGATGATACACATTAACAGACAACAAGCAACAAACAGACAGGGATGCATAGAAATATAAAAAATACAGAAAAAACTAACATTCAAGCTGAGAGAGTTATGGCTTCGGAAGGGGCGGATGTGCGCGTGTCATCCAGAAAACAAGCCAATCTAAGAGTGTTCTTGCAAAAAAAGAACATATACTAGAAGAACATACTATTTTGGTGATTGTTGGGAGCCAATATTGAAATTCAATTAATTGCACAGCCCTAGCTGAAACCCCTCTTCATCATTACACCAACAAGTACTGATGACTGATTTTTGTTTAAATTTTAAAATAAAGTATAATCAATCAAATTTATGCTATAGTCCAACTACGTCACGTAAACCTTGACTAATGCATTACTCTTTCAGTGACATTCTATTCATACATAGATTTAGAGCTTTGAGAACTGTTGGCATAGCAAAACATTTTATTGTGAGGAAGGACATTTCAGAATCGAATTCAGGATCAAACTATGTATTACAGATGGCTTATTTAAAAGCATGGCGCAAAAGGAAGGCAGAGATGGATCAGTTCCTGCATTCTGACAGTGATGATGACCATGAAAGTCAGAGATCAGTTAAAGATAGATCAACCTGTGGCTTACATGACCAGGCTGACAGTGCAAGCAGTTTTGAATGTATTTATTCAGCAACTGAAAGTTCAACAACAGATGAATCAGACTTTGACACTGATGTAGAGAATGCGTCTTCTGATTCAGAAAAAGAAGTTCTAAATGATGATGCTGAATTGGATGTTCCCGATTTAGAAGAGAACTTAAGACAATGGTCTACAAAGAACAAAACCACACAAAGATCCTTAAATGAATTACTGACAATATTAAGAAAGCAAGGACACCTGCTACCAAAGGATGCAAGAACACTCCTTGCTACACCACGAGCCGTAGGATCTGAGCCAAAATGTGGTGGGCAATATATTTATTATGGGTTAGAAAAAGGGATTTGCCATTTACTAACTCAGACAATGACTTTCAGACATGATCATGATTCAATAAACCTCAGCATCAATATTGATGGTGTCCCACTCTTTAAAAGCAGCAAAGTCCAGTTCTGGCCAATACTTGCGAAGTTTCACAACTTTGAGCCGTTTGTGGTAGCGCTCTTTTGTGGAGACAAGAAACCGTGTCCTCTTGAAGAATATCTTGATGATTTTTTGATGGAGTGTAAACATCTCACAGACAATGGTATAATTCACGAAGAGAAGAGCTACACAGTTAATATTCAAGCATTGATCTGTGACGCACCAGCAAGAGCTTATCTGAAGCGCATTAAGAATCATAATGCCTATCACAGTTGTGAGAGATGCATCACCAAAGGTGCTTATGTCACAAGAAGAGTGGTATTCAATGAACAGGGGTGCCCCTTACGAACAGATGAAGCTTTCAGTGCAGTAGAGTACAATAACCATCAAACTGGAACCAGCCCCTTCATTGATGCTGGAATTTCTTGTGTTAGCTCATTTGTCTTGGACTATATGCATATGGTCAACTTGGGAGTAGTTCGACGGATGTTAATATTCTTGACTCGGGGCCCAACACTTTGCCGCTTATCTGTAAGGCAAAAGGAACAAATATCGCAAAAGCTAAATGGACTAAGAGGAAAAATGCCTAGTGAATTTGCTCGGCAGCCCCGCGGCCTAGAAGAGCTGGACAGGTGGAAGGCCACAGAATTTCGGCAGTTTTTGTTGTATACTGGACCAGTTGTATTGAAGAATGTGTTATCTCCTGAAAGATACTACACAGCAAAATCCCCAGTGTTAAATTAACACTCCTCAGTGTACATATGTGTCCACACTACAGGGTGTTAAAAGTAACACTTAAGAAGTGTTAAAGTTAATGAGATAATTAAGTGATTAATTAAGTAATGATTGACCATTAGTGATGAGAAACACAAGAACTACAACTGACTTCAGCCACAGCTTTAGATGAAATCAACTGAAGATAAAAGAATACATTAAATCTCTGAAGATCTCAGCAGAGGAGGATTAAACAACTCCACAAACAGCATTACCAGCTTCACACATTACTAACCACACTGACTTTATTTCTGTCAGACGTCTACAGAAGCTCTTACTGAGAATTACTTTTTTGTTTATTTTGTGTTGAAACTTTTTTGTGTTGAAACCATCATGGTGATTAGTGTTTTCTTTAGTTGGGCAGTTTGATGACATTTTAATGTTAGTGTTTCTCTGGCTGCTGTAAATGAGTTTGCAATGGCAAGAAAAGCAAGAGTAAACACAATCAGATGCTGTTGACTGCTCAGTGATAAGAATATGATCATTATATAGTGATTTAAATCACTGATTAACTTTGTTTTTACTGTGATTCCAGGAAAGATCCAGATCGGTTTTATTCAATAAAGCTGAATATGTTTTAAAGCAGATTGTACACTAATCACTTCTATCTCCTGCGAGAGTAACTCATACACAGACATCAAGAATCAGCCTATGAATCTCAACAATGGTGACATGCTTCATGCCGCAATGCATTCTGGGAGCCATGGATGAGTTTTGCATGATGCACCCAGAATGCATTGCAGCATGAAGCATGTCACCATTTTTGAGATTCATAGGCTGATTCTTGATGTCTATGTGTGAGTTAATCTCGCAGGAGTTAGAAGTGCTTATTGTGTAATGTATTATTAAACCGGAAAACAAGATTTATGTACGTTTTAAACATTGATCAGTTTATCTGTTAAAACGCTGCTGGATCTCCTGCTGTAGAGTCACTAGGCTACTATAATCAATGACTCTCAGGAGATCAGCAAATAAGGCACCATATGATGATAACAACTGTATCACCAACAACAAGCCAACATCATCTGTCATCAACTTGTCATCATCAATTTTCTCTTGCTGTTCTCACAGTAACAAACAGTTACAGCAGACAGAAAGAAAAAATGCTGATAAGTCAAGGGTCAATTGCCCAACTAAAGCAACACTGATCACCATAATGGTGGCGTCAAACAAAACTATTATTTTCAATAAATCATCAACATCTAAACCTCAGTAAGAGCTTCTGTAGACATCTGACAGAAATAAAGTCAGTCTGGTTAGTAATGTGTGAAGCTGGTAATGCTGTTTGTGGAGTTGTTTAATCCTCCTCTGCTGAGATCTTCAGAGATTTAATGTCTTCTTTTATCTTCAGTGGATTTCATCTAAAACTGTGGCTGAAGTCAGTTGTAGTTCTTGTGTTTCTCATCACTAATGGTCAATCATAACTTAATTAATCACTTAATTATCTCATTAACTTTAACACTTCTTAAGTGTTACTTTTAACACCCTGTAGTGTGGACACATATGCACACTGAGGAGTGTTAATTTAACACTGGGGATTTTGCTGTGTACCATTTCCTGTCTTTGACAGTAGCCATGTCAATTATGTTGGACTCTGATGAGAGCACTCGCAATGCATACCTTCAATATGCCCATGAACTCATCTCACACTTTGTCATCCGCTGTGCTGACCTGTACGGAAAGTATTTTTCAGTATACAATGTACATGGACTGATTCACCTTCATGAGGATGTCCGCCACTTCAATTGCTCATTGAATGACATTTCTGGTTTCCCTTTTGAAAACCATCTCCAACAAATAAAGAAAAATGTACGGAGTGGGAAAAATCCCCTTGCGCAGGTGACCAGGCGATTAGCAGAGATTGAATATGCAAACGCTAGCAAGAGCAAAACACAGCCTGAAGCACGGCCCCGAATGTTTGTTTCTACAAAGGAAAAGGACAGTTGTTTTCTCTTGCGAGGTGAAAGATTTGCTTTTATCAGAGAAAGAAGAGGAGATGGGATTGTGTTATGCGATGTCCTGCACCAGCGTAACACATCAGCGTTGTTTGAAAAGCCATGCAGCTCAAAACTGCTAAATATAGTGTACACAAGAAATGGACGAGGCAGGATGAAAAGACGACAACTGCTTGAAACTGATCTGCTCCGCAAGGTGGCCTGCCTCCCTCATGAAAATGGTGGTTCTGTCCTCATACCTCTCCTCCATGGTATAGAACACCGAATTTGAAGGTTGGCAGTTTTATCTTAATTAACCTCTTTGTAGATTTACCATTCTATATTTTGTTATAACAACTGAGTTCAGAACACTTAAAGGTGGATTCAACAATGTTAAACAATGTTTGAAATTGGGCAAAAGCAGTAAGGTACATGTATACTCACAATAATGTGGTGTGGTGGAGGAGAATTATATATTATATATAATCCATTTCTGGTGGCATTTGTGTTTGTTTGTAGCAGTTTCATAGATAAGTGGTGTGGGAAAGTGCTAACACTTGATGTGATTGTGCTTTTACTTGCCAGATCATGGTGTATGCCAGGGCTGTGTGGGTAGAGCATGGCAAGGAAGTGGAGGGAACTGCCCCAGACAACTGGATTGATGTCGACAACAAAACTATTAGATGGCCAAAAAAAGGGGAAAAGGCAGCTTTCCTCAATCAACACCCCCCTCAGGATGACTGGATGACATTCACCTTGGTGAAACGTAAAATGACATCTGGTAAGTTTTTGCAAATGATCTAATGAGATTCATTCCTCTGTCAAAATAAAAATTGTAAGGCAAAAATTGTCAAGTGAGCACCCTTATCAAGATGCTAGTAGTATGGTCATTTTTATTGTAATTGTAGTGTCTGTGTCTTTAACCTTACAGTTAACATTCATGAATGTGATGATTATGACATGACGAGCTGTGTTGAGGAGGAGGAAGAAAATGAAGAAGTACAAGGAAGGAAAAAGACCAAACGCAAGTTTGATGACTATGTTCTCGGTATGCTTCTATGATAATTGTTCAGAATCAAATTCTATACACTGAATTCATTTAAGGCACTCTAGTTTTAGGTCACTTAAAAAAAAAGTAAATGATAATTTGTACAATTACAGAATCTGACGATTTGGAGGAAGAAGAGAACGTGACTGGTAGTGATTTCCCAAGCTGTTAACATTGCACACCTTTGTAGTTCTTATAGAATTGCAATGTTTTAATATTACAAATGCTTTTTTATGACTGGTACTCCCATTTATTTAATATCCTGCATCTGTCTAGGTGCCATTATCAAGGTGCCCTCTTTTCCCATTCCACCAACAAAGGTGACAAAGTCCATCCAGATGGAGTCTGCTAGCAAAAAAGTCACTGGTAAGTATCCATCACTTGAATCTACTAATTTCTTACATCTTTTTGCATATTTATAACATGAAGGTAGTTACAAAATCATTGTTAATTATTTACATGTGCTAATTTTCAGACACTGGACATTCAAATTCAGCCAGGTCTCACACGGTCCAGGGTGCTGGGTCCAGGGACAGGTCCACAGGCAGTGAGTAATCACATAAAACCAGTCCCCTCGAACACCAAATCATTTTATCAACCACAAACAATTTAATTAAACCACATTATGTGTAAATCCAGTTGAATCTCAGAGCATATTTCTTCTGTATTTCCATAAACCTGCATTTAACTCTAAATTAACTCAAGGTTTGTTTTTCAGACTATGGACATTCGACAATAAACCAAGCCAGCCAGTCGAGGGGTGCTGGGTCCAGCCACAGTGATGGATCCCAGCCCAGCGACGGGTACCGACACAGCCACGGGTACCGACACAGCCACGGGTCCAGGGAGAGCCACGGGTCCAGGGAGAGCCACGGGTCCAGGGAGAGCCACGGGTCCAGGGAGAGCCACGGGTCCAGGGAGAGCCACGGGTCCAAGGAGAGCCACGGGTCCAGGGAGAGCCACGGGTCCAGGGAGAGCCACGGGTCCAAGGAGAGCCACGGGTCCAGGGAGAGCCACGGGTCCAGGGGGAGCCACTGGTCCAGGGAGAGCCACGGGTCCAGGGGGAGCCACGGGTCCAGGGGGAGCCACCAGATGGGACACAAGCAGTCCAGGCACAGCGATTTGTCTAAAGAAGGTATTCCTCCGAATGCAATTCACTGTGGCCAGAGTGTAAATGTTCTAAAGTAGCATGTTATAGTGCATATTTTTAACAACTGGTTTTAAGATTTCTAAGCTTCATGGTTGACCTTATTTTATTCTCTATCAAGTATCATCATGGCTAAAAGTATATAGGTCATTTTGCATTGACTGCTGAGGACAGCAGAGGCACACAACTTGCTACAAGAGCAATATCCATATTACGAACAATAATGTAATAGACACTTTTCATCTTTCAGATTATGACACACCCATCCAAAGATCCTCTGGGAGGTCTTTCTCAGAGCAATCCTCTGCACATGAAGCCAGTACAGGGCCTTGTAGGGACCTACGATTTCCAATGTCCATGGCAAGTAAGTACTGAAGTGTTAGAGCTGGTATCAAAATAAAAATTAATTGAACAGGACATACAGCATTAGCAGGTCTAACTTTGAACATCTGTTTAAGGATAACAGTAGCATCATTTTCTAATTGGCTTCTTGTCAGCAGTTTAAACCGACATGGAGACTTTTACATATGTGGTACTTTTTGTTTTCAGAATTTCAAAAAAAAGTTTTGACCAAGCTAGTTGACATCCACCTCGAGGTGAGAAGGCTGGGGAGAAGCGAGCCTCCCCTGTCGTCTGCCCACATCGAGCAGCTAGAAACGATGGACGAGTTTAAAAGAGAGGAGGAACGCCTCAAAGATAAAGATGCCTTTGAGTCCCTGGTATGCACAATCTAGAAGTGATATAATTTTATGCACCATTTAATTTATAAATATTATTCTGTGGTATATAAGTCAGAACTTGTTATAGGCTATTGTTTTTCTAACATGTCAGGAATGTTACACCCTCTCTTTAAAGGTGCTTCAACTCAGCAGAATTGGAGGGAGAGATCTGAGAGATGGAATACATAAAATTTTAGACAGGTATTTTTAACAAGATCCCTAGGAACATGTTACATGCAGAACACAAAACGCTTTACATTTATTGTCACAGTTTGCTGGTCGACAGAGGCATGTGACACATCTTAACCAACTTATACTATACACTTTATTCACTAGGCCACTGTCCGAAACAAGAAAGCTGTGGAAAAAATAGAAAAAGTTCCAGAAAACTGCATTGACTGCCATTTTCATATTTCATTAAAAAAAAGTTAAACAAATGTAAGTTGCCTCTGTCATCTGCCCATATAGTGCAGCTAGAGACAATGGAGGAGATTAAATGCTTATTAATTATCTGAAATGCAATCATGAGTCCTCAAAGAAACTTGATGTGTAAGTTATAAAGAGGAGGGGATTTCACAAGTGCAGGGACAGGAAAGTATGTCACGTGTCATTTCTAAATAGTGAATTTTTTTCCTCAGGCTCTTCACCAACCGGCTAATGTCGAGTTTTAACATGAAGGGGAAGGGGAAGAAGCAAAAACTGCCTCTAGAATCAACCAAAACATTTGAAGCAATTAAAGGTACACAGCAGTTTCCCATGTCATTTAAGTTTAACACTAACTCGCTTGTTTTCACTACCTTAACATATTCTAGTGTTAGCAAAAATATTGCAGTCTTACACCTTCCTAACATACAGCGAAGCGAGTTTACGGAACCAATCTTCAGTCATGTGTATGCTGCCATATACCACACCAGTCTCCATGGGTCTGTGCAGTATTGCCACTTAGTTGATATTTGACAGGAGGAATAAGGAACTTCTCACCTGGATGTTTTCACATAAAAATATTGTATGTGAAGTCATTGCAATGTAACACTGTTTTTCTATATATATATATATATATAAATTTATATATTTTTTGTTTTTGTTCAACTCTTGCAGCGGCTGTCTTGAAATGGGACGCAAATGCGACTGAGGCTACAATCAAGCTCCATGCCGCAGACCACCTAAAGCATGCGCCGGGAAGGAAGGGAGGGGGAGGGCACACCGGGGTTTAAATGTTCTATAATTTAGGGGATATTATTATAATTTTTTTCTTCACTTGCTGTTTAAATAATTAATTAAATTAATTTTATTTATTTATCAGCCTGTTCAGCGCTGAGAAGAATGGGAGGGGGAGGGCATACAGGGGTGGTGAAATTTTGTGTAGTTAAGGGGAAATTATATATATTTGTGTTCACTTGCTTTTTGTTCATTGTTTCAAATTTGTTTTAGTAATCAGCCTGTTTAGATTTTTTTTAAATCATTAAAGATGTAGAAAAAAATATTGGCATTTCAAACTATTTATTTCTTTGTCCTTTTTAATAGATCAGATGTCATTTATTTCCAATAAGGATACTAAAATGTATTTGCATATCAGGTGCGGGATAGGTCAATTATTTACAATTTTAAAGCAGTAGTGCACACTGCTTTCACTATGACTCGAGTGAGTTTTATTGTATACCATGTGGTCATCCAACCTTGTAACCTGATGAAGGTTTGATGACCAAAACATGGTTTAATAAAGCTAATAGGGTTAGAGGATAAGACAGGCCTCATTACAGTTAAAATAATACACTTGATTTGTGATATCTGAAATCAAGAAATGTGTCAACAAATTGTGTGAATGTCCTCGAGACATCTGTAGGTGACATTGAAATGACTTAACTTTTATTTAGAACCCTGTAAAGATGTTGGACGTCAATAATGATCATTTAAAAAGTTCAATGTGTACGTCAATAGTGAACGTTAAAAAGACGTCTAAAAAAGACGTTGCAAAAACTTTCATTCTGGCTTCCCAGTGGATGTCTTCTGAACGTTCACTTTTTATGTCACTTGGACGTCAACATTGAACGTCAAAAAGACGTTCAAGCTGACTCTTCATTGGACGTCTTTTGAACGTTCACTTTTTATGTCACTTGGACGTCAACATTGAACGTCAAAAAGACGTCTAAAAAAGACGTTCAAGCTGACTCTTCATTGGACGTCTTTTGAACGTTCACTTTTTATGTCTTTTGGACGTCAAAATTGAACGTCAAAAAGACGTCTAAAAAGACGTTCAAGCTGACTCTTCATTGGACGTCTTTTGAACGTTCACTTTTTATGTCACTTGGACGTCAACATTGAACGTCAAAAAGACGTCTATAAAGACGTTCAAGCTGACTCTTCATTGGACGTCTTTTGAACGTTCACTTTTTACGTCACTTGGACGTCAACATTGAACGTCAAAAAGACGTCTAAAATAGACGTTGCAAAAACTTTCATTCTGGCTACTCAGTGGACGTCTTCTGAACGTTCGACAAAGACGTTGTAATGACGTCGTTTGGACGTGTCTGTGCTCAGTGGGCTGGTACAACCTCAGCTCGGGAATAAAATTGACTTTAGGGTAGATTTAAAAGTGGTTATGAATATGGGACCATGATAAAAGAAAAGTTTGAGTTTCTAGAGCAACAACTGAGAAAACCTGATCTCCTTCAGAGATGAAATATACACAGCAAAATCCCCAGTGTTAAATTAACACTCCTCAGTGTACATATGTGTCCACACTACAGGGTGTTAAAAGTAACACTTAAGAAGTGTTAAAGTTAATGAGATAAAAGTAATTAATTAAGTGATGATTGACCATTAGTGATGAGAAACACAAGAACTACAACTTCAGCCACAGCTTTAGATGAAATCAACTGACTATAAAAAAGACATTAAACCTCTGAAGATCTCAGCAGAGGAGGATTAAACAACTCCACAAACAGCATTACCAGCTTCACACATTACTAACCAGACTGACTTTATTTCTGTCAGACGTCTACAGAAGCTCTTACTGAGGTTTAGATGTTGATGATTTATTGAAAATAATAGTTTTGTTTGACGCCACCATTATGGTGATCAGTGTTGCTTTAGTTGGGCTCTTGACCCTTGACTTTTTAGCTTTTTTTTTTTCCTCTGGCTGCTGTAGCTGTTTGTTACAGTGAGAACAGCAAAAGAAAATTGATGATGACAAGTTGATGACAGATTATGTTGTCTTGTTGTTGGTGATACAGTTGTTATCATCATATGGTGCCTTATTTGCTGAGAGTCATTGATTATAGTAGCCTTGTGACTCTACAGCAGGAGATCCAGCAGTGTTTTCGTCAGATAAACTGATCAATGTTTAAAATGTGTACAGTCTTGTTTTCCAGTGTAATCACACAATAAGCACTCAAACTCCTGCGAGTTATTCTCACACACAGACATCAAGAATCAGCCTATGAATCTCAACAATGGTGACATGCTTCATGCCGCAATGCATTCTGGGTGTATCATGCAAAACTCATCAATGGCTTCTAGAATGTATTGAGGCTTGAAGCATGTCACCATTGTTGAGATTCATAGGCAGATTCTTGATGTCTGTGTGTAAGTTAATCTCGCAGGAGTTAGCAGTGATTAGTGTAGAATCTGCTTTAAAACCTATTCAGCTTTACTGATTAAAAACTATCTGGTTCTTTCCTGGAATCACAGTAAAAAACTAAGTTAATAGTATATTGCTCAGACTCAGCCATAAGATCAGTGATTAAAATCACTATATAATGATCATATTCTTATCACTGAGCAGTCAACAGTATCAATTCAATTCAATTCAATTCAAATTTATTTGTATAGCGCTTTTCACAATACACATTGTTTCAAAGCAGCTTCACAGAAAGTGCATTTCATAAATGTACATTGAAAAATGTTAGAAAGAGAATGTTAAAGAAAAATGTTAGGATAAGTTAATCAATCATGTATTATTTTAGGCCATAACAACGCTGGCGTTGAGTCGTCTCTTCACAGGCGTCGAGTCGTCTCATCACAGGGGCATCTGAAGTCTCCATGAGAGGCTGGATACAAACTGGAGCTGACGAACTAGTTACCTCGGGACTAGTGTCCCGAGATAACAACAGAAAAGCAGATGGGAAATAATTAGCATAGCTGCTGTTCAGAATATTAATGCTGTTGGTGCGATTTAACTGTAGTATAAAACTTATTTATAATGTGAATGCTTGGCTAAAGAGATGCGTCTTTAATCTAGTTTTAAACTGGGACAGCGAGTCTGAACCTCGAACAATATCCGGAAGACTATTCCAGAGTTTCGGAGCTAAATGTGAAAATGCCCTCCCTCCTTTAGTGGACTTAGATATCCTAGGAATGACCAGAAGCCTCGAGTTTAGTGATCTTAAAGAGCGCGATGGATTGTAGGGCGATAAAAGATCAGTTAAATACACTGGAGCTAAACCATTTAGGGCTTTATAGGTCAGTAGCAATACTTTGTAATTGATACGGAACTTAATAGGTAACCAGTTTAGAGATGATAAAATTGGTGTTATATGATCATATTTTCTTGACCTAGTAAGAACTCTAGCAGCTGCGTTTTGGACTAACTGTAGCTTGTTTATTGATGATGCAGGACAACCAGCTAATAAAGCATTACAGTAATCTAGTCTCGAGGTCATGAATGCATGAACTAACTTTTCTGCATCAGAAATAGATAGCATGTTACGTAGCTTGGCAATGTTTCTAAGGTGGAAAAATGCTGTTCTTGTAACATATGAAATATGACTTTCGAAAGACAAGTTGCGGTCTAATATAACACCCAGATCTTTCACTGTAGTGGATAAAGTGACAGGACATCCTTCCAAGTTAAAGTTGTATTTTGAGAGGTTTTGTGGGCAGTTTTTTGGACCAATAAGTAATACCTCCGTTTTATCTGAATTTAATAGCAGAAAATTACACGTCATCCAGTGTTTAATATCATCAACACACGCTGTCAGTTTAGATAATTTAGCGTTTTCATCTGGTCGTGATGAAATATATAATTGAGTGTCATCAGCATAACAGTGGAAATTAATTCCATGTTTTCTTATAATATTACCAAGTGGCAGCATATATATTGAGAATAGCAGAGGGCCTAGCACGGATCCTTGCGGCACCCCATAGTCTACTGATGTTATCTGTGATTTTTCCCCATTTAGACAGACAAAATGGTAGCGGTCTGATAAATACGATCTAAACCAGTTTAATGCCTGTCCCTGAACACCAGTGTAATTTTGAAGTCGATCTAATAGTATTTTATGATCTATAGTATCGAACGCAGCACTAAGATCGAGTAGAACTAGTATTGAGATACAGCCTTGGTCAGAAGCTAGAAGTAAATCATTTGTGATTTTAACGAGTGCGGTTTCTGTGCTGTGATGCGGCCTGAATCCTGATTGAAATTTTTCATAGATATCATTTTCTTGCAAGAAAGAGGACAATTGAGCGGACACAACTTTTTCTAGTATTTTAGACATGAATGGAAGATTTGATATTGGTCTGTAATTTGCTAGGTTATTATGATCTAATTGTGGCTTCTTAATGAGAGGCTTTATGACTGCCAACTTGAATATTCTTGGAACATGACCTAAAGATAAAGACGAGTTAATAATATTGAGAAGAGGCTCTTCCACTACAGGTAACAACTCTTTCAGTAGTTTAGTGGGTATTGGATCTAATAAACATGTTGTTGGTTTAGATGCAATGATAAGTTTATTTAGCTCTTCCTGTCCTATAGTTGTAAAGCGGTGTAGTAGTTCTTGAGGGGCGATAATTGCGGTTGAATCATAAGACATCATTAATGATTGTACATTTACAATTTTGTTTCTGATGCTTTCTATTTTGTCAGCGAAGAAGTTCATAAAATCATTACTACTAAACTGTGACGGAATATTTTGCTCAGGCGATGTTTGTTTATTTGTTAGTGTAGCCACAGTGTTAAATAAAAACCTTGGATTATTTTGGTTATTTTCTATTAGTTTGCGGAGATGCTCAGCTCTGGCTGCTTTTAGGGTTATAACGTGACATACTTTCTTTCCATGCGATTCTAAAGACCTCTAAATTAGTTTGTTTCCATTTACGCTCTCAGTTACGAGTTTCTCTCTTGATAACATGTGTAGCACTGTTGTACCATGGTGCTTTAGTTTTCTCTTTAACCTTTTTTAATCTAATTGGTGCTACAATTTCTAATGTACTAGAGAAAATGGTGCTCATACTGCTAGTCATTTCCTCTAGTTCATCTGTTTGTTTGGGTTCACTTAGCAGCTGAGACAGATCCGGTAAGCTATTTGAGAATCTATCTATAGTGGTTGGAAGGATTGTTCTGCCTGGCCGATAACGTGGCGCAACATGACAGATTTCAGCAGTACGCAGTATGCAAGTTACCATGTAATGGTCAGTGACATCATCACTTTGTGGTATAATATCTATATCGGTTGGGTTGGTTCCATGTGATATAATTAAATCTAGTGTGTGATTAAGACGATGAGTGGGACCAGTGACGTTTTGCTTGACCCCAAAGGAATTTAATAGATCTGTAAACGCAGCCACTAACGCGTCATTTGTGTTATCTACGTGTATGTTAAAATCTCCAACAATTAATGCTTTATCGACGTTGACCAATAGATCTGAGAGAAAGTCTGCAAACTCTTTTAGGAAATCAGCATAGGGCCCTGGAGGTCTATATACAGTAGCTAAGGCTAGAGATAATACAGATTTCTTTCTTACATCTAATAGCGTAACATTTAGCACTAGTACTTCAAATGAATTAAACCTGTGACCTGTTTTCTGGGTAACATTTAGAATATCTCTATAGATTGTTGCAACACCGCCGCCACGACCAATCAGACGGGGCTCATGCTTATAACAGTATCCTGGCGGAGTAGACTCATTAAGACCGAAATAATCATTTGGCTTAAGCCAGGTTTCAGTAAGGCAAAGTACATCGAAACTATTATCTGTGACCATTTCATTTACAATAACCGCCTTAGGTGTGAGCGATCTAATGTTTAGAAGACCTAGTTTTAGAAATTGTTTTTGTTCACTAATATTGCGATTTTCTGGTTTAATCACAATTAGATTTTTCCTAGATCCTACAGTAGATTTAATGTTTGACCTCACTAAACGAGGAATAGACACAGTTTCTATATAATGTTCTACATTGGTACTTATGTCAATTAAGTTAGTACAAAATTGGTTTTGTTCACTAATATTGAGATTTTCTGGTTTAATCTCAATTAGATTTTTCCTAGATCCTACAGTAGATTTAATGTTTGACCTCACTAAACGAGGAATAGACACAGTTTCTATATAATGTTCTACATTGGTACTTATGTCAATTAAGTTAGGACAGCAAATACTGTTATTTGGACTTTGACTTACTAGTCATATGATGGCGGTGTGCAGCGCTCTCGAGATGTTGTCCGACAGAAGAGCCGCTCCGATTCTGCTGGGGTGGAGGCCATCAGGACGGAAGAGCCTAGGTCGCTCCCAAAACAGATTCCAATTATTTACAAAGAGCAGCTTCTGTTCATTACACCATGACATTAACCATTCATTTAGAGCAAATAATCTACTGAACTTTTCATGTCCTAGTCGGTACGTGGGAAGCGGTCCAGACACGATGATCGATGCTTCAGGCGATGTTCTGCGAACCGTCTCGATCAGACTCCTGTAGTCCCTCTTCAGAACCTCCGTCTGCCGCAGCCTGGTGTCGTTCGATCCCGCGTGCAGCACGACAGCTCCGATGCGCTCGTCACCGTTCAGGATCTCGGGAACCTGCGCAGCGACATCGAGAACTCGAGCACCAGGAAAGCAGTGAGTGATAACCTTGCCTTTACCTGAGGTAGCGTGGACATGCCGGACGATGGAAGTACCGATGACCACAGCGTCGCGTTCCGTCTCGCGAAGAGGGGAGAAGCGGTTCCGGGTGGAGATCTCGAAGACCGGGAGGGGCGGAGAGGTCCTCGCTCTGGTCCTGGCTCGCGTCTTCCGCTGTGGAAACACCCAGGGTCCATGGCGCTGTGTCGGTGCCAGAGTGAACGAAGCCAGGGATGATGATCGCGTCCTGGGTGCTTGGGTCCTGTGCAGAGAAACACGCGGAGTAGACGAGGTCGGAGTCAAAATGTTAGTATCCACTGACTTGTGCGCATCGGCGCGTGATGTTTCAAGCGCCGTTCGCCGCTCTCTCAGCACAGCTTGTCTGTCTAGAAGGCCGCGAATCTGCCTCTCCAACGACTGCAACTCCAACTGCACCGAATGCAGCTCGAACGTGTCCTCGCCTGCACTCAAAGGTAACATTAGACACACATCCGAGTTATTCGCCATTGTAGCAGAAGTGCTACGATGGCGAATTGTAGCTATCAGTGTTTACCGGGTGTAACGTTAAACAAGTTACCACGCGTGCAAGGCTAGCGGGCTACGGCTAGTAGCGGAAGTTCGGATATAAGTAGCGATATCAAAGCAATCCGATTGTTTTTTATAGAGAATCGTATCGGAGATATGTTCACACGCTGTAAATAATAGAAAGTATTCTTTTGTAAGCGAGTATTAAGGAGAAAATCAAGGATTATGAATCAATTTGACGGAGCTCAAACACAAACAACGCGCTCACAACCCGCGCATGCGCAGTATCTGATTGTGTTTACTCTTGCTTTTCTTGCCATTGCAAACTGAGTTACAGCAGCCAGAGAAACACTAACATTAAAATGTCATCAAACTGCCCAACTAAAGAAAACACTGATCACCATGATGGTGACATTAAAAAAAGTTTCAACACAAAATCAAAAATTTTTAAATTCTCAATAAGAGCTTCTGTAGACGTCTGACAGAAATAAAGTCAGTCTGGTTAGTAATGTGTGAAGCTGGTAATGCTGTTTGTGGAGTTGTTTAATCCTCCTCTGCTGAGATCTTCAGAGATTTAATGTGTTCTTTTATCTTCAGTTGATTTCATCTAAAGCTGTGGCTGAAGTCAGTTGTAGTTCTTGTGTTTCTCATCTCTAATGGTCAATCATCACTTAATTAATCACTTAATTATCCCATTAACTTTAACACTTCTTAAGTGTTACTTTTAACACCCTGTAGTGTGGACACATATGTACACTGACGAGTGTTAATTTAACACTGGGGATTTTGCTGTGTAAGAGAGGCAAGAAATCAGTCTATTATACGACCTGGGGACTGATAAAGGAATAATGGACTTTTCACCAGTTTTATCATGATCAGTTGTGTGATTTTTTTTTACCCGGCAAGATGATAAAACTGTATATATTGCTGGTCAACTTTTCATATTGAAACTTCAAGTTCCATTTCATTGCTAAGCCATAACAAATTTGTATGATTATCCGATTGAAATTTAAGTTGTCATTTGTTTAAAATATTGCTCTTTGTCATAAACTTAACATAATAAGCTTTAGTGTGTCTTTTAAATCCACAGTTGTGCTTCCAATTTTAAACCTAAACAAAATGTTTTATTAAAGGCGCGCGTGTGTGTGTGTGTGTGTGGGGGGGGGGGGTATTATTTTGATAACAATTTGTCCCTCTAACTTCAGGAGATCTGAGGATTGTGATATTGGGAATGACAGGAGCTGGAAAGAGTGCAACGGGAAACACCATCCTGGGCAGAGAAGAGTTTAAAGTGGATTTTAGTCCAAAGTCAGTAACTCAACAATCTGAGAGAAAAGAGACAAGAAAAGGTAGAAGAAGCGTATCGATAATCGACACTCCAGGCCTGCAAGATTCAAAAGGAAAGGAAAAGGAAGTGAGGGCTGAACTAAAGAAGTGCATGAAAATCTTTGCTCCTGGTCCTCATGTGTTCCTGCTGGTCATCAGACTGGACGAAAAATACACAGAGGAAAAGATGAACATAGTGAAGTGGATCCAGGAGAACTTTGGAGAAGAAGCTGCTTGTCACACTATCACTCTGTTGACGCTGATTCACTGAGCAATAGACCACTACAGGATCATATAGAAGACAGCACAGATCTACGGCAGTTAATCATCAGCTGTGGTGGCAGATATCATGCATTCAACAATGAAGACGAAAATAATCAAGCTCAAGTCAATGAGCTCCTGCTGAAGATTGATAAAATGGTGGTTAAAAATGAAGGGAAGCACTACACTGATGAGATGTACAGTAAAGCCCAGGCACGGCTGGTGAAAACCATTGAAAAATGCTGGGAAGCTGTACAAGTAGTATTTGGAGTTGTAGCAGTACTAGCATTTGTATTTGTATTACTATTCGTAGTTGGATTTGTAAAAGCAGTTGCAGAAGAAATCTTCTACATGAAGAAGAAGTAGAAGAATATATTCTAAATATTATAAAATAGACAAATTATTTATTTGTTTAATGTCAAAAAAAGACTAAGGCCACATCCACACGAAGCCAGAGCTTTCCCTATCCAATCTTTGTTTCCCTCGTCTCAAGAATCATCTGCATACACAAAAAACCACTGAAACCGACTCAAAACGATGTAATATACATGCCAGACCAGTATGTGGTGCTGTAATTCTGCCACAGAAATACAATGAAAACGGAGAAGAAGAGTTGGAGCGATGACATCATTGTTTCTCAAAATATATGGACCGGCTGTACACACGAAAACGCAAGGGTGTCGTTTTCAGATTTATCCACTCTGGGACCCAGTTTCAAAAAATAACGGTTTCAGGCTCCTAAAATGCCAGATCCGTGTGGACGAAACGCTGATACAGTACAACATTTTTACATTTACAGCTAAACGCATCTCCATGTTGACGGGGCCTAAAACATCAATGTTTTCCATGAAGCAATTTACAATTGAGCCACAGGGGTACAATTATTAGAATACATGATCAAGACAGTAAATCCCCTGGTGTTGAATTAACACCGCTCTATGTTCATATGGGAACCACCAGCAGGTGTTAAAGTAACCCTGAAGGCAGTGTTAGAGTTAATAAGATACTTAAGTGATTCATTGAGTGATGATTGTTTGATTATTGATGAACACCTGATGATAATGGGCAGAATCACTGAAGGAAAGAGAAACACAAGAACTTGACTTCAGCCACAGCCTTAGATGAAATCAACTGAAAAGACATTCAATCTCTCTTATTACAAACCACACTGACTTTATTTCTGTCTGCAGTTTGTTAACAGAGGTTTAGATGTTGATGTTTTATTGAACATTTTTGTAATATTAAATGATTTACCATCATTATCAGCAGGTTCACTTGTTTAAAACTTTATATAAAACTACCTTTCACTAAAAATAGAAAGATCATGTCTGATTAATCAGACAGGCTTGAATAATTTTTGCATACTTCTGATGGATCAAAAATATCACACAAAAAACACTGTACTGAGAGTGTGATTAACACATACTGTACACATACACATGCACTATATATATATATATATATATATTTCATACATTTTATGTCTTAATCGTTAGCATGTTTAAAATGGAATTAAATATTTTAATTTAATTAATAAATTGAACGATAGTCAAAATCAAGTCAAATTTTATTTATATAGCACATTTAAAAGCAACAGAGTTACACCAAAGGGCTGTACAATAAAACAATTTGCACATAAAATAAAGCATAAAAAGAAACAAGGCAGATACACAATATAAACAGTATTATATATATATATATTAGACCCGATACAATCAAAAATAATAAGATTCAGATGAGATTCAAGAGCAGATTTAAAACTGGCTAATGAAGGTGCACACCTCACATTGAAGGGCAGACTGGTCCAGAGTTTAGGTGCTGCAGCAGAGAAGGCCGACCACCCTTGGTTTTACAGTGAAAACACGGGACAGTTAAAAGAAGCTGATTACATGACCTAAGAGTTATTTGGGGAGTGTAAGGAATCAGAAGGTCACTAATGTATTATGGTGCAACACCAGATAGAGCCTTGTACACAAATACTGCAACTTTAAAATCGATTCTGAACTTAAGCCAATGTACGGTCGCTAAAATGGGAAAAATTTGATCTCTCTTTTTTGTGCAGATAAGAAGTCTTGCTGCAGCATTTTGTACAATTTGCAGGGGAGAGATAGTAGTTTGAGGCAGGCCACAGAACAGGGAATAACAGTAGTCCAGATGTGATGTTATGAAGGCGTGGATTACGGTCTCTAAGTCTTTTGGAGACGACAACTGTTTTAATTTCGCAATTGATCTCAAATGAAAGAAACTGCCCTTTACCACTGAACTTATTTGTTTCTCAAAATGTAGTGACGAATCGAATGTAATCCCCCTACATTCCTTAAATTAGGTTGAACTGTGGCAGAGATAGAACCTAAATTAAAGGGAGATTGTTACGTCCGCGACAAATGTTGGTTGGGTTTTTTTTCCCCTTTCTCTATTATTCTCAGCTATCATTCATTCTTAGGTTCATGATTGGTTGGTTTTCACATCAATCATCATTTGTTCCTGAGTTACATCCCTCCCAAAGAACCAATCAGAGCTCGCCTTCCCTGTATAAAGACTCGGAAGGGACCAGAGTAAAATTAGGTGTGGTTTTCTCTTGTTTGCTTTGATTTCTTGTTGTTTGTGTCTAGCCTCCCCAACTGATGTTTTGTTGGTTGAGATGGAGCAGTTTTCATTAAACAGTAATAGCCTGTAAAAAAACCCACTGAGCAAAGCTATGTCCAAAAGACGTCTTTTCAATGTCTTTGCCCCTAGAGGCGTACGTTGAAAAGACGTCCACTGAGGAGCCAGAATTAAAGTTTTTATGACGTTCTGCACGTCTGATACCCAGCCAGCACAGTCATGTGGGGCCCATATGGGCGTCACCTGGGCTGTCTAACTGGGGCCCAGCCAGTTTTGTCCTCAGTTTCCATGTAGGCCCCACATGGGCTAGCCCAGATGAACTGAACGCTGCTCAGTGTGCACACTACAGGCTGTTAAATGGAACTGAATCAGTGTTGGAGTTAATGAGATAATTAAGTGATTAATAGAGTAATGACTGAATATTACTGAAGACTCCTGATGATAACAAGCAGAATCACTGAAGGACAGAGAAACACAACAGACTTCAGACACAACTTCACAAAAGCATTATCAGCTTCCCTATTTACCTATTAGATTGACTTTCTGTTATCTTAGTTTTTATTGATAATTCCCACTGAGCAAATGTGTACGTTGAAAAGACGTCCACTGAGGAGCCAGAATGAAAGTTTTTATGACGTCTGTTTTTGACGTGTTCTGCACGTCCGATATAGACGCTCATGGAACCTCAGGGTTAAAAACTAGTTCAAATTGTGGACATATTTTCCATTTGTAATTGCAAAGCAACTCACAGACAGTGTGTGTTTGTCCAGAAATCATGAAAATAAAAGAAACTTAGCTCACACCTTTAGACACTTTAGACAACTTAGCATCTGTAATTCACACATCTTTGGATCGTGAGAGAATCGTGGGATTCAATCCAGGATCTTCTTGCTGTGAGGAGACAGTGTTTCCCACTGAGACACTGGTGCTGTCCTTAATCACAGACATAAGACACACTTTGACTATTTCTGTCAGACGTCTACGGAAGCTCTTACTGAGAATTAACAGAGCTTTAGATGTTGATATTTATGGTGAATTTGAAGTCACCATTGTGGTGGGAAGCGTTTGCTTTAGTTGGGCTCTTGGTCCCTCTTCTTGAGTTAGCTTTTCTTTGGCTGCTGTAACTGTGTGTGAAACACAATACTTATGGCTTAGAAAGCAAAGATAAAGTGACTTCAGGTGTTGTCAGCTCCTTGTTGATGACTAAATCATCAGAAGTCTAGAATCTGATGTTGTGCTTTTGTGTTCTTGTTCTCAAAACTCATAACTAAAAAAATACTATCTGTGCAATAATTATGGTCCTGACCAATTAAAAATATTTTTCTTCTAATATTTTTCTTATTTATATTAAAATTAGTATTAAGGTTGAATTAGAGAATTCTTATTCAAAGAGGCAAATTAGAGTCATTTTGTGGCTTGAAAAATAATAATTTCCATTTGTAATGCCATTACCCACTGGTGCCTTTATGGCTCTTTAATCAATATACATGTATCTAATCTAATTGCTCAAAAAAGTATTGCAGTTTTGCATTTTAATAAATATTTTGATATGATCAAACACTAGATTTCTTTAAATGGGAAATTTTAAAATGTTAATAACGTACATATCCTTATTTCCTTTTACACAGTAAAATCCCCAGTGTTAAATTAACACTGCTCAGAGCACATATGGTCCCACTCTACAGAGTGTTAAAGTAACACTGAATCAGTGTTAAAGTTAATGAGATAATTAAGAGATTAATTAAGTGATGATTGACCATTAGTGATGAACACCTGATGATAATGAGCAAAATCACTGAAGAAAAGAGAAAAAAGAAAAACACAAGAACTACAACTGACTATAAAAAAGACATTAAATATCTGAAGATCTCAGCAGAGGAGGATTAAACAACTAACCAGACTGACTTTATTTCTGTCAGACGACTACGGAAGCTCTTATTGAGGTTTAGATGTTGATGTTTTATTGAAAATAAAAGTTGTTTGAAGTTACCATTATGGTGATTAGTGTTGCTTTAGTTGGACTCTTGACCCTTGACTTATTAAAACAAGGTTTTCTCTGGCTGCTGTAACTGTTCTTTACGCTGAGAACAGCAAGAGAAAATTGATGATGACAAATTGAAGACAGATGATACAGTTGTTATCATCATATAGTGCCTAATTTGCTGATCTTCTGAGAGTCATTGATTGTAGTAGCCGTGTGACTCTACAGCAGAAGATCCAGCAGTGTTTTCTTCACATAAACTAAGTGATTACCAAAAAATGTGTACATAAGTTTTGTATTCCAGGTTAATAACACATCACATAATAAGCACTCTAACTCCTGCAAATTTTACTCACACATAGATATCAAGAAACAGCCTATGAATCTCAACAATGGTGACATGCCGCAATGCATTCTGGGTGCATCACGCAAAACTCTATGGCTATGGCTATGGCTCTATGGCTTCCAGAATGCATTGTGGCATGAAGCATGTCACCATTGTTGAGATTCATAGGCTTATTCTTGATGTCTGTGTGTGAGTAAAACATGTATGAGTCAGAAGAGATTAGTGTACAATCTATTTCAAAATGAATTTAGGTCTTCTGATTAGAATCCTGCTGGATCTTCTCTAGAATCACAATAAAAAAAGTTAATAGTATATTGCTCATACTCAGTCATAACATCGGTTAATTTAATTACTACACAATGATCATATTTTCATCATCAAGCAGCTGGCAAAATCTGAATGTGTATACCCTTGCTTTTCTTGCCATAACAAACTCTGTTACAGCAGCCAGAGAAACACGAACAATAAAAAAGTCATCAAACTGCCAAACTAAAGAAAACACTGATCACCATGATGGTCACATTAAGAACTAACACTTTTCTAAACAAAATCAAACAAAAAATCTGTTAATTCTCATTAAGAGCTTCTGTAGATGTCTGACAGAAATAAAGTCAGTCTGGTTAGTAATGTGTGAAGCTGGTAATGCTTATTGTGGAGTTGTTTAATCCTCCTCTGCTGAGATCCTAAGAGATTTAATGTCTTTTTTATAGTCAGTCATAGTTTTGGTGTTTTTCTTTTTTCCAATTTTTTTCAGTGATTCTGCTCATTATCATCAGGTGTTCACCACTAATGGTCAATCATCCCTTATTTAATCTCTTAATTATCTCATTAACTTTAACACTGATTCAGTGTTACTTTAACACTCTGTAGAGTGGGACCATATGTGCTCTGAGCAGTGTTAATTTAACACTGAGGATTTTACTGTGTAGGTCAAATAGGAAAGGGAGGAGGACTGGCTTCTATTTTTAAAAACACTTTTAATTGTACTTTGATTGAGTTTCGGCAGTTTGTAAGCTTTGAACTGCAAACTTTTGAAATCAAATCAATAACACCTATCCTCTGTGCTGTTATTTATCGACCACCAGGAGCAAATAAGGACTCTATTTCAGAACTGGCTACTCTCTTTACAGATATTATTTTAAAATATGATAAAATTTTAGTTATGGGGGATTTAAATATCCATGTGTGCTGTCCAACAAACCTCTTAGCAAAATACTTTTTAAATTTAATTGATTCCTTTGGATTTCAGCAAATGGTGAAGGGGCCTACGCATAACCGGGGACACACGCTGGACTTGATCATGTCCTTTGGCTTAGATGTCAAGGACATTATCATTGATGACTTTTTGTTATCTGACCACAATCCGGTCTTATGTTCTGTCTCTCTTCCTTGCCAACTGAAAAAACTTTGTCCAGTTAAAAAATGGCTTCGTCCACTAATGCCCAATACACATTTGGACTTTAATGCTTCTTTCATGGAGATGTTACAATGTGTTCAAGTGGATCTTTTATCTCCACATCTTGATGTAGAAGAAGCTGTTAATAGTTTTAATGTTGTATGCAAAGAAACATTAAACTGTGTTGCCCCTTTGTGACAGGTATGTAGAAAAAGTAAGTCTGCTCCATGGTACAATGAAGAGGTGAAATTGTTACGAAGACAGTGTAAAATGGTAAATAAATGGACTGCATTTATATAGCGCTTTTAACAGACCTACGGCCATCCAAAGCGCTTTACATTTTGCCTCACATTCACCCATTCACACACCGACGGCAGTGTCAGCCATGCAAGGCGCCATCCAGCTCGTCGGGAGCAGCTGGAGTTAGGTGTCTTGCTCATGGACACCTCGACACTTGGTCAGGTGGAACCGGGGATCGAACCACCAACAGCAGAAGATGTGAACGTAAATGGAAGAGAGACAAATTACAAATTTCTTATGAAATGTTAAGAGACTCCTTAGGTAAATTCCAGTGGGCTGTAAAAGCTGCCAGGTCTAGATATTTCTCAGACATTATTAAGAAAAATCAAAAAAATTCAAGAGTCCTTTTCACGACAATTGACTCATTTCTGAATCCGACATTAGAGGTGCCTGGAGATACATCCATGGAGCTATGTGAAGGTCTTTTAGAATTTTTTGTTGGGCGTATTTCTGACATCAGAAAGAATATACAACAGTGTTCATATGTGCCTATGGATACAGTTGTAATTCATGCTGTGTTGTCTGATTTTGAGCCTATCTCTTTAGCTATGCTTTTAGATACTGTATGTAAGCTTAAGCCGACATCTTCCCCCCCAAGATATTGTTCCCACAACACTATTTAAGAAAGTCATTGAGTTGATAGGTCCATTTGTATTAACTATAATTAATAAGAGTCTACAGTCTGGAATTGTACCAACTTATTGTAAACATGCTATAGTACATCCCTTGTTGAAAAAACCAAACCTAGATACGAGTGTGCTGTGCAATTATAGACCTATTTCAAAGCTTCCTTTTTTAGCAAAGATTTTAGAGAAAACAGTTTTTAATCAGCTCGAATCCTTCCTTAGTGAAAATACTATAGGTGAAATTTTTCAGTCAGGGTTTAAAAAACAACATAGCACAGAATCTGCACTATTGAAAGTATTGAATGACATTTTTATTGCTACTGACCAGGGTGATGTGACTGTACTTTTACTATTGGATCTGTCAGCAGCGTTTGATACTATTGACCACAACATTTTGCTCTCACGCCTAGAAAATCATGTAGGGATTCGAGGAAATTGCCTGAATTGGATTAGGTCTTATTTTGAAAACAGAACTTTTTCTGTTCAGACCGGGGAATTTACATCTACTTCAGCGCTGCTATCGTGTGGTATTCCACAAGGATCCGTTTTAGCACCAGTATTTTTTTCACTGTATATGCTTCCGTTAGGTCAAATCATGAGGAAATATGGTATTTCTTATGGTATTCCGAGTCCTTTGATCCATCCAAAATTGACTTGGGTACACTTTCACCTTTTCGGATGCATCAGGTAAAAAATTTAGGTATAATTTGGGATAGTGCATTAAAATTTGAAAAACAGATAAACGAAGTCGTTAAAACTAGTTTCTTTTTTTTGAGACTAATCGCTAAAATCAAGTCCTTTGTGTCACAGAAGGACCTGGAAAAGATAATTTATGCTTTTATTTTCTCGAGACTAGATTATGGTAATGCACTATATTATGGTGTTCAACAAAAAAGTTTAGACAGATTACAGTTGGTGCAAAACGCAGCCGCAAGACTTCTGACAGGTACACGGAAAAATGAGCACATCACCCCTGTACTAAGACAATTACATTGGCTGCCAGTCTCCTATCGGATTAATTTTAAGATTTTATTATTTGTTTTTAAAGCTTTACATGACACTGCTCCAACATACATAGTCGATTTGATCCAGGTAAAGAAACCAAAGAGATCGTTACGCTCTGATTCACGAAATCTCTTAGTGGTCCCACGGACGTACCGGAAAATGAGGGGAGACCGCTCTTTTGCCGCAGTTGGTCCTAGACTGGAATGGATTACCCCATTATATCCGACAGTGCTCCAGTCTTAGGGAGTTTAAAAGACAGTTAAAATCATATTTTTTTGCTTTGGCGTTCGATCATACATGAGTGTGTGCTAGTGGTGTTTATATGCTTTTTTATTTTATTTTTTAATTTATTTTATATTTTTATGGTGGTGTAATGAAACTGAATTTGAATGTGATTGTATAATTATGTATTATTTGGCCCTTGTACAGCACTGTGGTCAACTTCTGTTGTATTAGTATGTGCTTTATAAATAAATTGAACATTGAACATTGAACAGCCATTTTGTGTTGTGCCATTTATGTTGCGGTCCTGACCTAGACCGGGGCCGTAACAACCAGTCTCTCTGATTTGATCATTTATGTATTGTAAATCCACCATAAACTCTCTCTACACTTATAAAACATTACTGGTATGCATTTTGAGACAAAACAATAGCACTGACATATTTTATTTTGTATGTTTGTATGATTTGTTAGTGCAAGTTATTGTCAGTTAAAGGGTTAGTTCACCCAAAAATGAAAATTCTGTCATTAATTACTCACCCTCATGTCGTTGGACACCCGTAAGACCTCCGTTCATATTCGGAACACAA
Organism: Gobio gobio; assembly: GCF_949357685.1. NCBI lineage: Eukaryota > Metazoa > Chordata > Actinopteri > Cypriniformes > Gobionidae > Gobio > Gobio gobio. The sequence goes on from NC_137099.1 coordinate 66,728,126, forward strand.
ATGAAGATATTTTAGTTGAAAGCTGATGGCTGAGAAAGGCTTCACACAGGCCTCCATTGGCATTCAGTACATTGACACTTCCAAGATCCATGAAAGGCACTTAAAACGTCGTTACAAAGTCTATCTCACCACAGTGACTCTACAATAATATTACGATGCGACGACAATAGTTTTTGTGCGCAAAAAAAAATCAAAATAACACCTTTATCCAACTTGTTCTTGTCTTCCGTGTGCGCCTCCACGACGCATGCGCGAGAATATGACGTAGCGCCGGTGTTCGGGAATCGATGAAATACACACTTAAGCCCCATTTTGAGCACTACGCCGAGACCTAAAGCACGATCAATGTAGAATCCAACAGCTGGGACACGCGCGTCTTCCTCTGCTCGTAAACAAATCGCTTCTGGGTCATATGTCCGAACGCCGGATCTGCGTCATATTCTCGCGCATGCGTCGTGGAGGCACACACGGAAGACAAGAACAAGTTGGATAAAGGTGTTATTTTGATTTTTTTTTGCGCACAAAAACTATTGTCGTCGCATTGTATGATTATTGTAGAGCCACTGTGGTGAGATAGACTTTGTAACGACGTTTTAAGTGCCTTTCATGGATCTTGGAAGTGTCAATGTACTGAATGCCAATGGAGGCCTGTGTGAAGCCTTTCTCAGCCATCAGCTTTCAACTAAAATATCTTCATTTGTGTTCCGAATATGAACGGAGGTCTTACGGGTGTCCAACGACATGAGGGTGAGTAATTAATGACAGAATTTTCATTTTTGGGTGAACTAACCCTTTAAGATGGCTCAAACATGCATTTTAGTCTACAGATAGAATGCATTTATATATAGACTTTTAGTGAAATATAAAAAAACATTGTTAAATATAACAGACATAGTAAAGTAAAAAATTAAAGGTAATAAGGTAATTGCAGTCGCACTGGATACAATGTTTTTGTCTGTTTGTTCGTTGGCGCATTTGCCATATGATGAACCCACATCTGCAATATTCATCGATGATGATGACCCTTTGTGAAAGTCTTCTTCTGTTACAGAAAGTGTTCAAGTGCCTTGTGTTCAGGAGTTTATAAAAAATCCATCAGGACACGACAAGCACTTTATATGCGTGACTCTGCTGTGCTGCCGTCGCTCCGTAGAGGTTTCTGTGAAAGCCAAGGGAAGAATGAAGAAGCTGACGCCACAAACGCTGATTTAAAACACTCAAACACTCTCACTAGAGTACCTGACTGCTGGTGGACCGGCTGACACCGTATTCTGCTTTCTTCTTATATGGACACATTCGGCCAACCCGATTGTGATACTCCATCCTGACCTGGAGGGGGCGACACAACAGCTAAAGGACATGATATTTGACTAAATCAGGGGTGTCCAATCCTGATCCTGGAGGGCCACTCTCCTGCTAAGTTTAGCTCCAACCCCAATTAAACACACCTGAGCCATCATGAGCCATCAAGGTCTCACTAAGGATACTAGAAACTTCTAGGCAGGCGTGTTGAGGCATGTTGGAGCTAAACTCTGCAGGACAGTGGCCCTCCAGGACCAAGTTTCCCTGGACTAAATGATAATGATTGCACTTTCTGGCCAAGTCCAATTTTATACATTCAGAATACTGGTCAACTTATAGGGATTTTACGATGTCCGACAACGATACTGACATCTTAAGCCCTATTCGCACGGGATTAGTATTATCTGGGGACCTCTGGTGATTTGTAATAATTGCAGAGAATGTCTGTGATCTTAATCCCGTCCGAATCGGCCATGTCTGTAATTTGTAAAGTAAAAATTCCCCCGCAAATTACCTACCATATTTCGCCGAACACAGAGGTCCTGTGATAATATTAGTCCCGTGCGAATCGGCACCTCTGTGATTTGGCCAGGATTAGGCGGATCGTATATCATTTTTGCAAGGTTTTTGTGTCCTGTGCGCATTTTTATCTTTATCTTTCATGAAGAATGGAGCTAGGCTGCATATAATGCGCACCGTTATGAATTCCTGTACAGCCGCGCGGATTATACTTTCAGTTTAGAATGAGCAATTTGGGAGTAAATTGCTTGAATGATGTGTTTAATATTATTCTTAATGAAAAACACAAAAACAGAACATATGACAAACTCGCTTAAATGTGCGCTTTTACATTTAGCTTTGAAACTGAATCTTCCGCCGTAGGCCTATATTGTTATTATTGCTCAGTTCAGTTTTTAATTGTAGCGTCTGTTCTCTATACTGAACTAAATTATTTGTATTACTATAAAACAATCAAAATGATATCGATACGACTGTTTATAATTTCATACAGCTATATCTAAAACGAAAAAACATTTACAGACATCATATCTGGGAGATAAGTCAGTAAATTCGAGTAAAATCACAGGCTTGCTTATCCTGTGCGAATGCGCCACGCAAAATTCAGATGTGGGGGAGTAATTTCTAAATCACACGAGGTCCTCAGATAATACTAATCCTGTGCGAATAGGGCTTTAGAGAGAAGGGTGACTGCCTATTCCGAATGTATAGGATATGCAGTTTCATTCATTTAATAAGAGAAAAAATCTGACAAAGTTACGAATATAAGCATAAATGATGTTTTTCAGATGTTTGACAAAATTGCGGACATGTGGTATCTTCGGATTCGGCATGACACAAGGAATCCATCGACACCAAGATTATGGTGCCATTTCATTTTCAGATCTCATGACCTGTAGGTGGCGCTGTTCTCAGATTTGGCATGGACCCTTAGATCATGGTTTTGATTAAATGTACAAATTTTTATTTAGATTGATCAAAGTTTGGCCGAGATACAGCCTTTAAACCAATTTTGGATCGTCATATTGCCCAGCTCTAAATCATGTGTTTTGTGGTGTGTGTAAGTACCTGTTTTGCCAGCAGGCAGTGCATGATGAAGATGAACACCCCCTGGAGGCTGTTGAAGATGGTGAAGAGATACGACATGACTTCAGTCCCGTTCTCCTGGAAGAGGAAGAAGCCAAAGATCCACGTCCCCCCGAGAACACACAACTGAGCCACTGCGGTCATGGTAAATCTCCTACAGAGAAACACACACAGATAGAAAACCACTGATAGAAAGCAATTACAGAATGACTCATGAAAACTATAATAGTATATGAATGATAGTTAAATAACACTGACACACACCTGATCTGTTTGAGTTTGGAGAGGTCTGGATTGAGACTGGAGAATTTTGTTGCCAGTTTCCACACAGTGATGATGAAGACAATACAGTTGAGGATGATGATGATGCCGACGGGTGCGAAAAAACTCAAGATAAAATACCGCTCAAGAGAGAGCCAACAGCTGAAACACACACGATAGGATGATAAATCAGTCACATGGTTACAAAAACACACACAAAAGAGTAATTCATTCATCTTCCCCATTTCATATTCCCTTTGAGAATTAATCAGACACTCATGAATGAGTTGATGTTTGACCATGAAGGTAAGTCTATAATCCCTAACAACAGATTGTGGAGATTGGATTGGAGATCAGGCGGTTGTGTCGATACCAAATGTGAATCTCTTGCATTTTGATTCAAATTCACCTGCATTTCTGGTTCAGAATGACCTCTCTATATGAAGTATTACTTAAATAACCCATGAAATTATTCACTTTATGTACAACTTGTTTGCTAATCATACAGGAAGTTTTTCATCAGGCTTTAGTTTACATCAAAGCCACGAACCTTGATTTAAATTATTTATTTGCACATGGAATGAATATTCAGTAGCCTGACGTTGTCATACTCAATTCTAGTCAGAATTTGAGTCTGATACTGCTCTAGAGTCTGCTCTAGAGTTCAGTGGGGTAAAGCAGCGTGCTTTACCCCACTGCCATCCACGCTTTGCATTGCACTTGGTGATGTGAGGCTTGGATGAGCTGCTCGGCCATGGAAACCCATTCCATGAAGCTCTACAAACTGTTCTTGAGCTCATCTGAAGGCCACAGAAGTTTGGAGGTCTGGAGTTCTTGACTCTGCAGAAAGTTGGCGACTTCTGTGACCCTCAGCATGCGCTGACCCCGCTCTGTGATTTCACTTCGTGGCTGAGTTGCTGTTGTTCCCAATTTCACTTTGTTATAATCCCACTAACAGTTGACCATGGACTTATTGAACAGGTGGCCACCGATCACGGTACCACGCTTCACTGAGCTCCTGAGAGCGACCCATTCTTTCACAAATGTGTGTAGAAGTGTCTGCATGCCTAGTGCTTGATTTATACACCTGTGACCATGAAGTGATTGAAACATCGGAATTGAATGATGGAGGGTTGTCCCAATACTTTTGGTGATATAGTGTATATAATCTTAATAGTAATGAGTAGAATTGGTTAAAAGTCCTTGGGAAAAAAAAAAATGATCAGAATATCAACACACATACACACAAAATTCTACAGCTGAACAGCATCGGATGCAGAAACTCACTGTCTTTGGGTGCCGTATCCCTTTGGGAAGGCAATGGCAGAGATGGCGACAATTACTATAGGAACTCCGTATCCCACCGCATACATGTAGAGATGTTTTAATGTAGTGTGAAACACCACCACAACCATCCGGTAGAGCTGAACGCCCTCCAGCAACATCCAGCAGAACGCAGACAAGAAGGAGAGGTGAAGCAGCCCGGCCACAATCCCACACGCTACCTGAGAGAGAAACAGACATGTCAGATCAACTCCTGTTTGCTTACAATAAACATTTTAGTGTTAAATATACCAGCGTTATCAGTGATTGACTAACACCGGTGTCTAAAACATGTGTATACACATGCCAATCCAATTGGCCAAAAGCATGGTATGATGACATAGCACAGCACATCAACAAAGCAATAAATAGATGCCAGAAATGCACTTTGCCATGGTGTTGACACTGTGGGAATGATAATACCCACGTCCCAACGCTAGGTAGCTTGTACAACAAGGCTGTGAACTCTGGCATAGACAACTGTTGAGAGTAAAATCATTGCTGTTGTTCCCAATTGCTTCCACTTTGTCATAATACCACTAACATTTGACCGTGGAATATTTAGTAGTGAGGAAATTTCACGAATGGACTTATTGCACAGGTGGCAACATATCTCCTGAGAGAGGCCTATTCTTTCACAAATGTTTGTAGAAGCAGTCTCCATGCCTAAGTGCTTGCACAGCAAAATCCTCAGTGTTAATTGAACACTGCTGGTGTTCATATGAGTCCACAATGAGTCCACACTCAGAGTGTTAAAAGGTAACACTGAATCAGTGTTGAAGTTAATGAGATAATTAAGTGATTAATTAAGTGATGATTGACCATTAGTGATGAACACCTGATGATAATGAGAAACACTGAAGGAAAGAGAAACAAGAACTACAACTGACTTCAGCCAGAGCCTTAGATGAAATCAACCGAAGATAAAAGAAGACATTGAATCTCTGAAGATCTCAGCAGAGGAGGATTAAACAACCCCACAAACAGCATTACCAGCTTCACACATTACTAACCAGACTGACTTTATTTATGTTAGATGTCTACAGAAGCTCTTACTGAGATTAACAGAGGTTTAGATGTTGATATTTTATTGAAAATAATAGATTTGTTTGAAGTCACCATTATGGTGATTAGTGTTTGCTTTAGTTGGGCTCTTGACTTTTCAACGTTATAGTGTCCTTTGGCTGCTGTAACTGTTTGTTATGGTGAGAACAGCAAGAGGAAATTGATGATGAAGTTATTGAAAACCGATAAAGTTGTTATTATCATATAGTGGCCTTATTTGATGATCTCCTAAGTGTAATTGACTAAAGTATACATGCAACTCTACAGCAGGAGATCCAGCAGTGTGTTAATCAGAACAGCTAAACGGTTTTTAAAACGTGTACATAGGTTTTGTTCTCCAGTTTAATAACACATCACACAATAAGCACTTCTAACTCCTGCGAGCTTTACTCACACACAGACATCAAGAATCAGCCTATGAATCTCAGCAATGGTGACATGATTCATGCTGCAATGCATTCTGGGTGCATCATGCAAACCTCATCCATGGCTCCCAGAATGCATTGCGGCATGAAGCATGTCACCATGGTTGAGATTCATAGGCTTATTATTGATGTCTGTGTGTGAGTAAATCTCGCAGGAGGGCAAAGTACTTGACAGACATTCAGCTTTAAAACTTATTCAGCTTTTCTCAGTCATACTATCTGTGAATTATGCCACTTCACAATTATCATATTCTTATCACTGAGCAGCTGACAGCATCTGATTGTGTTTTCTCTTGCTTTTCTTGCCATAGCAAACTCAGTTACAACAGCCAGAAAAACACTAACATTAAAGTCATCAAACTGCCCAACTAATGAAAACACTAATCATCATAATGGTGACATAAAAAATAAGAGCTTCTGTAGACGACTAGATTTCTGACAGAAATAAAGTCAGTCTGGTTAGTAATGTGTGAAGCTGGTAATGCTGTTTGTGGAGTTGTTTAATACTCCTCTGCTTAGATCTTCAGAGATTTAATGTCTTCTTTTATCTTCAGTTGATTTCATATAAGCCTGTGGCTGAAGTCAGTTGTAGTTCTTGTGTTTCTCTGTCCTTCAGTGATTTTTCTCATTATCATCAGGTGTTCATCACTAATGCTCAATCATCACTTAATTAATCACTTAATTATCTCATTAACTTCAACACTGATGCAGTGTTACCTTTTAACACTCTGAGTGTGGACTCATAGTGGACTCATATGAACACCAGCAGTGTTCATTTAACACTGAGGATTTTGCTGTGTGATTTTATACACATTAAGCCATGGAAGTGATTGAAACACCTGAATTCAATGATTTGGAGGGGTGTCCCAATACTTCTGTCAATATAGTCTATATCCTGCAAATACCCTGGGGTTCATTCTAGTTGTAGGTCGTCTCCTTGGACGCAAACAGATCCACTTCCGCTCTATCGTATCTCCATCATATTGAAGCCACCACTTGTGGACGGAGTCGCCACTCCTCTGGCCACAGTCCCTGCCCCAACAGGATGTCTGCACTATGGTTCACGAGAACCACATCCCAGCCTGTGAGAGAAGCGTCTGTCGTTGTGTCGATCTTGTGACAACGACAACACACCCTGAGGGTTGGGCCCTGGTTTAGAAACCAATGTCTCTTTCAAAACTGAAGTGTACAAAGTCCTCTACGAGTAACGTATTTACTTATTACTCTGGAGGGATGGTTCAAAAGATGAAACCCCTTTTCCAGAAATGTTCATCAGATCCAGTGGAATGACGCTGGCTGCTGCCACCATGAGTCCTAACTGTCTTTGAACCTGAACAACTGACAACTCCTGGTATAGCCTAATGTCTTCATGGCAGTTAAAATCAAGTCTACACGTGCAGGAGACAAACAATAAGACAATTTGAGTTTGAATGTTAGCTACTTGAATCTGTGCATCCTCAGAGTATAATTCAGGCCATGCAGATCCAAAACTGCATGCATCCCCCAGTCTTTTTTAGGTACAAGAGGTACCAGATAAAAAACAGCCTTTCTCTCTGGAAGAGGTAAAACTTCTATGGACTCTTTTGCCAAGACAGGTTACAGTTCTTAACCCCTTAACTGTCACTGTCCCGCTAGCGGGATGTTTTCCAGCAAGCACAGCGATGTAGCTCCACATGGGTTGGCCCAGATGAAATGAACACTGCTCAGTGTGCACACTACAGACTGTTAAATGTAACACTGAATTGACCGTTGCGTTATTCTGATCCCCGAATTTAAACACACCTGATTGTGAGTGCTGGAGATCCCGCAGAGGAAGACAAGGTCTGCGATGAAAAGGCACACACTCAGATGAAGATGAATGCTGTTTCGGGTTCCTTGGATTGAGCGGCAGAACCGGAATGTCAGGATACAGAGGAATAAACAGACCAGAGACAGAGCTAAACCCACACGCGTGATCAACACCAACACAAAAGAGTCCTGAAGGAGAGGAAGAGGGAAAAAAATCATGATTTAATCTAAAATTGGAATTAAATGTGCGCCATTTTTCTAGGTTACCAATGTACCTGCAAAGTGTAGAAAGACATGAGCACAGCGAAACTACTGAGATGAGAGTAGGAGCACATTGTATGAGTGCTGTTAGACCACACCCTCTCACAGCCACGCCCAGACCACGCCTCCTCAGTCTCATTCCAGAACACACAGATGTAGGCCACGCCCCCAGACTCCACCCTTTCCTGTAGAAGTGAGAAGAAGAGTTTAGGAAATGAGGAACATGTGAACACCTGCCTGAAAAGTTTAGTAAAAGTTAATGCTGCTCTGAGTTGAATCTGCGCAATGTCAAATATAGCAGCTCAGTTCAGCCGATTTTCAAACAGCGAATGCACATTTATGTTTTTTTTTATTTAGTCATTTTGCAGACGCTTTTATCCAAACAGTTTCATTTGTAACTGTTAAACTGTTTAACATCTTCACCTGCTCATGAGTAAAGACGAGCGTCACCGGCTCAGAAAGATGTTTGGTTTCTTGATTACTGACGACAACCGTCACCACTTTCGAGTTGAGCTGATAAGTGCTGTTTCTCTCTCTGTCGTCTGATCTCTCTCTGATAATCATGTGGTACTGATCGCTGGATGAGTTCATTTCTTTATAACTGACCAGAGCCACAAACGCAAAACCTAAAGGACAACGACATTCACACCTGGTCATGAATGCACTGAAGCTTTCATAAGTACATATATGTGGGTGGGTGGGTGTATTTGTACCTGGATATGCTTTCCCTACTACTGTTTTCCAGCTGGTGTTGAAGAGGGCGGAGTCTGTGCTCAAAGTAATATGCCCACTGGGCGGAGTCTGATTCCGTGTGACTGCAACCTCAGCGTCTGTGATTCACATGATCATACAGAACAACTGTAGCCTGGATGCCAGCCGAACTTAGCCCCGCCCACAACATTTGAGCTCGGGCAGTTCGGTCTGACTTGAACCGTAGAGGAGTACACAGTAAATTCCCCTTTGTTAAATTAACACTGCTCAGAGCACATATGGTCCCACTCTACAGAGTGTTATAGTAACACTGAATCAGTGTTAAAGTTAATGAGATAATTAAGAGATTAATTAAGTGATGATTGACCATTAGTGATGACACCTGATGATAATGAGCAAAATCACTAAAGAAAAGAGAAAAAAGAAAAACAAAAGAACTACGACTGACTATAAAAAAGACATTAAATCTCTGAAGATCTCAGCAGAGGAGGATTAAACAACTCCACAAACAGCATCACCAGCTTCACACATTACTAACCAGATTTACTTTATTTCTGTCAGAATACACAGAATACCAGTTAATTTCTCACTGAATTATGCGATCTGAAGGGCTGAAAGAGTATTCAGAGCAAGCTGTGTATTTCTTCCTGAGTTGCACTCTCAGAAAAAAATTTAAACTTTCTAAATATATGTTGGTTATGTCTCTATCCAGAATTACTTATGAGAAGCAACCTTTTTATTTTAGGTAATTTATGCCCCACTTGCCAAAGGCTTAAACACACAGGATGTTTCATGCATAAATGTTTGTGTCTCACAGGTGTTGTGCGTCACCATCCTGGTCACTGGCTCTTTAAGCTGAGGTCCAATCAGAAGTATGCCTTTCTCCACTGTGTCCAGAAACTGACTCAATGTCTCGCCATCAGCAACGTTTCCATCCGACAGCAGATCATTGGTGGAATTGCACAAACTCTGTGAAATTATTAATTCAGTCACTGTGCAAGTACCATGTACACAACTCACAAACTACTATGAGAATAAATCATAAATAAATCATGCAGTGTGTGTTTGACCTCCAGTAACTTCTCGCCAGTGACATGTTCTCCCTGTGTATCATTCAGAGACACACAGCTGTTCTTCAACAGAGACATCAAATGCTTCAACTGAAAAAAGACAGAAATATAATTCTACAGACATCTTTACATCTTTACACAGCTGAATTAAGGTGTTCCCGTTAGCTGGCCATATAATAATAATCATAATAAACAGAAATACACATTATACCTTCTCCGGTGTGTGTTCTGCATCAGTCTCAGGTTTAAACTGATCACAGTCCATTTCTGTGCACAACAACAGCAAAGATTAAAATAAGCAAACAGACTATACACTCTCAAAAAAAAAAAAAAAAAAAAAAAAAATAATACAAAATTGTATCTTTTAAGGTCCTAGTGGCTGTCACTGGGGTGTTTCCCTTAAGGGTAAATTTTTGTACCTCTAAGTCAGGGGTAGGCAAGTTCGGTCCTAGAGAGCTGATGTCCTGCAGAGTTTAGCTCCAACCCTACTAAGCCACCACAGTATTAAACTCATGGCTCCCAGCACCATGTCACCATTCTTGATATCTGTGTGCGTCTAAACTTTTTTCCCCTTAAAATATATTTAAAAATCAGAATTCAGAATATCTGAACTGAGGTAAGAAAGTTTTGTTGGTGAATATTATATATTAATATTTTTAGTCAGTTATGAGTTTAGTCAAACATTTCTCCTCATGATAATATTTGTTTATGGCTTCTTTAGATTTGAACAAATTATGTGTTTTGTTAACACTGGAACAAAAACCACAAACTAAAGCCAAGAGTGAAACTGCCCAACTAAAGGAAACAATGATCACCATAAGGGTGACCAAACATTTTCAATAAAACATCAACATCTAAACCTCTGTTAATTCTCAATAAGAGCTTCTATAGATGTCTTTCGGGGTTGGAGCCAAACTCTGCAGGACAGTGACTCTCTAGGACTGAACTTGCTCTACCCCTGCTCTAAGTAGAGGAGAACAATGGTATAATTGTACCCTAAGGACCAATTGTGTACCTTTAAAGGTACAGTTATACGTTTTGTTCCCCAAGGAACCTCCACTGTACCTTTTTTTCTGAGAGTGTAGTGCACTGATTAGCTGAACAATCTCCACTGTTTAATATTCTCACCAACACATTTTGACTGGTGGTTGCCATAGTTACTGTAACCCTTGTGACATTTGCAGCTGTAGCCGCCTGGATGATTGTAGCAGTCGGCGTTTGTGCCGCAAACATCTGCATCTGAACACACATCGATGTCTGTGGGATGTATCCAGCCATAATCTAAAAAGAGGTGCAATAGTACAGAGATCCAAAGGAAAAAACTTTAATCCGGTTGACCGAAATATACAAATGTATGGGTGTCTGTGGTTTCCTACAAAACATTATATAACATTGCTGAAATAAGATATACATATTTGCATATACAGTATGTCACATTTCTTATGAATATACACTGTTGTTTAACAGGGTGTTAAACTAATGATGCAGTTACAATATACAATTACGCTGGTCAAAATGCCGCTGTTAAAGCACGCTAAAGATAAACTCTATAACCCCTATTTATTGACGAACAATCAGGTACTTTAAGAAAATACAAATGTGACATCAATATTAATTTCACTTGCAATCTTGTAACAAGGCCCACCGGCCACAAGGCTCTAGGTATCACCACTTGTCACGTTGTGAGATTAGGAGAAGAGTTTGGCCATTTATGACGAAGTTGCAGACTGTTTCACAATGTCAACGCAAGGTGGCAGTACTAGATTTTTGGCCAGGGAAACAGCGCCAAAAGCGGAACGAAGCAGCTCTACTCGTGAGCTCTCTGAACAAATGTGTTTACTTGCGGAGTGTCTCGATCACGTGACCACTAAACGGCATAACGGCCTGTGAGAAGTTTTCGAGTTCGGCACAGAGGTCTCCGGAAGCTGCAAATCTCTGTGATTTAATTTAGTTTAAAACCAGTTAAACAGCGCTGACTTAATCAACAACACTTACGTGCAAATCAGGAGAAACACTGAGCCGATCCAGTTAAAATACTTGTTAAACAACAATTCACCAATATGTATCATGGATTTACTGTGGTAACACTAACTGTAACTGTGGAAATTTGTCAGAAATGTAGGATAATATCTAATTTTATTTAATTTGTAATGTTTACCTTTTTTAAATGAGTAATAAAGGCCAAAATACAGACTACAGGTGCTGGTCATATAATAAGAATATCATGAAAAAGTTTATTTATTTCACTAATTCCATTCAAAAAGTGAAACTTGTATATTATATTCATTCATTAGACACAGACTGATATATTTCAAATGTTTATTTCTTTTCATTTTAATGATTATAACTGAACACTAAGGAAAATCCCAAATTCAGTATCTCAGAAAATTAGAATACTACTTAAGACCAATACAAAGGAAGGATTTTTAGAAATCTTGGCCAACTGAAAAGTATGAACATGAAAAGTATGAGCATGTACAGCACTCAATACTTAGTTGGGGCTCCTTTTGTCTGAATTACTGCAGCAATGCGGCGTGGCATGGAGTCGATCAGTCTGTGGCACTGCTCAGGTGTTATGAGAGCCCAGGTTGCTCTGATAGTGGCCTTCAGCTCTTCTGCATGGTTGGGTCTGGCATATCGCATCTTCCGCTTCACAATACCCCATTGATTTTCTATGGGGTTAAGGTCAGGCAAGTTTGCTGGCCAATTAAGATACCATGGTCCTTAAACCAGGTACTGGTTGCTTTGGCACTGTTCAGGTGCCAAGTCCAGTTGGAAAATGAAATCTGCATCTCCATAAAGTTGGTCAGCAGTAGGAAGCATGAAGTGCTCTAAAACTTCCTGGTATACTGCTGCGTTGACCTTGGACCTCAGAAAACACAGTGGACCAACACCAGCAGATGACAAGGCACCCCAAACCATCACTGACTGTGGAAACTTTACACTGGACCTCAAGCAACATGGATTGTGTGCCTCTCCTCTCTTCCTCCAGACTCTGGGACCCTGATTTCCAAAGTAAATGCAAAATTTACTTTCATCAGAGAACATAACTTTGGACCACTCAGCAGCAGTCCAGTCCTTTTTGTCTTTAGCCCAGGCGAGACGCTTCTGACGCTGTCTGTTGTTCAAGAGTGGCTGGACACAAGGAATGCGACAACTGAAACCCATGTCTTGCACACGTCTGTGCTTAGTGGTTCTTGAAGCACTGACTCCAGCTGCAGTCCACTCTTTGTGAATCTCCCCCACATTTTTGAATGGGTTTTGTTTCACAATCCTCTCCAGGGTGCGGTTATCCCTATTGCTTGTACACTTTTTCCTACCACATCTTTTCCTTCCCTTCGCCTCTCTTTTAATGTGCTTTAAGCCTCTTTTGCAATGACCTTTTGTGTCTTGCCCTGCTTGTGCAGGTGTCAATGGTCGTCTTTTGGACAACTGTCAAGTCAGCAGTCTTCCCCATGATTGTGTAGCCTACAGAACTAGACTGATACACCATTTAAAGGCCTTTGCAGGTGTTTTGAGTTAATTAGCTGATTAGAGTGTGGCACCAGGTGTCTTCAATATTGAACCTTTTCACAATATTCACATTTTCTGAGATACTGAATTTGAGATTTTCCTTAGTTGTCAGTTATAATCATCAAAATTAAAAGAAATAAACATTTGAATTATATCAGTCTGTGTGTAATGAATTAATGTAATATAAAAGTTTCACTTTTTGAATGGAATAAATTAAATAAATCAACTTTTTGATGATATTCTAATTATATGACCAGCACCTGTATTTTTGTCTGTAAAGAGCTTCTGTAGACGTCTGACAGACATAAAGTCAGTCTGGTAAGTAATGCGTGAAGCTGGTAATGCTGTTTGTGGAGTTGTTTAATCCTCCTCTGCTGAGATCTTCAGAGATATAGGCCCGGTTTCACAAACAGGACTTAGGCCAAACTAGGATTAGGCATTAGTTCAATTAGTACATTTAAGTAACTTTTATAAATGTGCCCTAAAAAAAAAACATTTCCGGTGTGTATCTTAAGACAAAACAATGGCACTGACATATTTTAAGATACATCAGTGCAAGTTTCTTTCAGTTAACACAACTCAAAAATGCATTTTAGTCTAGGACTATCTTAAGCCTTGTCTGTGAAACTGGGGGTTAATGTCTTCTTTTATCTTCAATTGATTTAATCTAAAGCTGTGGCTGAAGTCAGTTGTAGTTCTTGTGTTTCTCTGTCCTTGAGGATTCATCACTAATGGCCAATCATCACTTAATTAATCACTTAATTATCTCATTAACTCCAACACTGATTCAGTTTTACACTTAAAAGCCTGTAGTGTGCACACTGAACAGTGCTCATTTCATCTGGGCTAGCCCATGTGGGGCCTACGTCGTTGTGCTGGCTGGAAAACGTCCAAGTTTACTGACGGTTACAGTTAAGGGGTTAAATAAGAATCTAACTCACCCATTAAAACTTTTTGTTTGATGAAAGTTTTATAGATACAGTTAAATATCTATACATTTACAAGATATTTTTGTCAAAAATGTTGAGACACCAAAAAATATATATATAATAGAAAGGGAACCTACCCCTGGGTGTGTCCACAACATCGAATCTGGCCCCCTTTAAAAAAAAAAAAAAAAAAAAAAAAAAATTTGGACACCCCTCCCACTGAGCAAAGTTATGTCCAAAAGACGTCTTTTCAATGTCTTTGCCCCTAGAGGCGTACGTTGAAAAGACGTCCACTGAGGAGCCAGAATGAAAGTTTTATGACGTCTGTTTTTGACGTGTTCTGCACGTCCGATATAGACGTTCATGGAACCTCAAGGTTAAAAACTAGTTCAAATGTGCTCATTGTGGACATATTTTCCATTTGTAATTGCAAAGCAACTCACAGACAGTGTGTGTTTGTCCAGAAATCATGAAAATAAAAGAAACTTAGCTCACACCTTTAGACACTTTAGACAACTTAGCATCTGTAATTCACACATCTTTGGATCGTGAGAGAATCGTTTAGATTTTGATATTTATGTTTCAGTTGAAGTCACCATTGTGGTGGGAAGCGTTTGCTTTAGTTGGGATCTTGGTCCCCGTATTTGTGTTAGCTTTTCTTTGGCTGCTGTGACTGTGTGTGTGTGTGAGAAACACAATAGTTGTGGCTGAGAAAGCAAAGATAAAGTGACTTCAGGTGTTGTCAGCTCCTTGTTGATGACTAAATCATCAGAAGACAAGAATCTGATGTTGTGCTTTTGAGTTTTGTGATCCTGTTTGCCAAATAATCATTTGTTTATAGCCTCAATAACCTTGTGAATCCACTGTATCGGGACTAATAGCAATAAAATGATCACTTATCCTGAAAAATGATTAAACAGAATGTGCACATTGTTTTGAAAAACATTTCAAATAGTCACACACAGAAATCAAGATTTTGCATATGATTCACAACAACGGTGACAATCAAAACAAAAATAAGCTTCATGCTGCAATGCATGATGGGTAGCTTCATAGTACAAAACTCAAACTTGATTTTCACCGTTACTGTGAAGCGTAGGCATAATCTTGATGTATGTGTGTGACCATGTGAAATATTTGCTCAAAACGTTGTTTGCACAGGTTTTATCTTTCAGAATAAATGATCATTTTAATACTATTTGTGCCAATACAGGCGATTCACAAGGTTATAGCGGCTATTAACAAATGACTATTGTTCCAAAAAAGCACACAAAACTCAAAACACAACATTAGCTGCTAGCTTTCTGATGATTTAGTCATCAACAAGGAGCTGACAACACCTGATGTCACTTTATCTTTGCTTTCTCAGCCACAACTATTGTGTTTCACACACACAGTTACAGCAGCCAAAGAAAAGCTAACACAAATACGGGGACCAAGAGCCCAACTAAAGCAAACGCTTCCCACCACAATGGTGACTTCAAATTAACCATAAACATCAACATCTAAAGCTCTGTTAATTCTCAGTAAGAGCTTCTGTAGACGTCTGACAGAAATAGTCAAAGTGTGTCTTATGTCTGTGATTAAGGGCAGCACCCGTGTCTCAGTGGGAAACACTGTCTCCTCACAGCAAGAAGATCCTGGATTGAATCCCACGATTCTCTCACGATTCAAAGATGTGTGAATTACAGATGCTAAGTTGTCTAAAGTGTCTAAAGGTGTGAGCTAAGTTTCTTTTATTTTCATGATTTCTGGACAAACACACTGTCTGTGAGTTGC
Source organism: Gobio gobio (assembly GCF_949357685.1). Taxonomy (NCBI): domain Eukaryota; kingdom Metazoa; phylum Chordata; class Actinopteri; order Cypriniformes; family Gobionidae; genus Gobio; species Gobio gobio. The sequence goes on from NC_137099.1 coordinate 66,744,158, forward strand.
TTTGCAATTACAAATGGAAAATATGTCCACAATTTGAACTAGTTTTTAACCTTGAGGTTCCATGAACGTCTATATCGGACGTGCAGAACACGTCAAAAACAGACGTCATAAAAACTTTCATTCTGGCTCCTCAGTGGACGTCTTTTCAACGTACGACTCTAGGGGCAAAGACATTGAAAAGACGTCTTTTGGACATAACTTTGCTCAGTGGGCTGTGTCTTCATTGTATTGATGATCAAAGACTCTACTAGTTATCCAGACTCACAAATCATTCAGATAAATCAGCTGACCAACTCCCTCTAATTTACATTCATTCTGAATTATTGAACAGCTCCTTTGAGAGTGTTCTTATATTGTTAAGATAGTATTCTTAGCTGGTGCCCCGTATCAAAAAGGGGGAGGGGTCATCTGATACCCTCATAACCACATCTTCAGTGACTAGTGATCTAAAAATCACTGACGTCATCGGTGAATTGAGTAATAATCACTACAGAGGGAAAAGTAGCGTTTATAGGCTACTTCCAGTTTGCGAAAGCTACCTTTGAAGTTGTTGGACTTGCTATCGCTGACTGTGCATACACAGTAAAATCCCCAGTGTTAAATTAACACTTCTCAGAGCACATATGGTCCCACTCTACAGAGTGTTAAAGTAACACTGAATCAGTGTTAAAGTTAATGAGATAATTGAGAGATGAATTAAGTGATGATTGGCCATTAGTGATGAACACCTGATGATAATGAGTAGAATCACTGAAGGAAAGAGAAAAAGAAAACACAAGAACTACGACTGACTATAAAAAAGTCAGTACACACATTACTAACCAGACTGACTTTATTTCTGTTAGACGTCTACAGAAGCTGATTCTGAACCTAATTCTGAATTTCATTTGATCTGATTTTGATAGTTAACATCAGGTGTTCATCATTAATGCATAATCATCACTTAATTAATCACTTAACTATCTTATTAACTCCAACACTGATTTAGTTTTACAATTAACAGTCTGTAGTGTGCACATTTAATCTGGGCTAATCCATGTGGAGCCTACATGGCTGTGCTGACTGGAAAATGTCTCGCTAGTGGGACGGTGACAGTTAAGGGGTTAAGGGGTTAACAGAGCTTTAGATGTTAATGTTTTGTTTACAATTCAGTCACCATTATTCTGATCAGTGTTTGCTTTAGTTGGGAAGTTTGACTCTTGACTTTTTAACATTAGTTTTTCTCTGGCTCATGTAACTGTGTTTGTTATGGCAAAAACTGAAAGAGAAATTGTGTTCAGATAATGTCAGCTATTTGATGATGATAAAGATATGATCATCATGCAGTGTTTGATTCACTTCATACAAAACTAGTCTATAGCTCCCAGAATGCATTGTGGCATTAAACACATCACCATTGTTGAGATTCTCATGCTGATTATTGATGTCTGAGTGAGTCTAATCGATGCTGGAGATCAAAATGTTAAGTGGAGAATGTACAATTACAGGCTTGCTGTAATTAATAATACAAAATGATGTGTCAAAAGATTAGATTCTGGATGACATCAGTGAAATAGATCACTCTATGATGATTAAATCTTTATCATCAAGTAAGACAATATTATCTGATCACATTTTCTCTTGCTTTTTTTGCCATAACAAACACAGACAGAAAAAAACTAATGTTAGAAAGTCAAGAGTCAAACAACCCAACTAAAGTAAACACTAAACTATTATTTTTAATAAAACATCAACATCTAAACCTCTGTTAATTCTCAATAAGAGCTTCTGTAGACGTCTGACAGAAATAAAGTCAGTCTGGTTAGTAATGTGTGAAGCTGGTAATGCTGTTTGTGGAGTTGTTTAATCCTCCTCTGCTGAGATCTTCAGAGATTTAATGTGCTGCCACACATTTTACCCTTTTTTACGATATATATATATATATATATATTTTTTTTTTTTTTTTTCTTTTTTACAGTGCGGTGGTTATTCCAACCAAAAATCAACGTCTGCCCAACGTTGGAGCTTGACGTCAAACAAACGTTGGGTTTAGACGTCAACCCGATTTTCATTTTCAACCAAAATATGACGTCTGACTGACGTCACATTGACATGATGTGCCTGCTGGGAAGTAACACTTTTTATGTTATGTTTACGTTTTTTTTTTTTTCACACTGTGGTACAACAGCTTACCTGTGTATCTTGGATGTTTATCAAGATCCATCTTCCTCCAGTCTTCCATCGTGAACCCACTTGTTTCTTGATCATCTCCTGACTCTAAAGGATATTTTAAAAATGGTCATATTTCTCACCACAAATCTTTTCTTTTCACAAAGCTTTCTGATTAAGTCAAGTCAGTTTCATTAATGTAGTGCTGAATCATCTGAAACCTAGCATAATTTAAAAATACAACTATTAATGTGTCACAAATTGTAGTTTTAAGACTTTTAAGACTTTGTTTAAAGCTCAAATCTGTGATTTATTTATAAAGAGAGTATCTATTTGAACATGCAATCTGGCGTTTTCGGAGTTGTGAGATCCAGTCGATCACCGGGCGCTCAGCACTAGTTAACCCCAGCGAGAGCAGCCTTTCCTCGGTTAGTCCTTCTGACGTTTGCCGCTAGCTCTGATGTCTCTGTAGTGGTTAAACATAAGATATAATTCATCTTGTGTAGATCTAACAATCTTTGGTCTCATGGATCTATAATTTGTTCCCTGGCAAATTGTTTTGGCTGAGGGCAAAGTGAAGTTTCATAACTTTATATTTTTAGGATATTTAACTTTACAGAGTTGTAGCCTATACTAGAGCTGACGTTGTATGTTTGACTGAATTGTTTGCTTTATTTATTGTATAGCTTCTTATACTTTTATAATAGCTATTATTGATCAAACCCTTGCAACTGATCCAGAATGCAGCGGCGAGGGTGGTCTTTAGTGAGCCGAAGAGAGCACACGTGACGCTTCTCTGAGAGAAACCGAACGGTATTTATGCAATTCATTTCACCTCATATCAGACGAATGCTTTAGCTCTCCAGACTGCCATCACTTCCCGTAGGTGAGGTCAAAATTCCAGCCTGGTCACAGAAACCGATCGTTTCGTGTCTTAAGACATCAATGTGTCGTCACGAGCCGCAGGGTTTAATTTGAAGTTGTCTTTCCATGTTTTTTTTACTCTAATAGAATTAGTCTCCATTGACAAGCATTATATGAGTGACACACAGCAACGGTTGGAGTTAAAAATCTTCATTTGTGTTCTACTGAAGAAACGAAGACACCTATCTTGGATGCCTATGGGGCAGGGGTCTCCACACTCGGTCCTGGAGGGCCGCTGTCCTGCAGAGTTTAGCTCCAACCTCAAATAAACACACCTGAACCTGCTAATCAGTGTCTTACAAGGCCCTAGTTCAGGCATGGGCAACTCCAGTCCTCGAGGGCCACTGTCCTGCAGAGTTTAGCTCCAACCCTAATCAAACAGGTGAACCAGCTAATCAATGTCTCCTGGATTGCTACACCAGGGGTTTTCAAACCTGTCCTGGAGGACCCCCAGCACTGCACATTTTGTATGTCTCCCTCATCTAACACACCTGATTCAACTCATGAGCTCATTATTAGAGACTGCAAGACCTGAAGTGGGTGTGTCAAATATGGGAGACATACAAAATGTGCAGGGCAGGGGGTCCTCCAGGACAGGTTTGAAAACCACTGTACTACACAATAAAATCCCCAGTGTTAAATTAACACTGCTCAGAGCACATATGGTCCCACTCTACAGAGTGTTAAAGTAACACTGAATCAGTGTTAAAGTTAATGAGATAATTAAGAGATTAATTAAGTGATGATTGACCATTAGTAATGAACACCTGATGATAATGAGCAGAATCACTGAAGAAAAGAGAAAAAAGAAAAACACAAAAACTACGACTGACTATAAAAAAAGACATTCAATCTCTGAGGATCTCAGCAGAGGAGGATTAAACAACTCCACAAACAGCATTACCAGCTTCACACATTACAAACCAGACTGACTTTATTTCTGTCAGACGTCTACAGAAGCCTTATTGAGAATGAACAGATTTTTTGTTTGATTTTGTTTAGAAAATTGTTAGTTCTTAATGTGACCATCATGGTGAATAGTGTTTTCTTTAGTTGGGCAGTTTGGTGACTTTTTAATATTCGTGTTTCTCTGGCTGCTGTAACTGAGTTTGTTATGGCAAGAAAAGCAAGAGGAAACACAATCAGATGCTGTCGGCTGCCCGATGATGAAAATATGATCATTGTGTAGTAATTCAATTAATTGATTTTATATGAGTTTATATGAATTTATTTTAGTATGAGCAATATACCATTAACTTTTTTTTATTGTGATTCTAGAAATGATCGAGCAGGGTTTTAATCAGAAGAGCTGAATTTGTTTTGAAATGGATTGTACACAAATCACTTCTAACTCCTGCGAGTGTAACTCACGCACACACATCAAGAATAAGCCTATGAATCTCAACAATGGTGACATGCTTCATGCCACAATGCATTCTGGGAGCCATAGATGAGTTTTGCGTGACGTACCCAGAATTAATTGCGGCATGAAGCATGTCACCATTGTTGAGATTCATAGGCTGATTCTTGATGTCTATGTGTGAGTAAAACTCGTAGGAGTTAGCAGTGCTTATTATGTGATGTGTTATTAAACTGGAGTACAAAACTTATGTACACATTTTTTGATAACCATTTAGTTTATGTGAAGTAAACACTGCTGGATCTTCTGCTGTAGAGTCACAAGGCTACTATAATCAATGACTCTCAGGAGAACAGCAAATAAGGCACTATATGATGATAACAATGTATCATCAACAACAAGCCAACATCATCTGTCATCAACTTGTCATCATGAATTTTCTTTTGCTGTTCTCAGCGTAATAAACAGTTACAGCAACCATAGAAAAAAAATGCTGACAAGTCAAGGGTCAAGACCCCAACTAAAGCAACACTAATCACCATAATGGTAACTTCAAACAACTTTTATTTTCAATAAAACATCAACATCTAAACCTCAATAAGAGCTTCTGTAGACATCTGACAGAAATAAAGTCAGTCTGGTTAGTAATGTGTGAAGCTGGTAATGCTGATTGTGGAGTTGTTTAATCCTCCTCTGCTGAGATCTTCAGAGATTTAATGTCTTTTTTATAGTCAGTCGTAGTTCTTGTGTTTTTCTTTTTTTCTCTTTTCTTCAGTGATTTTGCTCATTATCATCAGGTGTTCATCACTAATAGCCAATAATCACTTAATTAATCTCTCAATTATCTCATTAACTTTAACACTGATTCAGTGTTACTTTAACACTCTGTAGAGTGGGACCATATGTGCTCTGAGCAGTGTTAATTTAACACTGGGGATTTTACTGTGTAGAAGGCTACAGGCAGGTGAGTTTTATCAGGGTTGGAGCTAAACTCTGCAGGACAGTGGCCCTCGAGGACTGGAGTTGCCCACCCCTGCCCTAGTTAGACATTGATTAGCTGATTCAGGTGTGTTTAATTGGGGTTGGAGCTAAACTCTGCAGGACAGCGGCCCTCCAGGACCGAGTGTGGAGACCCCTGACTTATTGCAAGCCCTAGAACAGGCATGGGCAACTCCAGTCCTCGAGGGCCACTGTCCTGCAGAGTTTAGCTCCAACCCTAATCAAACACACCTGAACCAGCTAATCAGTGTCTCCTGGATTACTACACAATAAAATCCCCAGTGTTAAATTAACACTGCTCAGAGCACATATGGTCCCACTCTACAGAGTGTTAAAGTAACACTGAATCAGTGTTAAAGTTAATGAGATAATTAAGAGATTAATTAAGTGATGATTGACCATTAGTGGTGAACACCTGATGATAATGAGCAGAATCACTGAAGAAAAGAGAAAAAAGAAAAACACAAAAACTACGACTGACTATAAAAAAAGACATTAAATCTCTGAGGATCTCAACAGAGGAGAATTAAACAACAGCATTACCAGCTTCACACATTACAAACCAGACTGACTTTATTTCTGTCAGACGTCTACAGAAGCTCTTATTGAGAATTAACAGATTATTTGTTTGATTTTGTTTAGAAAATTGTTAGTTCTTAATGTGACCATCATGGTGAATAGTGTTTTCTTTAGTTGGGCAGTTTGGTGACTTTTTAATATTCGTGTTTCTCTGGCTGCTGTAACTGAGTTTGTTATGGCAAGAAAAGCAAGAGTAAACACAATCAGATGCTGTCGGCTGCCCGATGATGAAAATATGATCATTGTGTAATAATTCAATTAATTTAGTTTATATGAATTTATTTTAGTATGAGCAATATACCATTAACTTTTTTTTATTGTGATTCTAGAAAAGATCCAGCATGGTTTTAATCAGAAGAGCTGAATTCGTTTTGAAATAGATCGTACACTAATCACTTCTAACTCCTGCGAGTGTAACTCACACACACACACATCAAGAATAAGCCTATGAATCTCAACAATGGTGACATGCTTCATGCCACAATGCATTCTGGGAGCCATAGATGAGTTTTGCGTGACGTACCCAGAATTAATTGCGGCATGAAGCATGTCACCATTGTTGAGATTCATAGGCTGATTCTTGATGTCTATGTGTGAGTATAACTCGCAGGAGTTAGAAGTGCTTATTATGTGATGTGTTATTAAACTGGAGTACAAAACTTATGTACACATTTTTTGATAACCATTTAGTTTATGTGAAGTAAACACTGCTGGATCTTCTGCTGTAGAGTCACAAGGCTACTATAATCAATGACTCTCAGGAGATCAGCAAATAAGGCACTATATGATGATAACAACTGCATCATCAACAACAAGCCAACATCATCTGTCATCAACTTGTCATCATGAATTTTCTCTTGCTGTTCTCACCGTAATAAACAGTTACAGCAGCCAGAGAAAAAAAATTCTGACAAGTCAAGGGTCAAGAGCCCAACTAAAGCAAACACTAACCACCATGATGGTGACTTCAAACAACTTTTATTTTCAATAAAACATCAACATCTAAACCTCAATAAGAGCTTCTGTAGACGTCTGACATAAATAAAGTCAGTCTGGTTAGTAATGTGTGAAGCTGGTAATGCTGTTTGTGGAGTTGTTTAATCCTCCTCTGCTGAGATCTTCAGAGATTTAATGTCTTTTTAATTGTCAGTTGTAGTTCTTGTGTTTTTCTTTTTTCTCTTTTCTTCAGTGATTTTGCTCATTATCATCAGGTGTCATCACTAATGGTCAAGCATCACTTAATTAATTTCTTAATTATCTCATTAACTTTAACACTGATTCAGTGTTACTTTAACACTCTGTAGAGTGGGACCATATGTGCTCTGAGCAGTGTTAATTTAACACTGGGGATTTTACTCTGCAGCGGCGGAACAGCTCACGGCTTGCCCCAAACAAACCCAAGTCTGCGCACTCACCAGAGCCAAACGGTGCAGCTTTATCCGAGTCAGCAGAGATCCAGAGGATTCTGAAAGAACTTCTCGCAAGGGAGACAAGAAGGACAGGCCAGACACCTTATGACTGAGACTAAGACCGGCACCCAACATCCTTCCTGACTGCCCTCCGACTGAACCAAGCACTGTGCACCAACCACAGTCCAAAGAACCAGAGACTTCATCACCAAGTGACAGCGTCACCCAACCAGCTCAGCTGACAGCTGCACTTCCTGAACAATCGAACTCTGAAATCCCAAAATGTGAGTTAAATGTGCAGTCATACAGCCAAAATGAGATCCAACTTGAACAGATAGCTCCCATCCAGCTAACGATGGGCCTAATGAGTCTGGTACACCCAGTGTACATCTAACCAATAGACACATACCCCCTTTCTCGTCGGCAAAGATCTGCTAGATCGTTTTGAGCCCCTACTAGACTTCAAACAGCTAAAGATTTGGGCTCAAGTGCGAGAACCTCTGCCTCTCCAGCCACCCAGATCACCTGAGCCAGACTGTCAGGTCACAGAGGTCACGAGAAATCTTGCAACCAGCCGTGAGAACACTGTCTCAGCACCAGAGCAAAGTTCAAGTTCGCAACTCTGCACTTTTCAACTCACCATAGACTCTGACTTTCACTGCCCCAAGGTCATGACCGACCTCCAGCTGAATGATGTAGCAACTACAGACATCATACTCGCACTATGGGCAGACAACTCAGCCATCAGTCTAGCACTGTTCAAAGCCCTCATGGAAGTAACATTCAATGTTCCATCTGCAAGTAAGCTTACCCGCTGCCCGTTGGACTCCTGCCTAACAACCATGGTAACTGTCAAGGGCACCTGCACTTTGAACTTGAAATGGAATGATCAGTGCCTCACACACTACATCCTGGTCCTTCAAGATCCACTGCATAATGTCTACATAGAAGCAGACCCCTTGATTCGCCGCAAGGCTCATGTGGACTTTACCAATGAGGTAGTGTGAGCCCCACTGACATCACAGCCCCCTGTGGTTCCTATCAATCCTGAAAACCTCCTGTCAGGCCAGAATATTCCAGGAGTCTGTACTTTAAAAACCAACAGGATACTGCAGCACCAGCTGTCTTTCACCTCCTGCAACCGACAGCGTACTTTCACAAGGTGCCCACTCGGCTATGCCAACTCACCAGCCGAGTTCAACATCTTCCGGAACAAAGCATGCCCAGACACCAGAATGAGAGGCAACCTCATCTGTGAAGATTACGTTCTCATGAAGAGCACAACGCTCTTCGGAAGAAGGACAGCCCATTCGTCTGGACAGAAGCTCAAGCAAATGCCATGAATGAACTGAAACAACATCTGTGCATAGCTCAATGTCTTGCTCACCCTGACACACAACAGGAGTTTCACGTGAAAGCTGGACATTTCTTCCACCAGAGAGCAGATGCTCTGACTGTGAAAAGGCTCTACTCTGCACAGCATGGGCCTTTCAGTGATTCTCCGACTACATCAGAGCACAAAAGGTTATTGTAGAGACATTCCAACAGCCTGTAATGTCCTCAACAGCCAACGCATCCGAGATGGCGTTGTTACCAATTCACATGGTTGAGGACCCTTCAGGGCCGCAATGTTGAAGCACGTTATGCCCAGAATCCCAAGTCTGCACTGGGAAACGACTCGGCTACCTGCCAAAACTGTTCTGATGACACACCAGCGGTGATGCTGGACACAGAGGAACCCCAACAACAGACCTGTCACAGGTACTTTGAAAAGAATGGGTGTCAAGGACTGCCCACCACCTACGTCGGTGGATGCCCTTGCAACCAAGAGGGCATCCTAAAAGCAGGTGCGGGCATACTATGGCTGAAACCAGCCTTGCCCTCCACAGCACTGGACCTCCACAGCCAGACACCATTTCACATGCCACCTTCCAGGTTGGAAACAAAATGGCTTCAAGAAAGCAGTCAAACGCCAACACCTGTTCCAAGCGTGCACAGTAAAATCCCCAGTGTTAAATTAACACTGCTCAGAGCACATATGGTCCCACTCTACAGAGTGTTAAAATAACACTGAATCAGTGTTAACGTTAATGAGATAATTAAGAGCTTAATTAAGTGATGATTGACCATTAGTGATGACACCTGATGATAATGAGCAGTATCACTGAAGAAAAGAGAAAAACACAAGACTGACTATAAAAAAGACATTAAATCTCTGAAGATCTCAGCAGAGGAGGATTAAACAACTCCACAAACAGCATCACCAGCTTCACACAACACTAACCAGACTGACTTTATTTCTGTCAGACGTCTACAGAAGCTATTATTGAGAATTAACAGATTTTTTGTTTGATTTTGTTTTGAAAATCGTTAGTTTTTAATGTGACCATCATGGTGATCAGTGTTTTCTTTAGTTGGGCAGTTTGATGACTTTTTAGTTAGTGTTTCTCTGGCTGCTGTAACTGAGTTTACTATGGCAAGAAAAGCAAAAGTAAACACAATCAGATGCTGTCGGCTACTCAGTGATCATTATGTAGTGATTTAATTAATAGATCTTATAACTGAGTATGAATAATATACTATTCACTTTTTTTATTGTGATTCTAGAAAAGTGCCAGCACGGTTTAAATCAGAAAAAGAGTAAATTTTGAAACAGATTGTCCACTAAGCACTTCTAACTCCTGTGACATTGACTCACTCACAGACATCAAGAATCAGCCTATGAATCTCAACAATGGTGACATGCTTCATGCATTCTTGGAGCCATATATGAGTTTTGCTTAATGCACCCAGAATGCATTGCGGCATGAAGCATGTCACCATTGTTGAGATTCATAGGCAGATTCTTGATGTCTGTGTGTGAGTAAAACTCGCAGGAGTTAAAAGTGCTTATTGTGTAATGTGTTATTTAACTGGAGTACAAAATGTATGTACAAACTATATGATAATAGTTTAATTTTTCTGATGAAATCAGTGCTGGATCTTCTGCTCTAGAGTCAGAAGGCTACTATAATCAATGACTCTTAAGACATCAGCAAATAAGGCCAGAATATGATGATAACAACTGTATCATACAAAACAAGAATCAAGTTTCTCTTGCCGTGCTCACCGTAACAAAAAGTTGGAGCAGCCAGAGAATAAAAATATTTAACATCACAAGGGTCATGAGCCCAACTAAAGTAAACACTAATCACCATGATGGTGACAAAACTATTATTTTCAATAAAACATCAACATCTAAACCTCAATAAGAGCTTCTGTAGACGTATAACAGACATAAAGTAAATCTGGTTAGTAGTGTGTGAAGCTGGTAATGCTGATTGTGGAGTTGTTTAATCCTCCTCTGCTGAGATCTTCAGAGATTTAATGTCTTTTTAATAGTCAGTCGTAGTTCTTGTGTTCTTTTTCTCTTTTCTTCAATGATTCTACTCATTATCATCAGGTGTTCACCACTAATGGTCAATCATTCTTCACTTTGTCTGTGTGTGATTAGTACTCGTAGGAATTAGAAGTGCTTATTGTGTGATGTATTGAATATTATGAAGTATTTCATTAAACATATTTGTTGTCATTTCAATTAATATTTGTTTATAGCTCTGGAAAAAATTAAGAGACCACTTAAAATTGATTTCGTAATGTTAAGTGGTCTCCTAATTTTTTCCAGAGCTGAATATATTTGTTTATTTATATATTTATATTTTATTCAGCTTCCATCAGAGCTGCTCAGATGGATTCTTCTAGATGTGGTGTATGAAGAAGGAGATGGAGCCTTTCTCACTCTGTCAGTAGTGTGCAGAAAGTTCAACGACATTGTCAGCCTTCAAAGTTTTAGAAGAAAAGCTCACTTTGCCTGGCTGGACAGTATGTATATTTATTACTTTTATTAAATGAACATTAAATGAATATTTATTTTTTCAATATTTAGATAGTTTATTGCAATAATTTATTGTGTAGGTATTGTTGACTGGAAGTCTGTCAGTCCAGATGAGAGGAAGATGTACAGAGTGGAGTTTGAGCTCACCAGGTGTGATGGCTGTGGGTGCATCTACAAAAACACCACTGGATACTGTGGCAATGGAAAGAAGGGGATCTGCAGAGCTTTCTATTCAGACAGAGATTTTGATGGATTCTGTTCTATGGACTGCTACTACAGCATGAATGAATGGATGGATGGATGGATGGATGGATGGATGAAAAAAGAGATTTGTGTGGGGTCTTTCTTTCTTTCTTTCTTTCTTTCTTTCTTTCTTTCTTTCTTTCTTTCTTTCTTTCTTTCTTTCTTTCTTTCTTTCTTTCTTTCTTTCTTTCTTTCTTTCTACTTTTGACTTTTGAACCCAAGCTTGAAAATTAAGTTGATTTAAAAACTGAATTGAAAACTGAATAAATGTTTTAGTGGATAAAGCTGTCTGTGTGTTGCTAAATGTATTAATGTCACTCAACGGAAGGTTACTAAACAATTATCTTTTTTTTTTATCAACCATATAATTTGTCTCAGAATCAGACAAAATTGTTTTTAGGGTAACGCTTAACAAGGTTTTGAGCAATACATTTGATACAGTACACTCTAAAAAGAGATGTGTTAAAAAACAACACACTGAGTGTGTTGATGGTATTTTGACACATGTTGTGTAGATATAACACACAATGTGTGTTAAATGTTACTCTGGATGAACAGCAGTGGGTGTTTTGGCAGCCAATCACATCATGCCTCTTTTTCAATGTCTTTTTCAAATGTTTTCTCCGCTTTTCACTTGTTATCACTGACCAGACTGACTTTATTTCTGTCAGACAGAAGCTCTTATTGAGATGAACAGGATTTGTGTTGATGATTCAGTGAATGTTTCATCTGAAGTCTCCAGAATTGTGATTAGTGGCTCCTTTATTTGAGCTCTTGACCCTTGACTCTTTCACATCAGTTTTTCTCTGTTTGCTGTGACTGTGTGTTTATTATGCACACTTGAAGCAGCAGAAATTACCATGAGAAAACGATGATCAGAAGATAATGTTATCATTGCATACATTTGCTGAGCATTTGCTGCTGAGTGTTTGATATCTGAAACTTTACTGTAAAAAATATTTTGCGCTGTTAATAATTATTTTATAATATTGTTGTCATTTTCTGCCCATTTGTTTTTAGATACACAGAACACATAGGATGTTCTAGTCTATAGTGTCACACAGTCACACACACATATCAAGAATCAGCTCATGAATCTCAATAATGGTAACAAACCAAAAGCTTCATCCCGCAATGCATTCTGGGAGTCACCATAGTACAAAACTCATCCATGACTCCCAGCATGCACTGCAGGATGAAGCGTTTGTCACCATTGTTGCGATTCATGAGCTGATTCTTGATGTGTGTGTTTGACGAGTATCTGCTGCAGCTCTAAACTTCCTGAAAACATTGAATTTGTATTTTTTTAAGAATTCATTCTGCACTGCTGGACATCATAGACCAGGGGTGTCCAATCCTGCTCCTGGAGGGCCACTGTCCTGCAGAGTTTAGCTTCAACCCCAATTAAACACACCTGAACCAGCTAATCAAGGTCTTACTAGGCATACTAGAAACTTCCAGACGGGTGTTGAGGCAAGTAAGAGCTAAACTCTGCAGGACAGTGGCCCTCCAGGACCGACTTTGGACAGCCCTGTCATAGACTAACTTCACAAAACTTTTATAGCTAACAGCACATACATAAAGTAAATGCATACCATCCATTTAATCATAAACTGGATCAGATCTTGAGAATATGACTTGATCAAGAAACTTCTGATCATATTTTCTTTCATGCCATAACAAACATATTTGATTAAAAGGCAGTTACAGCAGAAAGAGGAGAATTAAAAGACAAGTAAAGGGTCAAGAGCTCAAATAAAGGAGCCACTGATCACGATTCTGGTGACTTCAGATGAAACATTCAATGAACCATCAACATCTAAACCTCTGTTCATCTCAATAAGAGCTGGTGTGTGTAGATTCATGATGTCTAAAACATCCAGGTAATACAATAAACAGTCAAACACTCTTTATTAAACGTCAATGGACTAAACACAAGTTAACAATACGTGTCAGTGTTCATCCAAACACGAAGTAACATGTAACACACATCTGACACACGTTGTGTAACTATAACACATTATTGTGTAAAAGGTTTCAACACACTTCTGTGTAAGAGGAATAACACATTAGTTGAGTTACAGGTAACACAGAGATGTGTTAAAGAAAACGACACAGGTTGTGTGTTAAATTTTACGCAACATGTGTTGTCCCTGAGCACACACACTACATGTGTTAACATCTACACAACATGTGTTAAAATCTACACAACATGTGTTGTCCCTGAGCACACACACTACATGTGTTAAAATCTACACAACATGTGTTGTCCCTGAGCACACACACTACATGTGTTAACATCTACACAACATGTGTTAAAATCTACACAACATGTGTTGTCCCTGAGCACACACACTACATGTGTTAAAATCTACACAACATGTGTTGTCCCTGAGCACACACACTACATGTGTTAAAATCTACACAACATGTGTTAAAATCTACACAACATGTGTTGTCCCTGAGCACACACACTACATGTGTTAAAATCTACACAACATGTGTTGTCCCTGAGAACACACACACACAATATGTGTTAAAATCTACACAACTTGTGTTGTCCCTGAGCACACACACAATATGTGTTAAAATCTACACAACATGTGTTGTCCCTGAGCACACACACTACATGTGTTAAAATCTACACAAAATGTGTTGTCCCTGAGCACACACACTACATGTGTTAAAACTGACACAACATGTGTCAATTTTTAACACATCTGGTTGTGTTGTTCTCAACACATCATGTTATAAAGCACCGACACACACCATCATTGTGCATTGTATGCAGTGTTTATGTTCGCAAACAAACAGGCCTGAGTAAATAAAAGTTATTTATATAGAAAATTTTATCAGTTGCTACATTTTAATTTAATTCAAAGCGCAAACTCTGTCAACTGTTATCTCTTCATGATCTTTTCTCAAAAGCGGCATCGATGTGGTGTTGAAGTGTGAATAATTGAGTTTATAGAGTCATAGAGTTTGAAACATTGTACTTTGTGTGCACATGCGTTCTGTACTCGACTATTGATTAAATGCTTAATAATTTAGTTTCACTTTATTTTTAAAATTACATCTGAGTATGTGATTACCTGACACAATTAGTGTGTTAAAATGACTTACACATTTATCGTGTTAAATTTGACACAACATGTGTTGTCCCTGAGCACACTCACTACATGTGTTAAAACTAACACAATATGTGTCATTTTTAACACATCTCTTTTTAGAGTGTAGCCTATTTATTAATCTTTGTTGGTATAAGGTAAAACAAATACAGCTGTTCATGTTCAGTAAATTATTTTAATGTGAATTAGTACGTTGAATTTAACATTAACAAAGAATATTTTTTTCATCATTAATTTTGATGGTTAATGAACTTTGACCCAAACTCGCTTTGATGACGTCAGTAATCTGCGCCATATGATGACGTCAGTAATCCGCGCCATGCAGAAGTTCCGATTGTACTGTTGAAAGTGTATATATATATATATATATATATATATATATATATATATATATATATATATATATATATATATATATATATATATATATATATACATATATATATATATATATATATATATATAAAAAAAATGTAAATATTCTTCATATCATTAACGTTGTTTTTATTTGAAAAGAATGGAATTTGTTTTAATGGAATTTGGTTTGATTTATTGCTTCCTTTTAAGAGTATAAGAACAGACAGCTTTCGCGACCAATGAGAAACCGTCTGGCATGCCCCCTACCGTCCGGCACGCCCCTTACCGTCCGACCAATGAGAAACCGGCCGGCCGGCACGCCCATTACTCCAAGCTGCAGTTACCCATACTTGCTTAAATCTTAAACATTAGTTTTTTTCTTTGGCTGCTTTAACTTAATGTTTATAAAGCATATTTATTATGGTAAGAAATTCTAAGAGAAAATGTGATTAGGTAATATTTGCTTTATTACACACTGTGGTACAACAGCTTACCTGTATTGTCCATGAACCCAATTGTTTCTGGATCGTCTTCTGGCACTAAAATACATTTTACAAATTTTTCACCCCAAATCTTCTTTTCACAAAGCTTTCTGATTAAGTCAAGTCAGTTTCATTAATGTAGTGCTGAATCATCTGGTATCATTACCTCAGGGCATTTTTCATTGAGCAGGTGTACGCCATGCTCTTTATTAATATTAAATCTTCTAATTCTTGTTTTCACTCAATGACAATCCTACCTGTTGATTCATGTGTGTTGGGCACAAGAGTGGTATGGAGGATGAAACCTGCAAAAACAATAAACACTGATTCAAATAAAACTATTTTCATTAAAACAGAAATTACAGAAATAAAGTCAGTCTGGTTAGTAATGTGTAAAGCTGGTAATGCTGTTTGTGGAGTTGTTTAATCCTCCTTTGCTGAGATCTTCAGAGATTTAATGTCTTCTTTTATCTTCATCTAAAGCCCAGTATACACTACAAGACTGAAAGATTGCCATCGTGAATCGGTGGTCCTGTGTCTTACAGTGAACGGTTCAAAGGCGGCCGTTTTCACAATCTTTCGACCAAAGATAGTCAATGACAGTGTCAGAAATTCAGCATGATCCTCTCACAGTGTGTTTGCTGCTACGGCCTACGTCTACTGACCAGCCAATAAAAGTGCAACATGATATCAACACGGCATGACGCTAAAACGTAAAAGTGCATATACCTCAAGCTCTTTTCCTTTCCTTTTTCGCCTCGTCCTCTTTTTGTCGGCAAACACCAAAACTAAAAAACTTCAAAATCAAAACTTCTCTGTTCTCTCCACTGGCTCCCAGTTCGTTACCGTATTGATTTTAAAATTTTAATGTTTGCCTTTAAAGCTCTTAATGGCCTTGCGCCACCTTATTTATCAGAGATTTTAAGTGTTTACCGTCCAAACAGAGCCCTCCGGTCGGCTGACCAGATGAGGCTAGTTGTTCCGAGGTCCCGGTACAAGCAGTGGGGCGATCGTTCATTTGCTTTTGCTGCTCCTAAACTTTGGAACACTTTACCTGTTGACCTGCGTATTCTTACAGACCTGGCCCTGTTCAAGTCCAGGTTAAAAACGCATTTATTTAGATTAGCCTTTAACATACTGTAGCACTGTGTCACTTTGAATTTTTTATTTGTATTTTTGTGTAACTGTTCCTTTGGTTATTGCTTAATGTATTAATACATTATATTGTAGATGCTCTTCTGTTTTAAATGTAAAGCACCATGGTCCTCCTTCTGGTTGTTGGAAGGTGCTATACAAATAAACTTTGATTGATTGATTGATTGATTGATTGATTGATTGATTGATTGATTGATTGATTGATTGATTGATTGATTGATTGATTGATTGATTGATTGATTGATTGATTGATTGATTGATTGATTGATTGATTGATTGATTGATTGATTGAAAACTACAACTGGCAAAGTGTGATTCATCAAGGTCTTTTTGTTTACCACTGGCGAATCCCGATAAGGTTTTATTCTTCTATAGAAACTTGCATTGTAGCCTAAGAGTCAATAGGTTTCATCATCAGTCTACAGTCTACAGTCTACATACATAAGTTTATAGTCGTACCCAAGTTTATAGATCCATGTCGCACAGTGTGATTTGCAAGGATCTTATAGGATTACTTAAAGGGGTACTTCACCGCTGGAAAGATGAATGTGTATTTAAATTGGGTAACTTATGTAGTAGAAATGTGAAATTATTTTAGAAGTTGGTGCCTTCTAGACTGAGCAGTCCTTCCAGAAAAATGCCGTTTTTTTTTGTGATTGTTGCGGGCAAAAATCCTTGATTATGCGGCACCTTTTCTTAAAAAATGCAATGGAAAATGCAGGATATTTATGCAATTTTATGCAATAAAATTGCTGGAACTTGCAAAAACTGCGGTTTGATGAAAAAGAGAAAAAATCACATAAAGTGCTGGGAATATTATTAAGTTCTCACTTGTTTTATTGAAGACCTTAATAAACACATGACTCAAATTTACAAAACATTGAGTCAAATTGAGTTACAAAAATTGAGTCAAGTTCTGTAGCTTTACAAAAGGAATATGCTACAACTTCTGAAAAAATTAATTAATAACTTTTACAGAGGTAGCTTTACAAAACAGACATTTGAGTTCTTCCAATGCACAAAGTCCAATCTCTTAAAGGGTTAGTTCACCCAAAAATGAAAATTCTGTCATTAATGACATGAATGGACTTCCCCTCATGTCGTTGGACACCCGTCAGACCTCCGTTCATCTTCAGACACAGATGAAGATATTTTAGTGTAAATCCGATGGCTCAGAAAGGCCTCCATTGGCTCAATGCACTTTACACTCTCAAGACCCTTAAAAGACACTAAAGACGTCATTACAAAGTCCATCTCACTACAGTGGTTCTACAATAACTTCATGAAGCGACCAGAAGAGTTTTTGAGCTAAAACCTAAATAATGACTTATATAGTGTTGACCGATTTCCAAAAACAGCATACTGGCCAATGAGCTGAATGAGTCACTGGACCCTTGCTGGATCCTCTTCAATTTGCCTACAGAGCAAACAAGTCTGTGGATGATGCAGTCAACATGAGACTGCATTATATCCTGCAACACCTCGACAGACCTGGGACTTATGCAAGGATCTTATTTGTGAACTTCAGTTCGGCCTTCGGACTGCAGAAAGGATTATTGGTGCCCCTCTGCCAACCCTCCAGGACCTGTACTCTTCCAGAGTGAGGAAGAGAGCAGGGAAAATCATCACAGACTCCGATCAGCCTGGACACTGCCTGTTTTAACTGTTACTGTTTCACCGATATCTATGGTTTCACCACGGGGTTTGCAGCTTTTCGATGACATTCCCGTCGGATAATTACGTCACTTCAAAACGTTCCCATGGCAATAGGGAGAAATGGTGTGAAGTAAACAAACATTTTTCAACTTTCTGCTAATATATATGACTTTTTTGCAACGAAAATGCGGAGATTATGAAATCATGCTAGCCCCGCATATTTTGCATGCGGAAATAGGCAATTTACACGGCGAAAGTGCGGCGTATTTGAAAAAATGCGGCCCCCGCATAAATATGCAGACTTTGGCTGATTATGCATTAAATCATGCGATCGCATAATCGCGTTTTTCTGGAGGGACTGACTGAGAAAAGCCAGAAAATTTATTTTTGGCTCATATGGATGAAAGACAACAACTCCCAGAATGCACTTGCTTCGCTGCCCTAGGAGGTCACTCCCACCGGTTACGTCACTTTCCCATCGCGGCAGTCAGACGCGGTCAGTCAGACGTTGGATTTTCGGTTGAAAATGAAAATTGGTTTGAAGTCTAAATCCAACATTTGTTTGACGTCAAGCTCCAACGTTGGGCAGACGTTGAATTTTGGTTGGAATAAACACCCCCTAAACCCCCTTATTACCAGCTTCACTTATTATAACCAGATTTACTTTATTTCTGTCATCTACAGATCCATGCATCTACAGAAGTTCTTATGGAGAATTAACAGAGGTTTATATGTTAATGTTTTGGTGACAATTCAGTCACCATTATATTGATCAGTGTTTGCTTTAGTTGGGCAGTTTGACTCTTGACCTTTTAATAATATTTTTTCTCTTGATGCTGTAACTACAAGATAAATTGTGTTCAGATGATGTTATCTATTTGATGATGATAAAAATATGATCATCATGCAGTGTTTGACTCCCTGATCATATTATTAATTACTCATTATTAATTGTAATAGTCTTTTAAAGATTTAATGTGCTGCCATACTTCACCCTTTTTTTGTTCTTCAAAAGTTTTTTGTGGTTTGTTTTTGTTTTATATTAGTGCGGCGCTTAGCCCAACCAAAATCCAACGTCTGTCTGACATTGGAGCTTGACGTCAAACAAACGTTGGGTTTAGACGTCAACCCAATTTTCATTTTCAACCAATATATAACGTCTGACTGACGTTGGATTAGTTGGAGTCCAACGTCTTTCTGACGTCACATTGACATCCCTGAGGCAAGGGATTTTTTTAAGAGTGTTGCAGCAAACGTCTTTACCACCACCCTTACCTAAGTGTTTATAGTAAGCATTTCACAATGGTTTCTGGCAATACAGAAACAGAATATAACGCAGACCAAACGTTTGCTACAACCGCAGCTACACCAAAATATTTGAGTTATGGAGAATGATAACATTACAGAAAACAAACTCACTGAGGACGAACAGGCCCTTCTTTTAAAAGAATACGGTAAAAGAAAAAAACACTTTCAAAAGACGATATAATCCATCAGTCACTCATGTGCACAAGGTGAAAGCCTGGCAGGAGATAACGGAAAAAATCAAGAAATCTTGCTGTCAAGCTCACAGTAGAAGAAGTCTTGAAAAAGTATGAAAACGTAGTTGTGAGCTCAAGAAAAGAAATTCACAACTATAAAATCTGGAAAAAACGGTGAGTTACATTCTGGCTAAATTGACTTACATGAATGGATATAAATAAAGTAGCACGCTTGGTTTAATACAGTTAAACAAGTGTTTTATTGTGTAAAGGAGGAGGGCCACCGCCACAAGATTGGTACAAGACATATTAGGAAAGGATTCTCAGACTCTAGTCGGTATTGCTGGTGTGCCTCAAAGCATCTCGGGAAGCAGGTAAAATAACGCAGATGAGCCCTAACGCATTTCGTAAAATGTCTTTTGCTTTCAACGATGGTCATGAGGTAAAAATTAAGAGTTTGGGTATTGTGCTATAATAATAATTATAAATCTTTTTTTTTTCAGCCTACCCACTCCAAACTTGGAAAAAATTCCTGGAGCGACAAGCCCCACTCCCATGTGAATACATATCAATTTTCAGTCAAGCAATGAATAAATACATGAGTTAATTTACTGACAACAATAGGAAACATGAATTAATGAGTAAAAGAATGAATAAAAGTAAACATCACAATAAATGAATAAAAGTCAACAACACATGAAACAATGCTTTTATTCAAACGTATTGTTCTAACAACCATCACGCATTTACAGGCGGTGAACCCCACATCTGCTGCCATCTCAACACAGCTGTGCCAGTTCTGCGGCTTTATATTGATGAAGCAGTTGACCACCGTGAACCCCTTCGCCTGTCCTAGCCGTCCCTCCTGTCCCTCCTGAACCCCACAACCTTGAAGCAAGAGTGGGAGAACATGTGCGGGACAATCTCTGACTGCTGATGTGTCTCCAAACATCTGTGTGCCTGCTCTCCATCAGCATGACTACTTAAAACGTTTTACAAATCATGTCAGCATCCCATTTCTTGCCATTATTAATGTAATATTTTTACAATGACATGCTATTTGTATTGTAGCTTTATCACTTTTGTGGTGTAGTGGGCTAAACGCTGAACTGATAAGCAGAAGGTTTCTGCTTCGATCTTCAGCCGTCACACCAGTGTGTCCTTGAGCGAGGCTCATCCACAGAAGCTCTGCAGCAAATGCACAGACATCAAGAATCAGAAAAGTGCTGAAATAACTCTGTTTGAAAATAAAATAAAATACAACTTAAGATTTAAATTTTAAAAAATTATACGTTGGATTTACTTAATTAAATAATGTCAACAAGGTTCCACGTAATTGGGTTATGTTGAATTTAATTAACATTGTTTATTTCAGTAACCTCACGTTTTTTATCTAAGGTTAATTAACAATGCCATTTAGTTAAATCAGGTTAACATTCTTAATTTTGTCCAAAACTATTCAATTTAATTATTCTAAAGTGAATATAAAAAATAAAACAAGTAATCAAGTTTAATTATTTTTATTTAATGAAATACTATTTTTACAACATTTACAAACCCTTTTACAAGGTCTTATTGGCTAGCCAGTAGATGGTTTTGTTACATCCATGTCATGCCCAAATTTGTTGTTTTTTATTATTAAAACTACTTTAATTGTTATTAGCAGGTCCTCACCCCATGCTCTACACTTCACCACAATGTTAACCACCAAAACACTAACATAACAAAAAAATTCAAATACCAAACATTAAAGGATTAGTTCACTTTTAAATAAACTTTTGCAGATAATTTACTCACCCCCATGTCATCCAAGATGTCCATGTCTTTCATTCTGCAGTCGAAAAGAAATGAAGGTTTTGGATGAAAACAGTCCAGGGTTTTTCTCCATGTAATGGACTTCAATGGGCTCCAAACGGTGCAAGGTCCAAATGACAGTTTCAGTGCAGCTTCAAAGGGCTTTAAATGACACCAGACGATGAATAAGGGTCTTATCTAGCCAAACCATCAGTTTCTGCGAGAAACCAAGCAGTATTTATGCTATTATTTTACCTCTTAACAGAGGAACGCGATCGTCTCTGAGCTCCGCCATAACTTCTGGAGAGTGAGGTCAAATTAGATTGTGGTTATAGATATATCGATAGTAGATGCCTCATTCTAACTGATCCATGCAGTCGCTAATGAGGCATCTACGTATACATCTATGACCACGATCAAATTTGATTGAAATAATATTTCAAAATGAAAACATCAACTTATGTCAAAGAGTTACGGTTTTAAGTCAGTTTAACGTGAATCAATTACATTTGAACCAGAAACCTGATATAATTCAGTTAAATCAAGATGAATTTCTTAAAGTGAACAGCATCATAAAATAATTTTTTTAGTATACCCACTGAGCAAAGTTATGTCCAAAAGACATCTTTTCAATGTCTTTGCCCCTAGAGGCGTACGTTGAAAAGACGTCCACTGAGGAGCCAGAATGAAAGTATTTATGACGTCTGTTTTTGACGTGTTCTGCACGTCCGATATAGACGTTCATGGAACCTCAAGGTTAAAAACTAGTAATGTGCTCATTGTGGACATATTTTCCACTTGTAATTGCAAAGCAACTCACAGACAGTGTGTGTTTGTCCAGAAATCATGACAATTAAAGAAACTTAGCTCACACCTTTAGACACTTTAGACAACTTAGCATCTGTAATTCACACATCTTTACACTGTAAAAAAATGCTGTGAAAAACGGCGAAATTTTGACAGTAAAATGCTGTTTTCCATTAAAACAGTAATATACCGTAGAAAACAATGCATTCTGGGTAATATTTGTAATTTTCGAGAAAATAGCCAACAGGAATATACCGTGAATTAACAGTGCTCAAAGTCGACACTCAGAGGCTGTGCTCCAAATCACGCCCTATAAACTCATTCACTATTCCCTACACTAGTTTACTGATAGTGAGCAAAAATAAGTGAGTGAATTCAAACACCTGATGAACACCTGCTGTTATCACCGAAGGAAAGAGATACATGAACAGAAAAAGTTGCTTTCATCAACTGAAGATAAAAGAAGACATTAAATCTCTGAAGATTTCAGCAGAGGAGGATTAAACAACTCCATAAACAGCATTACCAGCTTCACACATTACTAACCAGACTAACTTTATTTCTGTCAGACGTCTACAGAACTTATTTTGACGTTACCATTATGATGATTAGTGTTTGCTTTAGTTGGGCTCTTGAACCTTGACATAATAACATTAGTTTTTTTCTATAGTTGCTCTAACTGTGTGTTTTAACTGCATTTGTTATAGCATGCAAAGCCGAAAGAAAATGTAAACAGATGATGTTGACTATTTATTATTGGTCTGATTCACTGAGCTCCTTCATAATCTAATCTATAATGATATAGATGAAGCCAGATAATTTGAAGGACAGGAAAAAAGCTTGTGGTCAATACTTTTTGAATACCAGAGTCATTCAGACTCAAATAGACATGAAGAATCGGCATATGAATCTCAACAATGGGTGACAATCAAAAGCTTCATTCTGCAAACATCAACTTATGTCAAAGAGTTACGGTTTTAAGTCAGTTTAACATGAATCAATTACATTTGAACCAGAAACCTGATATAATTCAGTTAAATCAAGATGAATTAAAGAGAATTGTGCAAAAATCATCCATGACTCCCAGCATGCATTGCGGCATGAATAAATTATGCTGATGAATAGCCTGGTTATTTTCTTTAATTCTTCATATTTACCTTTATTTTTGGTGTTGTTTTTGTGTTGACTTTTGGTAGTGTTTTGTCATATTCAGAATTGATCTGTTCATCTTTTTTTTTTGACTGTCACCATTGTTGAGATTCATATGCGGATTCTTCATGTCTATGTGAGTCAAAATGGCACCATAGTACAAAACTTTTTATGTATTTCGTGAGTTTAAAAATCCTTCATAACTGATTCCTAATCACTACTTGATATTTTACAAACTGTCACAGTTTTGGTAAAGAAAAATAGGGGTAATATGAGATGTATATATATATATAAAAGGTTTTGTTTAGGGAATAGACAATGAATGACATGAATGAACCAAGCATTCCATTATGTTTATGTCACAACCAATAACTCCTGATCACAAGTGTTTTGCTACAACAAATGTGTCTAAGAAACACACAGTTATAGAAGCCAAAGAAAAGGGTCAAGAGCCCAACTGAAGCAAACACTAATCACCATAATGGTGACCAAACATTTTCAATTAAACATCAAAAGTTAATTTTCTATAAGAGCTTCTGTAGATGTCTGACAGAAATAAAGTAAATCTGGTTAGTAATAAGTGAAGCTGGTAATGCTGTTTGTGGAGTTGTTTAATCCTCCTCTGCTTTATTGTCTTCTTTTATTTTCAGTTGATTTCATCTAAGGCTGTGGCTGAAGTCAGTTGTACTTCTCTTTCCTTGAGTGGTTCTGCTTGTTAACAGCAGGTGCTCATCACTAATTCTCAATTATCACTTAATTAATCTCTTAATTATCTAATTAACTTCAACAATGCTTCAATTACTCTAACACTCTGTAGTGTGGACACATATAAGTGTTCATTTAAAAAACTGAAGATTTTGCTGTGGAGTTTAAAGGGTTAAAGGAATTAGATGAAAATAACGGTAAACAACTGTAAATTAATTTACGGAAAAGTACTGTAAAAAAAACAGCAGTTTACTGGTAACCAGAGCTGCCAGTAGATTACCGTAAAATCAAAGAAAAAACAGTAATATACTGTAAAACGTAACAGTCAGATTTACCAGATGAATCAAGATATTTTCACTGAAATAGTAGTGAAAGTTAATAGAAAAAAGTTGTGCAAAGTCTGTAACTGATAAGGAGAGTAAATATTAAAATGAACTGTTTCTATGTGTTGTTGCACAAGATGATATAGAAGGGATCTTTTAGTTTAATTAATTCGTTTTGTGGGTCACCATTGTGCTGGAGAGTAGAGCCTGTGCTTCAGT
Organism: Gobio gobio; assembly: GCF_949357685.1. NCBI lineage: Eukaryota > Metazoa > Chordata > Actinopteri > Cypriniformes > Gobionidae > Gobio > Gobio gobio. The sequence continues at coordinate 66,768,950 of NC_137099.1, forward strand.
CCAGGATGAGCAGAGAAACACTGATGAAATGCTGCTTGTTGCTTTATTTAAAGTCAGTGACTGTGTTTGCTAATGCAGTAATGAGCTGTTGAGTAATTTATCACATACATGTGTGCTATTGCTAGCGATGAACTGTAAAAATTGAAGTTAAAGTCATTTACTTTCACTACTACACATTACGTGTTTGCAGTTTATATTAAGAAATGTTCCTTTTCAGTGGACTCAAATTAAATGCTTACAGTACAAACACTGTATGATTACTAGTTTTAAAATGAGAACTGTTTGAAGCAATCAGTTTTTCAAATGAAAAGAGTTACCTTTCATGGTATTATTACGGTAACATACTGTAATAAAGGAGAGCTGTAAATAAACAGTAGAGGGCCGTAAATTAACAGTATATTGCTGGCAACCACAGCTGCCAGTAGATTACCGTTATTTTACAGCACAATTTTTTACAGTGTGGATCGTGAGAGAATCGTGGGATTCAATCCATGATCTTCTTGCTGTGAGGAGACAGTGTTTCCCACTGAGACACTGGTGCTGCCCTTAATCACAGATATAAGACACACTTTGACTATTTCTGTCAGACGTCTACAGAAGCTCTTACTGAGAATTAACAGAGGTTTAGATGTTGATATTTATGCTTCATTTGAAGTCACCATTGTGGTGGGAAGCGTTTGCTTCAGTTGGGCTCTTGGTTCCCGTAGATGTGTCTCTCACGATCCAACGATGTGTGAATTACAGATACTAAGTTGTCTAAAGTGTCTAAAGGTGTGAGCTAAGTTTCTTTTATTTTCATGATTTCTGGACAAACACACACTGTCTGTGAGTTGCTTTGCAATTACAAATGGAAAATATGTCCACAATGAGCACATTTGAACTAGTTTTTAACCTTGAGGTTCCATGAACGTCTATATCGGACGTGCAGAACACGTCAAAAACAGACGTCATAAAAACTTTCATTCTGGCTCCTCAGTGGACGTCTTTTCAACGTACGCCTCTAGGGGCAAAGAAATTGAAAAGACGTCTTTTGGACATAACTTTGCTCAGTGGGTATACTCAAAGCCTTTGATGACAGCCTTCCTTCATCACCCTCTCTCCACCAGATAAATACACACGTGCTCTTCTACCCCTGTAACATCAGACCTGGATCTTAAACAACACCTTGATAAAAGCATAAAAGTTTATGTGCTCAGTATGTTGAGGTAGTTGCTGATGTGTTAATGTTCCTCAATTCATCAACAGTACTTATGGACAAATAAAAAAGATAACTTATGTTTAGTTACTTTATGTAGATTTATTAACATTACTGACGTTCATGTAAACAGTGTTGACAACAGTGAACTCTACATTATAGCGCACACACATCATCAGATGTCTATTTCATGCTGTGATGTGATCTGCAATACTTATCGAAAATGTTCCTGTCAGATGTTAAATAAACATTTAGTAAGCATCTTTATCTTTATGATGTATGTGGTTTATGTAAATCCACTTTAAAGACGTGTGTGTGTTACTGGTCTGGAGCTCATATATATAAAAACGTGTTTTTACAGCCCACTCACAACTGTATTGACTAAGTCCTAAACGAAGTCTAATACTGGTTGCTAATACAGTGGATTAAGTTCGGACGTGTGCCCATGCGGTCTCACACAAATCAAAAGTAGCGGAATCACGGCCAAAATGGGCCAGCATATGCCAAAACGCGGGGGGGCGCCCAGTACAAATACTGCTAAAGTAAAGACAACTTACACCTGTGGACTATAGGCTACAAACAAAACAAACCACATCAGCAGTAAATGCCTCCCAATTCCAGACTTGGCAACACTGAACCGAGCGTCGTTGAATGGGCTGTAGCAGGTGTGTGACAACTGACAGCGGACGTTCGTGAGGACATTTTAAAAAGAGAAATGGAGCAGAATTTATTTATTTATTTCTTGCTTTTTATGAGTTTTATTGGATTTTGACATGCCTCAAAGCCTGCGATGATGGGAGACCGGACCATAAGCACGTAGCTACATCTGTATTTGGTTAAATATTTAATCGTTAAGTTGCAACTATTGTTCATTTATTATGTTAAATGTAACTGTTACAATATATTTTAAACATTTATATATTTACGTCCAAGTCTTTATTTAAGTACTTATTTTATTTTATTTTTTTATTCAACTCACATCATCTCAGATGCAAATGTAGCTATACTTTTTATGACATGCCAGCCGTCGACCGATTCAGCCCCGCAAACCTGCAGACAGTGGAAATATGCGCTCATCCCAGATGAAGATGATGTCCCGCTGGCACAGGCCTTACCAGGGTTTCTATTGTGCATTACCATCCCGGTCCAGCTCCACCAGCATCTCCCGCTCAGCTCAATGAAAGTGTAGAAATGTGTTCTTCTGTTTCAGCTGTTAATTTAAATTTCTGTTGTTTCTGATGTTTATTGTAGGCCTACGAATAGTTAAAAAAACTATTAGATAAAAATAGGTAAAAAAGTACTTTAAGTAATGTATAGACCAATTTATTTTCATTTCCACATTTTAATTTACATGACAAGAAAATATATGCATGAACATATGAATTTCTACAAATTATAACTTGCATTACAAAAATAAACAGAATGTACAAAACAACCTCTCTTTTATTTAGCCTACACATTTCAAGTTAACGAAAATTAACTATAGACAGCAATTACTTGGTTTCATTTACAAATAACTTGCATAAAATAAAAAAATAATAATATAGAGAAATTGTTCTGTGCATCCCGGCCACGACTTTACATTCAGCCTTTCGAGGAGACTTTCGGTATAATGGACCGTCATCAGTGAGCGACATTAATTTATTCATTCATTCATATAAAATACTCTATTTTGCAGTTAAGTCAGCAGTTTTCGTTTATTTGCATTTTGACTTATAGTTTTGAGTGACAGATATCGTATTTGATTTAGCCTATTTTTGTCTGTGACATATTTTAGGTGTTGACAGTATGCCTATAAGAAAAAATAAATAAATGATTGCTTGGCCAACATAGCCTTTTACTTCTGTTTTCCCCAGTCTCTCTCTCTTTCTGTAGGGGACATTTAAAACAGAGATTCTGGAAACGAAATCTAAATTTAGCTGGATCGGTCGGGAATAAAATAATTTATAGCGCGTGAGCACGGAGTGGATTTGAAGCGCGAGCGGGAGGGTGCGGTGCTTAATAGTGTCACGGTTCATGAATTCACTATCTCCTTCTGGTACGTTTACGTAAGTGTGTGTGTGTAGGTGTTGGTGTGTGTGATTGGGCGCTGCGCTGATTGAGATCACCTGCGGCGGTGTTCAGCGCTTCACCTGCTGCTCATCAGCGCAGCCTATTTAATGTCTCTCTGTTTGTCATGTCATTTGTCAGAGCGTTGTTGGATGTTCCTCGTGTGTTCCCGGTTGCCTCCTGTTCTCTCCTGCTGTCATCCGTGTTCCCTGGTCATCGTGTTCCACGTTTCCTGGTCTTCGTGTTCCTCGTTCCCTGGTCTTCGTGTTCCTCGTTTCCTGGTCTTCGTGTGAGCGTCAGTACCTTCACTTCTCACCATTCCAGCATCAACACTCTTCTCTGGAGATCTGGGTTGTCCTCAGCGTCCCTGTGCTGCCAAGCGTCTCACCACCTGGACATCTCTGCACTGTTGCGATCTCTTGAACTTATGTCCAAATAAATACTTTTACTTGCATTTGAATCCGACTCTGTTTACGTTAAGGCAACGTCACAGAACGCTCTGACCAAGAAGGATGGATTCAGCAAGTTCTTCAGATTTAAATGAGTTTCTGACACACAGCGTCTCCAGGATGGATCAACAGGAGGAGAATCTGGCCGTCACGGGACGCACTGTACAGACCTTGGTGGCACAGGTGTCCGAGCTGACCCAAGCGATCAAACAACTCTCTTGTCCCGCTGTGCCCAGCCCACCGCCGCTTCCCCCCGTATCAGCAGCGCCGACCCGCCACTATGAACCACGCCTACCCAGCCCTGAGGTATATACTGGTGAGCCCAACTATTGTAGACCTTTTTTGACTAAATGTTCTATGTTTTTTGCGCTCCAACCTCAGACTTTCTGCACGGAAGAGGCAAAGGTGGCATTTGTTCTTACTCTACTCTCCGGACGGGCGGCGTTATGGGGAACGGCGGTGTGGGAGAATCGTCATCGCTGCTGTTCCTCGTTCCAGGCACTCTCAGAAGAGAGGAAGCGCGTGTTTGATTTTTCCATTCAGTTCCGCACCCTCGCCGCTGAGTGCCACTGGAACGAGGAGGCACAGTGGGATATGTTCCTGCATGGGCTGGCTGACCGCATCCAGAGAGAGATTTTTACTCTGGACCTTCCTGAAGGACTCGATGAGCTGATCGAACTGGCCTTGAGGGTGGACAGTCGCCTCAGTCGGATGGAGCAGTCATCCAGGAGGATGCGTCAACCCGTTAATGTCGAATGCCCTTAGGCCAGCAGATGGGGTGCGGTCAGTCCCACTTTCGATCCTGAGTCCATGCAGGTGGGTCGTGCTCGGCTTTCCCGGGAGGAGGAGAGAGAGAGACGGAGATCCCGGGGTCTTTGCCTCTACTGTGGCGAGGGAGGCCACTTCCGGGATAGATGTCCGGTAAAAGACCAAGCCCGGCGGTAAATCAGAGGCTACTGTCGGGCGGGATCTCCGTGGAGAAGACCTCATCCTCTACTCTCCTTCCGGTAAGACTGCTGTGGGCAGCCCAGTGTCACGTCTGCCAAGCACTACTGGACTCAGGGGCGGAAGGTAATTTCATGGACTTAACATTGGCACGCACCCTGGGTATACCCATCACTGCACTACAGGACACTATCAAGGTCAGCGCACTCAACGGTCAGGAACTTCCCGATATCACACTCACCACCAGACCTTTGACACTCATCACATCAGGCAACCACATGGAACTCATTTCATTTTTTCTTCTGGACTCACCCCTGGCTCCCGTTGTCCTCGGTCATCCTTGGCTGGTCCAGCATAACCCAAGGATTGACTGGGGACAACATTTCTGTTTCATCCTGGAGTAATAAGTGTTATGAGTCTTGTCTTGTGTCTGCCTGTTCGTCTGTGTCTCGTCCTGTTTTTCAGAAGGAGGTGGTGAATTTGTCTAACGTGCCCTCCGAGTACCTTGACCTGAAGGAGGTGTTCAGTAAGTCCCGTGCTGCTTCTCTTCCTCCGCATCGTCCCTATGACTGTGCGATAGATTAACTCCCAGGTAAGTCTCTGCCTAGAGGCAAGCTTTACTCTCTTTCTGTTCCAGAGAGGGAGGCCATGGAGAAATATATTTCTGATTCTCTAGCCTCCGAGTTCATCCGCCCTTCCTCTTCTCCAGCGGGGGCGGGGTTCTTTTTTGTGGGGAAGAAGGATGGTTCGCTGCGACCTTGCATTGATTACCGAGGGCTGAATAACATCACGGTAAAGAAAACGTATCCTTTGTCGTTGATGTCTTCAGCTTTCGAGAGGTTGCAGGGAGCATCCGTCTTCACAAAACTGGATTTACATAATGCATATCATTTGGTTCGCATCAGGAAGGGGGATGAATGGAAAACCGCTTTTAATACCCCTAGGGGGCACTTTGAATACTTGGTGATGCCGTTCGGGCTGTCCAACTCCCCTGCGGTTTTCCAGGCACTCGTCAATGACGTGTTGAGAGACATGGTCGATCAGTTCATATATGTTTACCTGGATGACATATTGATTTTTTCTTCGTCTCTCCAGGAACACGTTCAACACGTCAGACGAGTGCTTCAGAGGTTGCTAGAGAATGGGCTTTTTGTCAAGGCGGAGAAATGCGCTTTTCATGCACAGTCTGTTCCTTTCCTAGGGTACATCGTCTCATCTGAGGGAGTGCATATGGACCCTGACAAGGTTAAGGCTGTGATAGATTGGCCAAGTCCAGATTCCCGTAAGGCCCTGCAGAGGTTCCTGGGGTTCGCCAACTTCTGTCGGCGGTTAATTCGCAACTTCAGCCAACTGGCCGCGCCTCTGACTGCCTTGACATCCCCCAGAACTACGTTCAGGTGGTCGGATACAGCTGAGGCTGTATTCGCCAAACTCAAAAGCCGCTTTGTTTCGGCTCCCATCCTAGTCGCCCCTGATCCCTCACGTCAGTTCGTGGTGGAGGTCGATGCATCAGAGGTGAGGGTAGGTGCAGTTCTATCCCAACGCTCTCTTTCAGATGACAAGATGCACCCTTGCGCGTTTTTGTCCCATCGTTTGTCTCCTGCCGAATGTAATTATGACATTGGTAATAGAGAATTGTTGGCCGTCAAATTAGCGTTGGAGGAGTAGCGTCATTGGTTAGAAGGGTCAGGGGTACCTTTTATCGTTTGGACCGATCATAAGAATTTGGAGTATATTAGAACTGCTAAGAGACTCAATTCCAGGCAGGCTCGGTGGGCACTTTTTTTCGGATGTTTTGACTTTTTACTCTCGTACCGCCCCGGGTCTAAGAACATCAAACCCGTCTCTTTATCTCGTATTTTTGATCCATCCGAACGCCCGATTACTCCCGAGTGTATTTTGCCCGAGAGAATAGTGGTCTCCACACTCACATGGGAGGTCGAATCGAAGGTCAGATCGGCCTTAGAAGGGGTAACGCCTCCGCCCGGCGGCCCACCGAGTCGATTGTTTGTGCCGGAGGAGTTACGGTCCGAAGTTATTCGATGGGGTCACTGCTCCAACATAGCTTGTCATCCAGGAGTAAACCGGACTAGCGGTTTGATAAAGCAACGATTTTGGTGGCCATTAATGGCTTGTGACATCCGCAGTTTTGTTTTGGCATGCTCGGTTTGTGCCATTGGCAAGACGTCTAACCGATCCCCTGATGGGTTACTCCAGCCGCTGCCGGTGCCTTCGAGACCCTGGTCCCACATCGCGCTAGATTTTGTCACCGCCCTCCCGCCCTCTAATGGCATGACGGTTGTTTTAACCGTGGTGGACCGGTTCTCGAAGGCAGCACATTTTATTCCCTTTCCCAAATTACCCTCAGCCAAGGAGACAGCGGTGACTGTCGTAGACCACGTCTTTCGGTTACATGGCCTCCCGATGGACGTGGTCTCGGACAGGGGTTCCCAATTTGTGTCCAAATTTTGGCGCACTAAGGCTAAAGCCGATCGCCACCGGTCTAAGCCTCCCGTATACGTCGTGGGTCAAAAAGTGTGGCTTTCTACCAAGAATATTCCGCTCCGTTCCGTATCTAACAAACTTGCTCCTAAATTTATTGGCCCATTCACTGTCACCAAGATCATTAGTCCGGTGACAGTCCGCCTCAAACTTCCTCCGGCGTACAGGAGAATTCACCCTGCCTTTCATGTATCCAAATTAAAGCCTGTTTTTCATTCACATCTTAACCCGCCTGTCCCGGTTCCCCCACCGCCGCGTCTCGTAGATGGGGAACCAACGTATTCGGTTAATCGCATTCTGGACTCGAGACGGAGGCGACGCGGATTCCAGTACCTGGTGGACTGGGAAGGTTACGGTCCGGAGGAGAGAAGTTGGGTTCCTGCTAGGGACATTCTGGATCACTCCCTTATTGATGATTACAATCAACAGGTAGGTCCTCCTGGGACCGCCAGGAGGCGTTCCTAGGGGGAGGGGTACTGTCACGGTTCATGAATTCATTATCTCCTTCTGGTACGTTTACGTATGTGTGTGTGTGTAGGTGTTGGTGTGTGTGATTGGGCGCTGCGCTGATTGAGATCACCTGCGGCGGTGATCAGCGCTTCACCTGCTGCTCATCAGCGCAGCCTATTTAATGTCTCTCTGTTTGTCATGTCATTTGTCAGAGCGTTGTTGGATGTTCCTCGTGTGTTCCCGGTTGCCTCCTGTTCTCTCCTGCTGTCATCCGTGTTCCCTGGTCGTCGTGTTCCACGTTTCCTGGTCTTCGTGTTCCTCGTTCCCTGGTCTTCGTGTTCCTCGTTTCCTGGTCTTCGTGTGAGCGTCAGTACCTTCACCTCTCACCATTCCAGCATCAACACTCTTCTCTGGAGATCTGGGTTGTCCTCAGCGTCCCTGTGCTGCCAAGCGTCTCACCACCTGGACATCTCTGCACTGTTGCGATCTCTTGAACTTATGTCCAAATAAATACTTTTACTTGCATTTGAATCCGACTCTGTTTACGTTAAGGCAACGTCACAAATAGATCATATAGCGGGAGCGGGACGAAAAAACAGCCCTGCGCAGATCTAATTTGTATTTAAAGAAAGTGCAGAAATAAGAAAGATAAAAGAAAAAAAGAGCAAAAAAGGAGAGAATGGACTGATTCCTCTTCTTGAGAGAATGGTTGAGAAATAAATAACACTTATGCAAGTTAAAATTGGGAAATTATCTTGCCAGGTTGCTCTACCACGAATGCACTAAACGTATTGTTTACTTCAAGTTCAAGCAGTTGCGCCAGGCTACACTTGAGTTACTGACCGCTACCGTCTTTCACTGGGGAATTTGGGAAACCCGCGCCGCAAGAAATCTGATCGAGTGCTGCGGGAATGCGGACCAGTCAAATCCTGTAATCACCAGTGTGCTATGAATTCTGGGATAGGGTAGGCTGCGAAGTTGTGGTAAGGTTCCAGCTGCTGTACCCTTCCTTTGCCTGAGAAAAGGAGGGCGCATTTTGAGTCGCTTTCGACTTGCGGCAGCCTTCGTCGCGCTGCTGTGACGCAATCGCACTTCAAATGCGGCCTTCAGAGGTGCAGCTTTCACATTGGGACACCCTTCGTAGTGCCGCTGTGACGCAATCGCACTTCAAATGCGGCCTTCAGAGGGTGCAGCCTTCACATTGGGACAGCCTTCGTAGTGCCGCTATGACGCAATCACACTTCAAATGCGGCCTTCGAAGTGCGCGCCGTTCACTTTGGGACACAGCTATAGTCGGGCCAGGAATAATGAGTGGCCAAGATAATTCGAGCCGTATAAGGAATGTGCTTATGACTTATACAATATTCTTTTGGAGCCTTAAGGGGTTAAATCTGTTTACACAGCAAGAAGCCCAGCTTGTAAAGCCGGAACATCTAAATTATAGAATTTGATAAAAGTGGACGGGGAGGCCCAGCCTGCCGCCGCACAGATATCATTCAGAGAAATGCCAGTAGAACAAGCCCACGAAGAGGCCATGCCTCTAGTAGAATGGGCTTTAACGCCTAAGGGGCAGCTGAGATCTTTAGACTCATAGGCCAATGAGATAGCATCCACTATCCAACGTGACAAGGTCTGCTTTGTAACCGCGCACCCTCGGATGCGGCCGCCAAAGCACACAAAGAGCTGTTCAGTTTGCCTGTAAGCAGCGGAACGCTCTATGTATATCCTCAGCGCTCTGACAGGACAGAGCAAATTAGCATCTTCTTCATCTAACGGTGATGAAAGTGCTGGGAGTGAAATGACCTGTGCTCTGAACGGAGTTGAAAGCATTTTAGGTACATATCCATGTCTTGGTTTGAGGATGACTTTGGAGTCGTTTGGCCCAAATTCCAGACACGAGGCGCTCACAGAGAGCACGTGCAGATCACCCACTCGCTTAACTGACGCGATCGCCAGCAGAAAAGCGGTCTTTAGTGACAGGAGCTTTAAGCTCACCGAATGCAAAGGCTCAAATGCAGAGCTCTTCATGGCATCCAGGACCGTGGACAGGTCCCATATAGGGACTGAAGGGGGGCGAGGTGGGTGAAGCCTTCTAGCCCCTTTAAGGAAGCGAACAATAAGATCGTTCTTTCCCAGTGACAGTCCGTTCACTTGAATGTGATACGCTGCTATAGCAGCCACATAAACTTTGAGCGTGGAGGGGGAACGACCCGCGTCCAGAAGCTCTTGTAAAAATGTAAGCACTTCTGACACTTCACAATCATGTGGGGTCAGACTTCGCGCTTTACACCAGTCCGAAAAGACTGACCATTTGCCTGAATAGAGCCGCCTGGTCGCGGGGGCTCTAGCTTCAGTAATAGTATTCAATACATTTTCAGAGAGGTTCTCATGTACCCGTTGATGGGCCAGACATGAAGCGCCCATAGATCGAAACAGGGATGCCAGATCTGCCGTTCCGCCTGCATGAGGAGGTCTCTCCTCAGCGGGATCGGCCACGGAGCTGCATCTGCCATCTGACTCAGTAGTGAGAACCAAGGTTGATTTCTCCAAAGCGGGGCTATTAAAAGCACAGTGCATTCGCTCTCCCTGATCCTCTCTATGACCTGAGGTAACATTGAGATTGGGGGGAAAGCATAAAGAGGAAGGTTGGGCCATTCGTGGGCCAACGCATCCTTGTGCTTGGAGAAATATATTCGGCATTGAGCATTGTCTTGTGAGGCGAAAAGATCCACTTTTGCCTCTCCGAACCTGCCCCAAATTGTCTGAATTGTATGTGGGTGAAGAGACCACTCTGCAGGGGACACTTTGCCCCTGGACAGCATGTCCGGACCCAGATTCAGAATGCCTGGCACGTGAGTCGCTCTCAGCGAGCTCAGATTGTGCTCTGCTCATATTAGGACTTCTTCCACCATTGAGTGCAGATCGATAGATTTCAGACCGCCTTGGCGATTTATATAGGCTACCACCGACCTGCTGTCCGTTCGGACCAGGACATGGTGGTGCTTTATGTACGGAAGGAAAGCTCTTAGCGATAGCGTGACCGCTTTAATCTCTAGACAGTTTATGTGAAGGCTCCTCTCCGAGTCTGACCAGAGACCGGAGACTGGCCTGCCCTCGTGAAGGGCTCCCCAACCTAGGTTGGATGCATCTGTCGAGATAACTTTCCACTTCGTAACAGTACCCAAACTCACGCCTGTCTTGTACCAGATGGGATTTTTCCAAGGAGCCAGAGCCAACACACAGCTGTGGTCTACCTTGATTTGCAATCGGCCCGAGAGCCATGCGTGAGCTGGAACGCGGCCATTCAGCCAGTGCTGTAGGGGGTGCATGTGTAACAGACCTAGTCTGAGAACTGGCGCCGCTGAGGCCATGAGACCCAGCATCCTCTGAAAGTGTTTGAGAGGAATGCGTGCACCGGACCTGAGGGGAACCGCTCGGTTCTGAACAGAGAGCGCGCGCTGTGACGTCAGTCACGCGCTCATCTGCAGTGAGTCCAATACTGTTCCCATAAACGAAACTTTCTGTGTGGGAGACAATGAACTCTTTGCTCTTCTGAGTCCCAAGCATTGTAAATGGTTGAGAAGCCAAGATCTGTGGTTTATTAACTGTATCTCTGACTGAGCTATTATGAGCCAGTCGTCGAGATAGTTGAGAATTTTAATTCCCCGAAGCCTCAGCGGGGTTAGCGCCGCTTCCATGCACTTCGTAAACGTGCGGGGAGCCAGAGATAGACCAAAAGGTAGCACCTTGTATTGGTATACTTTCCCCTCGAAGGCGAATCTCAATGGCCTGTGATGAGGGGCTATTTGTATGTGGAAATAGGTATCCTCTAGATCCACAGTGAAAAACCAATCTCCCGGGCGAATGTGCGCGAGGATTTGTTTCGTTCTCAACATTCTGAACGGGCGCTTCATAAGGGCTTTGTTCAGATGTCTGAGATCTAGGATGGGTCTGAGACCACTGTCCTTTTTTGGTACAAGGAAGTAACGACTGTAAAAGCCTGACTGGCTCTGTGTGCAGGGGGTCGGGGGGCATAGAATATTGGTGCTTGTGTACAGGCGAGCACGTTTGAGTACGGGCTCGTTGACTGTCAAAATAATGTTTCCAGCCACCTGAGTGCATGGGGCTGGGGAACATGGGGGAGTGCTTGAGTGTAGGGGTACATGCTTTAATGCTGGCACACTGCCTACAGAGAAAAAGCTCTTTTTGTGACTCATATGGGTCGCCGTGAAAACGCCGTTTGTACACACGAGCGCGCTTGCTTGCGGGCTCGTTGGCTGTAAATGTGGTGTTCCCAGCCACCTTGAAGGGAGCTGGGGAACGTTTTAGAAGAGAGCGAGGTGGTACACCGGCCGAAGCGGGCACTATCCACCTTCTCTTTATACCTCTGGCTAGGACGGCTTCGGAGGCTCAGGTTCCGACACATTGCTGGGTCGGGGACCTCGACGCTCCGGCAGTCTGCTGTGGCTCACAGAGCTTTAGCGTGACGGCTAGCGGAGGAGCTGGATCGCTTAGGCAGGAAACGTCGCATTGCCTGCGAAGCCTTCTGTGCTTCAGTGAAGCGCTCTGTGAACCCAACCACGACAGGACCAAATAATCCTGAAGGCGACATGGGCGCGTCCAGGAAAGCGGTCTTGTCCGCGTCCTTCATTTCAGTCAGGTTGAGCCACAAATGGCGCTCCAACACCGTCAAGCTGGCCATACATCTGCCAATCGCCTGAGCGTTGGCCTTGGTGGCGCGCAGGGCCAAGTCAGTGGCGCCGCGCAGATCCTTCAGAGCCTCGTTGTCAGGGACAGACTCATCCAGGGAACGGAGGAGTTTGGCCTGGAAGACCTGAAGCACCGCCATCGAGTGTAGCGCTGACGCCGCCTGGCCGGCGGAGGCGAATGCTCGACCGGCGAGGCTGGACGTAGTGCGGCAGGCCTTGGAAGGGTGCACAGCCTTTGACTGCCATCCTCTGGCGGAGGGCGGGCAAAGGTGTGCAGCGACGCCTCCCTGGAGGGGAGGAAGGGCTTGGTATCCTTTTTTCTGAGCGGCATTGACCACCGAGATCGCTGGAGAAAAAGAGGATTTGGTGCGAGAAGAAAATGGCGCCTTCCACGACTTTGATAGTTCCTCGTGGACTTCTTGGAAGAAGGGAGCGGGCCTTTGAGCGGTCGGTTGACGGCGGTTCACGAAAAACCACTCATCCAGTTGGCTTCTCGTGGGCTCCTCGGGTTGAGACCAGTCAATGCCGAGGTCGTCCACGGCCTTCGTGAGCAGACGCATAAGCTCAGCGTCGACTGAGGTTATGGCGCCGCTGGCCGTCCGCGTCGAAGTGGCGTGCTCCGAGGCGGCATCTGACCACCCGCTTTCGGATGCAGCAAGGGAAAGGCTGTCATCCTCTTCCTCCTCCGGTCCGCCGAAGGAAACAGTAGCAGCCGCCATGCGAGGGGAGCTGTGCTGTTCCTCGACGAACAATACGGGGGATGGCGAGGCACGCGGGGACATGCCCGGCGTGTGCTCGTCAGAGCGCTCCGGGGGCCTCTGGTCGCGACGTTTTTTCTTCCATGGCTCGAGAGGCTGAGAGCAAAGGACGGGATTCGAGTCGAAACTGGCGAGCCGAGCCCGAAGGGTCTGCAGCGTCAGTTCGTCGCACTCCGGGCAGCCGCCCTGGTTGAGTGCAGTCTGCGTGTGGTCTCGTCCGAGACATGACACGCAGATGATGTGCCGATCCTCGTCCGCGATAAAACCTCTGCACGAGGCGCAGGAACAAGACATTTGGAACAACGTCTCAGCTCTTTTTGAATGTGTAAAACACAGAAGGTATTAAAAAGGATATGTGCCGGATGGCGCAGCTGGAAGGCAGGCTGAAGGCGGAGAATCCAATGTCCTCAGGCTGCAGAGTTCCGCTGGGTGCGTGTCGACGGCAGGCTTCGATCCGGAGCTCAGCGATAGCAGTCGCTGAAGAAGAATTAATCTGACTAACCTTTGCGAGACAGGGTCTTACCCTTGGCTATGCAAATTCTGTTGCCCCTTGTGGCGGGAATTTAGAAGGACCTGATTGGTCCGTCCCGCCCCGCGGTCTCGCTATAGGTTGCTGCAGTTGCAGCGGCACAGCCAATCAGCACGCAGCTGCTTCCTGCTGAGAGCTGTGCAGCTGCACTGCGTGTAAAAGGTATTTTTGGATAAAAATTTGCTTCAATATCTCAAGGAAAGGAATTCCCCATAAGCGTTTTTAGCAAAACGCAATACGAGAGTACTCTCGTAAGGGAAATGCCATTTTAACACAAGGAACCGTGATTTTGGTTTGTAATACTCACATTTGTGGCCTCATGTGAAGGCAGGGATGGAAAAGTAGGCTATCCGACGATGGGTCCTTCACAATCTGGGCGGAATCAGTAGGTCATCCGGGGATTTCTCGCCTACTCTTTAATGATTACTGAGGTTTCGAACATCCTTTCACGTAGGGGAGAGCGGGGCACAACCTAACACTTTTTGACTTTCTAAGTTTGTGTAAATCCACTTGGGGTTCAGAGTAATTATTTTTTCCTACATTAATTGCACACATGTCTAGGACAATTATGTGGTTTTGTTTCATTAATGCAGTGTAAACTTTTTTCTTGATTTACCCCAAAAGAATGGAAGTGAAATATGACAACATGCCCCATAGGTGGGGTACATTGTAACATGACCAAAAGACTGCTTAAAATGACAGCTTAAAAAAGTTACCTGAAATAATAAAAAATATATCCAAGACAAACTAAAATATTTTCTCAACAAAATACAATTATTAAATTTTAAAAATAAAATAATGGCATTTTTTAATCATTAAAAATATACACATTTTTGAGTTTGACAACAAACACTAAATATAGATATACAGCATAGTTAACAACATAATAATAATGAATAATTTCTGAACATTGACTCTCAGTCATTATTCACCCTTTTCTCATGGTTTCTCAAAAGAATTCATAAAAGTATAGAATATAATGTCATATTTCTAATAGGGGCTCATTGTAACGCAGTGTTAACACACACCCCATCTGCACAACTGGGATTTAACCCGCGGCTCGTTTCTTCTGCTGTTAGATCATCATTAAAGAACGATCTCAACCATTAAATAACAGATATAAGATAAAAAAAAATATCGATTTTTCTTATTTAAAATAAACACAAAAAAACAGAGATGAAAACTAAACTTAAGTAAGAAATGTACTTTTGCTATGGTTAAATAAATGTTCAGTAATATCTTCCAGAGATTTTTTCAATTTTGGCGCTATTTTTTCTCTAAATAATGTTGATATGGCAACTAGTAAATACACTAAGTTTTGTCATGCTGGCATGTGTGGAAAGGGTTAAAACATGCGTGTCGCAACTAACCCCGCGTTGTGCTCCGCGCTCCCCTACTGTTTTCTCCTAGGTAGGCATTTTCGAGCGCAACATTATACGCACATCCGAATCTCGTGAGAAATTGTCCAAAAACCCGGTAGATCTAGCCTACTCTTTTATAAATACAAAGGATTCGGACATATATTCGCTCGCCTACTGCTTTTTACATGCGGTTTCGAACGCAGCCGAAATGTGCTCTGAGCAGTGTTGATTCCACACTGGGGATTTTACTGTGTAGGAGGCGCAACAGTGTGCCAACTGGACAAGCGTGTGCAGATCGGGGGCGCAACGTCAATAAAGATAGAAACGAAACCATGAATTTATGATTTCTGTGCTTTCACACTACACTTAACACTGAAATCTTTGTATTTATCTGATAATGTTGATTGATTTAATTAAATGCTGTATTAAACTCATTTTACACTAAACTAAAGGTTAGTTATAAAAAATAAAAATAAACATTAGGGAATGTTCTGTAGGCTATAAGTTATTTTTTGGTTCTTTAAAAATAACTTCCCTGGGGATTCCCACGTTCTGGGAATGATATTGTATGGTTGCAAAAACTAAAAACTAAAAAGAACATTCCTAGAACATTATATTTTGGTTCTCAAAATACATTTTGAGAAATACTAACATCACTACACACGTGAACAGAGTAAAACAATCTACTCACCCAAAAGAAGTGTCCATTTTAGCTGCATTCTTTTCAAGTCTTGAACTGTTTTGTGCTGTTTGAAGGTTTGTGATATACGAAATTCCCAAAAGAAAATCTCCTGCTGACTGTTACTTATTATCCTGAAAGTCTTAAGCTCTTTCCATGGTCGCCTGTTATTTACTCAAAAGGAAGGGGAAAATAACCCAGCCAATAATGACCTTGCGGTATGCCAACGTTTTTTGGACAGCACAACGTGAGCAGCTTGACCCAGTTTAACATCTGTCTGCATGTGTTTCACATGTTCACTGATGTCTACTGAAGAGAGAGAGAGAGAAAAAGGGTGTGTCAGTGGAGGGTTAACAACAAAACTCTTCATTTACAAATGTGGGAGGGATTCGAGGCTTCAAGCCAAATCGATAAACATAACCCTCTAACTAAAAGTGAAAGAAACTACCTAAACTACAAAAGAAAAGAGAAATACAACACAATACACTAACTCCCTTACTATCATGAACAGGAGAAAACAAGATTCAAAAAAGGCCCTGATTTCGGATAAAGCAGCCTCCACACTCACACACTCTCACACACAATCACATCCCATATAGCATTTAATCATTGAAACAATGTTGAGTCAGTGTTGATGCGTCAACGCCAATTACAGTGAATTAATGTTACAAAGTGAAGTTGCTTTAGAATCACTTTTTTACCCTCAGTTAATGTTGAAGCAATACTGAGATTTTAACCACAAATCAACGGTAATAGCATTGATTCAACATTACACAGTGATATTTTTTCAACATCACTTTTGCACCCTTAGATAATAATGAAATGTTGAGATTGCAAGCACAAATCAACGGTAATAGCATTAATTCAACATGACAAATTGATACTTTTTTTCAAGAGCTCTTTAGCACTGTTGAAACAATGTTGAGATTTCAACCGCAATCAATGATAATACCATTGATTCAACATTACAAAGTGATATTTTTTCAACATCACTTTTGCACCCTCAGATAATGTCGAAGCAATGTTGAGATTTCAACTACAAATCAATGATAATATCATTGATTCAACATTACAGAATATATTTTCAACATCACTTTTGCACCCTCAGTTACTGTTGAAACAATGTTGAGATTTCAACAAAAATTAAATTGTAATATCATAGAACCAACATTATGAATTGATGTTAGTTCAATATCACGTTTGCACCTGCATTTGATGTTGAATCAATGAATCAGAATCAGACTCAGAATCAGAATCAGAAAGAGCTTTATTGCCAAGTGTGCTTGCACACACAAGGATTTTTTCTTGGTGATGAAGCTTCCAGTGCACATATACAATACAAACACAACAAGAACATAGTAATACAAATTTTAAGAATAAAAATATGAAAATAGCATTAAAAAACTATTAGGTCACAGTTACGTTTAGTCAGAATAAACATTTACAGATTATAAACATATTTACAGTTAGATGGTGAGATAAAAATGGTAATGGTAGTGCTATTGAATCAACTTTACACTATGATGGATTCTAATGTTGATTCTAAACTGATGTTGAATCAATATTGCAATTAACAAAAATAATCAATGGTAATATTGTTGAATCAAAGTTACACTACGATGTTGATTCTAGATGACTTTTGTTGAAACTGAAAATACAACTGAAATGTAATGACAACATAAAACGTCTCGGTTACGTATGTAACCCTAATTCCCTGAGGAGGGAACGGAGACGTAACGTCAGTGACTGACGAAAGGGGTTTTCGCTTAGAAGCCAATTATCTTCGAGATCTTAGAAAACGCCCAATGGCAGAGCCAATGCCATGAGCATGCGGAATTTGCATGCGTAACTCCACCCCACCGTGTGGGTATATAAGGAAGTACGCTGTCCACTATCCAGTGAGACAACATTTGCTTTGAGAGAGCCTTTCCCTTCAGCTTCCCACCATAACAGACAAAGAGCTGGTCTGAGGTCCTGAAACACTGCGTCCTGTCTACGTAAGTGTGGAGAGCACGTACAGGACAGAGCAGTGCCAAGGCTGGGTCTGCCTCCTCCAAAGGCAGCGCTTGCAGGTTTACCACCTGGTCTCAGAACGGAGTGGTGGGAACCTTGGGCACGAACTCCAGGCACGCTTCGTCAACCGAAAATGCCTGCAGGTCCCCTACCCTCTTGACGGAGGCCAAAGCGGTCAGGAGCGATGTCTCCATAGACAGGAACTTAAGATCTACTGACTGCAAAGGCTCAAAAGGAGGCCTCTGCAGAGCATCTAAAACTACTGCGAGGTCCCAAGAGGGCATGAGGGGAGAGCGAGTCGGATGTAGTCTCCTGGCTCCCCTCAGGAAACTGATAATTTACCTGTTTGTTCTCCAAGAGGTTGTGGTAGGCTGATATAGCGGCCACATAAACCTTGAGGTTGGAAGGAGACAACCTTCGATCCAACCCTTCCTGGAGGAACGAGATCACAGACCCGATTGGGCATTTCCAGGGGTCTTCTTGGCAAGAAGAACAACAGGTGACGAAGAGGTTCCACTTCAACGCATAGGCGTGACTCTGCCCTGGCGGAAGTGATGGTAGCCACCACCGTAGGGGGTAGGGTTCTCAAACCTGCCACGTCCCATCCAGGAGCCACACGTGGAGGTTCTAAGATCGGGACGTGGGTTCCAAAGGGTGCCCCCACTGCATGAAAAGTGGGATTTTCGTCAGTATGTGGCACTGTAGATTGCCGTGAAACTTCAGGTTTACGACTGTGCACGGCAATTTGCAGGCAACTCCGAAAACTGCTGTAAATTGACGGAAATTGACGTGGGCCTTGCTTGGCAGTTGTCCCCCCATGACCCCCCCTCCCCTTAATTCTAGGGGAGGCTTTATCATGTTAATGAACATGCTGTGAGCTACACAGATGCAAATCAGAGTAGCAGCAGGGGGAGTTTTATCTAGGTTCTGAATTTATTAAACTAAAACATTTTAAGTTAAATGTACTCGTTTTAGTTCACATTACTACATTTTTAGGGCAACCAGTTTGCTCCAATTTTTTAAGTAGATTCAAAAGTCCGGGCTAACAGTGTAGATTAATTACTCTGTATGTCATTAGCAATAACCAATGTTATGTAAAAAAAAAAAAAGACACACAAAATAATTTATTTCAAAAAAATGTATTGTTTTAACAGAGTTTTAATCAGGCTCAAAATGTGCATTCTATGCAAATAACATCAAACAACATTTTACAACATTTACTTTCCATAATTGTGCAATTACATCACAGTTTCCTAGAGCTCAAATACTGTGCATAGTGGCATGACTACAGTGACCTTTTCTTTGGTCTTGCTTAAATGCACAGTGGATGTGTTAACCACACATCTCCCAGCAATGCGCTCAACAGGAAGAAATGATGCAGGGTATGATAAGTCTGTTCCCTGACGCGCCCAAACTTCTATTGGCTTTCCATAAAAATATCTCTCCGGATGGGGCTGAAGCCAGGAAACTTGTGCAATTACATGTTTGAATGCAGTACCTTTTGACACAACATTAACAACTATAAACTGCTTTATAATGGCTGGTCGTAGTTCGTCTAGAGGGTCAAGGATGGGTTCTTCAAAACTGTTAGTGTTTCCACACCACTTAGCATATACATATGCTGACCTTTCTGCTCTAGATCCATCAATTGAGTAAGTTACATTCAGATATGTTACCCGTTTGCATGTCATGGCAAAACAGTCAATGTCAGTGACACAAGGGTACATCTGATGATACATTGTCAACATTGCATGTCTGTCAGTCTCATCCAAGATTGTCTGGTGGAATGGAGACAGAGGCACCACTGTACAGTTTCCGAAGAGAAGACTTTCTGCTGACACCAAAACACTGTGTTTCACATAAAGCATATCAGCTGTGTCATTGCATGACAAAGTCCCAACCATTTGTTTTCCTAAAATACTGGCAAATTCAGCACCATATTCACATGTCCATGGCATATGAAGTTGTTGGCTCTGCTGAAATTGCCTCATAATCTGGACTTCAATTGCCCTGTTGTTGTTATTAAATTTTCCGAGTATTCCATTAAAACGCTCGAATGAAAAACACCAAAAAGAATAAACTGGTCCATAATCCAACATGCACTCTTTCAAATGAAGATGTAGATGCATGTTGGGGGTGCAGTGCAATGGGCCAAAGAGTTCGACAAATTTTGAGAGAAATGTCTGCAGGTATCCATCTGCTACTTCCAGTCTATTGATGGATATGACTCTGGAGCAGAGTATGATACAAGCCTGCACAAAGTCAAACCACATGTCATAGTGTCTGTTGTTGATAAGCCCCTTCAGACAAAACAGTGAGTAAATGGTTGTCCAGTTTTTCCACTGATCTGCTGTAAATCCTGTAAAGCCAGATGAAATCCGTAAGGGAATTCTTCCAACCTCATATGGTACTTTGATGTTTTCCACTCTAGCTTGAAGTTCATCAAGGCTTTTTGTTGTTAAAATTCCTAATTCTGTCCACAGTCTGAATACATGTCTTGCGGTACCAAGGAGAAGGTTGTGCATTGGATCTATGACGACAAATCTGATGGCATCATAGTAACTCAAGCGGAAAAGTTCTGACCATCTAGCTCCATACTCGCGTTCAATTCTTTTCTGTTCTGCCTTTGTCTTTGCCCGTTTGGATAATCCAGCATAGTGTGTGTGATCCTTTGACGTGCGTGGCTCCCACGAAGACCGCTCAAATCCTGAGTAGTCCATTTTTTCACCAAATTCCTTCTTGCTGAACGTCTTCAAACACTTGTGGCATCCTGCAAATGTAAGTTAAATGCAATATGTTACACACACATTTATATTTGAGCATATATATATCTTTTTAACATTTACATTTATAATAAAGAATGTTTGAATAGTTCAATTACCTCTGTATGCTCCATGTCCAACAAAGCCTCCACATTTTCGAGTTGCGGGGATATCTGATGAAAGACAAAGCAGAGCTGCTCTGTAAACCTGATGTCCTATCAAAGAGTTGTCTTCCAGAATCATGCCATGCCAAAGTTCTTGAAGCTCATCAACTAAGAGGTCTAAGAAAGCATTTATGTTTAGTGATGGCTCTTTTGGTCCAGGTATTAGTCCAACGAGAATCATATTTTCTTCCTTAAAACGATCTTCACGAGGTAGATTCAAAATGACCAAGTAGATGGCTCCAACTGAATAAGGTGCATATTTGAAAGGTTGGAACCAGTCCACATTCAGCATCAAGGCCAAATTATTTGGCTCTGCTAAAAAAGGCTCTCCATTCACATACTGGTAATCCTGCCATACTTGTCCATCACATACATCTCCTAACACACCCTTTGGCATTTCCCGCTTTCGCCATTCTTCGCATTTCTCTTCAAATCCAGGTCTTTTAACAAGTCCTCCCAGAGACTGCACAACACTCTTGTAACAGTAAGAACGTATTGGATGGACATACTCTTCACCGCTTGAATATGTAGCCTTTCTTAGCAAGGCAGAGCCACATTTCTTCCTTAATGCAGACCTCTGCTGTGGGTGATTGTAGAATGGGATGTGACCACAAGTCCTGCAAACCTTTGTACAATCCCGTCTGAACTCTTAGGTTTCAGTAAGCATGTACACTGTCATACATTTTGGACAAACCACATACTGTACGAAGTCGTCACGGAGGATACCAGTCCATTTCCTCAAGGAGCATAAAGTCTTTGGAATGTTGCTTGAAAAGGCAGTGAGGGTATTAGCACAGAGAACATTTCCAATTATCCACATGAACTGTTTGATGCACAGAAGAAGTGATGTGATGGCATTGTCAGAAATCTTGAAGGTTGATTGCCATGTCAAAAGCATCATGGCCAGAAGTTTCATCAACAAGTGTTCTGGTTTTTCACCTCTGGACTGATCACTTCCATGCCCCTCCTCATCTTGTATGTGAAGATAGGCTTCACTCTGCTCCTCAGCAAGGATTTCCCCCTCTTCATCCACATAGTCATCCTATGGAAATGTAAAGGACATATTTAAAACACATGCAATGCTCATACTCAGCACCACAAAACGAAACATCATGAGTATGGCCATCTGAGATTGAAAAGACCATCATGAATATGGCCATTTGAGATTGAAAAGACCATCATGAATATGGCCATTTGAGATTGAAAAGACCATCATGAGTATGGCCATTTGATATTGAAAAGACCATCATGAATATGGCCATTTGAGATTGAAAAGACCATCATGAGTATGGCCATTTGAGATTGAAAAGACCATCATGAGTATGGCCATTTGAGATTGAAAAGACCATCATGAGTATGGCCATTTGAGATTGAAAAGACCATCATTAATATGGCCATTTGAGATTGAAAAGACCATCATTAATCAAGGTTATTATAGTTTTGCATTTTTAATTTAGTTTTTATTTTATTATCGTTTTCAAGTTTGCTTTAAATTTCAGTTTAGTTTTATAAATTGTTTTGCTAGTTTTAGTTTAGTTTTTTTTTGTAAACATTTCTATTTAGTTTTTATATATTTCCTTTCAGTTTTAGTAATTATCGTTTAGCAGAGTTACCAGAACAAAGTGTAGAGACCAAATCAAGATTTTTAATTTCAGCAAAGTTTAATGTTTGCACCGATTAAAGTTTACTCTTATGCAGACATCTTCATAATATAAATAAAATAATGGAATACAGATTGTTTTATTTAATGCCATGTCAGCATCTAAGGCTGTGTTCATGGCAACATTTTAATTACAAAAATACAAATATCATATATATATATATATTCAATAAAACCAAGAAAACAAACACAAGTCATATTATACAAGATTTTTTAAATCAACTTATGATTTAAAAAAATCAAAACCTTTTAATTTATAATCTTACTAAATAAGCCCTTAAGTGAAATAACTTGATAAAAGAGCATTCTTGTTTTAACCCAGGGCAGTCCAAAAAATGTTTAACGGAGAGGGGAATCTACAAAACATGCATAAAGTTGGGTCTTCACCTTTAAGAGTATGTGGGAACTTCATCCACTTCAACTTCAATTTAGAAATTGTTTGTACTTTATAAAGTATGTTTATACTTTAGTTGCTTTCATAGTTACCTAACAGAAATTTAAACTAACAGTAGTAGTACTGAGAGTGGAAAACAATTCCCAATTTCCCAGTTGAGCTCTGGTTTATCATGTATGGAACGTTATACTAGTTTTCAAAGGTAATTTCATGCTTACCACACAAAAAGAGATGTCTTCATCATCTTGCACTGACTCTGAATCGCTGGAGTCCAGGAAAAGATGAATGCTTTGGTCATCTGCTGTTTCGTCTGAAAAACAGCAACGAGCAAAAGATAACGTTATGGATTATAACACGATTCCTATTTAATTATAAATTACTATTACAATAACCACAACAGTGAAAATCAACCACATTTAACTAGACAATTTAAAGGAGAGGCCGGGTACAGTTACAATATCTGTAACATTAGCTGTACAGGTGTAACAGTTAAATTGTGATGCTCACCGTTGTCTGAACTGCTATTCGCTGGGTGCATTTCTTTAAATTCTTCAAGCACTTCTTTTCCTGGGTCCTCGGAGTGCATTTCGCTTCCATCAATCTCTCCAACTGCAGTCAAGTTATCTTCCGGGTCTTTACACATTGACGGTACATTACTCACAGCAGGTGGGTCATGACTGGATAGCAGCAGGGTCTGGACGCTATCTGACGTAGACCTTTTTAATTTTTTCTCCCAAACTCCATTTTTGAAATAGCGCTTTCTGTGGTCAAAATACTGTGTATGACACAGTTCAGTGTTGCAATGTTCACAGAAGCGCCGAGGTCGTTTATTCAGTCTTGGGACTTCCAACTTTCAACTGACAGCACACCGTGTTGATATCACAGAGTTTATGCACACCGCTTGCTCATTTGTATGCGCGTACGTCTCACGAGATATTCCTTATAACAATGACCTCGCATGTGATTGGAGGAGCCCGACGAGCTTCTCGCCCTCGTCCAATCACGTGCGAGTTCAAGGCCATGACGCGTACAAGACGTGCTTTAAACAGACGTGTTTTGGACTCTTTTTTTTTTTACATTTTCTGTGTTTTTGCTGCTTTGCGTGATCAACATGACAGGACGCCGCCTCGCCTTCAGCTCTCCTTCAACTCCTCTGAATGGACGCGACCAACCCCTTTCAGCCAGTCCGCTGACCGATGAGAAGAAACTGCTGAATGCTATGAGTGGCCTGTCTCGTCAGCTTACTCTACTTACGAACAATCTGAATGAGAAGTTTGATGTAATAAACTCCAGGTTGCTGTCCATGGAGGATAAGTGGGCTGCTTTTGAGTCGAAAAACTGCTGTGCTGTGGAAGAAAATAACTCCAAGAAGAGAAGACGAGTGCACAATCCCAAGATTGCGGTAAGAATATTTTTATGTATAACGTTAAGCGTAATATTATTTTTAAAGTACCCCACGCTGAAAGTAACGTTTGCAGAACCAGTTTGCGTTTTTATATATAACGTTAAGCGTCTTTTGTCTTGTATTTTTCAGGAGGCTGTCCGGCGTCTTCACAACTCTGAGGCAAACTTTAGGCGCTATGAACCAGAGCATGGGTATGTAACGTTACGATTGAAAGAATATGCTTTTATTCAGCTGTATAAGGAAATGGATGCGTTAATAGATCCGAGCTTATAACTGCACATTTTGTTTACACAGACTATCCTCGCCTCATAACGAAGCTGTGACCTCTTATCTGCTTGGAGCGATTTCCGCGAGTCCAGATTTAACCGCTGAACATGACGACATTGTGTGTAAGTATGACTAATGTTTTTCTCATTCCTTGTTTCATTTTACCGTGACTGTTTTTATTAATACCGGTCTCATGTAATTGTTTTCCAGCTGCCTGTAAGACGTATTATGAATCGATACGCCGCAGCTTCAGATACAAACAACCTGAACTTGTATCGCTGGCGGAAACTGCGAAGAGTTTAGCTCGGAGTCGATCAAGAAGAAAAAGGGTAAGATTTATTATATTAGAACCGTTTTTTGTCAATGTGAGTATTTTTCAGGTTGCTTATTGTCTTTATGGATTGTATTACAGTTGCTGGAAGCAAGACGAAGTGTGCTGGCTCTGGATGAGGTGGACATTTGGAAGTCCGCGACCATTGACCTCATGTCTGACGAGGAAGACGGCGTTGTTGACGGGGTGTCTGGATGGATTGTGCGGCCACCGCCCTCTCGCAGCCCGGAGCTCACCGAACTCTGTGCCACTTTGCAATCCAGATTAGAGGCCACACCGAAGTACAGGGCGACTCACCATATACGCCTGTGTTCCCCTAATGTGTTGGGCGCTTCTTTTTGACGTTTTTGGAGGACAACATAAGATACTGCTGCAATGTACTATTTGTGTTTTACAATAAAGCTCTTTCTTTGAATGAACAGCTGTGTGTGTGTGTATATATTAAGATCTTTCTTTGAATAAACGGCACGGTCCGTATAATTGTCCCATATATTCTTTGATGGTATGAATAGTGTACTTCATAGCACTAACATTAATATAAAACAAATTATTACAACATCAATTATATATTTATTTTATATTATTATTGGGGTTTACATTTATAATGAGCCAGGGGGGCCAATCATGATTGGTTGGCAGATCACTGCAAACCAATCACGAGGGTTTATTCTTGTTTAAAAGTTGTGGCCTCAGCCAATACTGAGTGAGTAAATTCAAGTCTGGCCGTTGACTCTCTGGTTTCGCTGCTATTCATATGCAAATTAGAGGCGTCGCACCTCTGCGCGGTCTCTCAGCGGGGGGCTCTCCACCTTCCGCGCGGTCTCAGCGGGGGGCTCTCCACCTACGTCATGGTTCGTTTACGACAATTTGTGGCACAGACGAACGCGACGTTCGCTGCCTCTAAATTGTCGAAAACTGCCGAAAATTAGGGAGATTTCCGGGAGTATACAGGCATTTATGGGGTCGAAAATCCCACTTTTCATGCAGTGCCCATCTCTGAGAGAGAAGGTCCTTCCTCAGAGGAGTCGGCCAGAGAGGGGCTGTCGCAAGGAGTAGGAGTTCTGAGAACCAGGTCCGGCCGTGCCAGTATTGGGCGACCAATATGACCTGCTCCTTGTCCTCCATGATCTTGCACAGAACCTGAAGAAGGCTCACTGGGGGAAACATACTTGCGTAGGCCCCGCGGCCAGCTGTGCGCCAGTGCATCCATGCCCGAGCGTGCCCTCGTCAGGGAATAGAACAGGCTGCAATGGGAAGAGTCGAGGGAGGTTAACAGATCTATCTGTGCGTCACCGAACTGTTCCCAGATCAGCTGGACCATCTGGGGATGGAGTCTCCATTCTCCAGGGAGTGGCCAAGACAGTGAGAGTTTGTTGGCTGCACGGTTCAGTTCTCCCGGGATATGGACAGCACGAAGGGACCTCAGATGCTTCTGACTCCATAAGACGAGATGGTGGGCGAGTTGAAACATACGGCGGGAGCGTATTCCACCCTGGTGGTTGATGTACGCTACTGTGGCCGTGTTGTCTGACCGGACTAGTAAAGTTGACCCTTCAGCAACGCTAGGAAGCGGTGCAGGGCGAACCCTACTGCCAGCAACTCGAGGCAATTGACATGCAGAAGGCGCTGGGGTCCTGTCCAGGAGCCCGCGGCTGCTTGTCCATTGCACATGGCACCCCAGCCCGTGGTGGAGGTATCTGTTGATACAACAATATGCCTGGAAACTCGTTCTAAGGGCACACCTGCCCGTAGAAAGCTGAGGTTTGACCACGGGGAGAGAGTCTGAAGGCAGGCCCGAGTCACTGGGACCCGGAGCGTGCCAGACTGCCATGTCCATCTGTGGACTCAATCGCGAAGCCAGTGCTGAAGCGGTCTCACATGAAGCAATCCGAGCGGCGTTACCGCAGCTGCAGATGCCAGATGCCTCTGAAATAACTTCAGTGGAACTGCACTCTCGATTGCTCTCGATTTGACGGAGGCAAGGCAGCAGTGACTGCACGCGCTCGCTGGTAAGCAGCGCGCACATGGCGACCGAATCGATAACCATACCGAGAAAAGAGATCCTCTGCACAGGGCAGAGTTTGCTCTTCTCCCAGTTGACCCGAAGGCCCAGACGGGCTAAGTGCTGGAGCCACTAGGTCTCTGTGTTCGCACTCTGCTCTCGAGAGTGACTCAGTACGAGCCAGTCGTCGAGGTAGTTCAGGATGCAAACCCCGTGCTGCCTGATGGGCGCAAGGGCTGCCCTGACAATCTTCGTGAAGACGCGAGGGGACAGAGCTAGCCCGAATGGCAGGACCGCGTACTGATATCCCCGCCCCTCGAAGCAAACCGTAGGAACGGTCTGTGTTGAGGTAGGATTGAGACATGGAAGTAGGCGTCCTTCAGGTCGATCGCTGCAAACCAATCTGCTGGACGAACGCATTCGAAAAGGCGTTTCACTGTCAACATCCTGAACGGAAGCATGTGAAGGGATCGGTTCAGGACGCGCAGATCCAGGATTGGTACAATGAAGTAGGGGCTGTAGAAGCCGGACTTCATTTCGGCTGAAGGGACAGGTTCGATCGCACCCTTCGCCAGTATGGTGGCAACCTCCGCACGCATGACAGGGGCATTGGGCCCAATCATCGTGTAGAGGACTCCCCGGAAGCGGGGAGGAGCCTGGGCAAACTGAATCGTGTAGCCGAGCCTGATGGTCTTTGTGACCCAGCGGGACAGTCCCGGGAGCTGTAGCAAGGCTCCCAGGAATTGCACTAGCGGGGTCACTCAGACCACAGACGTACCCCGGGTGGGGCAGCGAGGCAGTGAGACTGGCCCAGACGTTGGAGGCGTACGGTCCCGGTATGGGGGCCTAGTCAGCAGCGGCGTCCTGACAGAGGAGACCAGGGAAGGACGTGCGTTCCACTGGGGTCTGCTCTGAGAGGTGGCTGGCGAGAGAGAGGGACGAGAGCGGCGCGGCCCGAGGGCGGCGTACACTGCCATCACGGTCTCTGGGGGCTCAGAGATGAGGACATGAGTACTTTCCTGGCACTGCTAACCTGGGGGCCAGCAGCGGAAGGATTTTCCCTCGGCGGCGAGAAGGCTGAGGCATCTGAGCCGGCAGCTGGATGCAGCAGCTGGCAGCCGGGGCAGTACATGTTACAGCCTCAGTCTGCTTCTGGGCGGCAGAGAACTGTTGGGTGCAGTTCTCGGCCACGCCGTCGAAGAGGCCAGCCTGGGATATGGGCCGAGTTGAGGAGGTGGGCTCGCTCAGCCTCCCCCACATCACCAGGTAAGGCCAGGTGTCTTTCCCGGACCACAGCTGTGGACATCGCCCGATCTAGGGAGCGTGTGGTCACCTTCACCGCCCGGAGGGCTGGGTCGGTGGTGGCACGCAGCTCATTGAAGAGCCCTGGCTCGGCTCTACCCTCGTGCATGAGCAAGGGGGCGGCGGCCTGCCCCGTAGCTCTGCAGGACTTCGCCACCGAAGTAGACGAGCCCACAGGCTTTGGGAGGGTGCTTAGGATAGCCATGCCAAAGCACTCCGTGGATACCATAGTCCGCAACAGAGCATTCAACAGTGGGGGGGGCCTAAACTACCCATTGGCTGCGGCCTCATCGAGGGCAGAGAAGGCTGAGGAGGCCACCAAACGGTCATGGGAAGCCACAGGGACTTCCAGGGCCGCGTGAGCTCCTCATGCACCTCGGGAACGAATAGGCATTGGGGGCGGGGCCCGACAGCTGTCAGGACCCCGCACAAAATATTCACACTATGATTATAGTTTAGATTATAGATATAGTAGTATAGTATCGCTAGTAGTTAAATTCTGTATATTTATTCTAGTTTTCTAAAATCTATTAATGCCTCAATATCAAAATAAGTTGTGTCTGATTTTTCCCACAGAGTTTATCTCCAGCCAAATTAAACACACCTGAAGCAGCTGATCAAGGTCATTAGGATCAATGAAAACTTCAGGTAGGTATGTTGGAGCTAAACTCTTCATGAAGCTATGACCATAGACCATTACATAAATCTCAGTTAATTTTCTGTGAAACTACATAGCATTCAAATAACAAGTTAATCTTAAAGAATAAAAGAGCTTAGGTTTTTTTGGAAAATTCTGACATCATTTACTCGCCCTCAAGTTGTTCCAAACCTGTATGCATGTCTTTATTCTGCTGAACACAAAGATATTTTAATGAATGTTGGTAACCAGACAGTTGACCGTGGCCATTGATTTCTATAGTAGGAAAAAATACTATGGATGTTCATGTATGTCAGGTGGTTCAGCATACACATGCTAAACCAAAATGGGTGTTTACCAATCAGTGGCCAATTTCAAACTACAATAGATGTTTTTCAACCATTTTTCAACAGACTCATGAAGGCCCACCCCTAAACCAAGCCCCCAGTGGATTAGAGCAAATCAGGTAATGCGATTGAAAATGCCCATTATGGTTTGTAAACGTCCCACTGATCGGGAAACACCCACTAGGGTTCTGCAGAGATACACACCTGCATGATCTTGTACTCATCAACTACACTGTTAGTTCAATGTCACTAGCCGTGTTTCCATTACCCGTCAAATTG
Organism: Gobio gobio; assembly: GCF_949357685.1. Lineage (NCBI taxonomy): Eukaryota > Metazoa > Chordata > Actinopteri > Cypriniformes > Gobionidae > Gobio > Gobio gobio. Next base: position 66,798,139 of record NC_137099.1, read on the forward strand.
CGCAAATTGAAATTGCGAATTGAAAATACGCCCAATGGAAACTCGTCAATTCCACGAAAATTCCCATATATCGCAAAAAAGTTTTTACGCTCACATGAGGTGGTTTTTCAGGCAATTCGAAAAAGGAAATTTTCGCAAAACTGCAATGGAAACAGTTTTTTTTCGCATTCAGGTCACCTGGTACGGTCACGCATTTCTCCCACATAGGGCCTACATATAATTTTTTCCACTCAAGTATGTCGTAATAACAAGATCTTATGTTGTTAAAACAACATAGGGTAGAGTGAGGGAAAAAAACGCCCCCCACCTGTTTTTCCCAAAATAACCACTAGAGGGAGTCAAGATACATTTTCACTGTTGCTATGCACTATATTTGGGGATAAACAAATCTCCTTGGAGAAGCTGACACCAGCAACGTATTTGAAGAGAAGAGGATTACATGGTAAGCGCTATAATTTTCAGATATCAGTAAACAAGTGTTTAAGAGAATATTGTTCTGCAGGATATTACAGTGATGTATGATAGATGAATAGTGAAGTCTGTAGTTTGAGAGGATATGTTATTTATAAGGAATATAATTATATTTAAAACTAATTTTAGTTTTTTTTAAGTCATAGCTTGTGGGGTAAAACGCCCCCCAGAGGGCATAGTTTCTCTCTATCATAATTACTATATATATATATATATATATATATATATATTTCTGTCTATCAAATCCTTTGTTTCACACTTAATGCAGTATAACTAGGTGGTAAAATCAAAATATTTGAACAAAATAAAAAAAAAATGGTTTCACTTTATTTTGATGGTCCCTTTAACATATTCTGTTGACTATAAGTAATGTTGCATCAACATGTCTACTAACTCTCATTAGCGGTTTAGTAGAGTATTAGTAGACTGGTAGGGTTAGGGTTAAAATAAGTTGACATGTAGTTGCAAAGTTACTTATAGTCAGTAGAATGTCTGTTGGAGGACCATCACAATAAAGAGTTGGCAGATATGAAGTAGACAATACTCTAATGAGAGTTAGTTGACATGTGGTTGCAAAGTTACTTGTAGTCAGGGACGACGTTAGGCCTATTTTAGGGGGGTTGAAGCTACCCCAAAATGTTCCTAAGCCCCCCTAAATGATAATAAGAACAACAATAACAATTAGATTTATCAATAACTGTATCCTCATTCATATTTAGACGCAACAAATGATAGGCTATATATCCAGCTACAAAAAAAATAGCCTAAAAGTCAGAAGTTGGACAGAAGTACAAAGAGTTGTCATGCTATCAAGATGATGCACCGCACCGTCTCGTTGCATTGCTGTGAACTGTAGCAGCTTTTTCTGAGCGTTGCAGACCGGAGCGCTAGAACTGCCTGGAGGATTTATCTCGTCTCGTTACCAAGGTTACAGGCTAATCGTTAACGAAAATGAACGAAAAAACGAAAACTAGGTGGGTTGTCGTTAACTGAAATAAAAATGAAAATGAGGCATTACAACAAAACGTTAACTAACCAAATCTGTATTGTGTGTTTGGCAAAACGAACTAAAATAAAATAATAGATTAAATGTCCTTAGTATTCGTCTTTATCAATGTCTTTCATAGAGCAAATAATGTTCAGCTGCATTTCCTTTCCCTGCGTCTCTCACTCTCGCTCTCTCTATCTCACATACACGCGCGCCCCCCACACACACACACACACACAGCCCCTCCCCTCTGTGCACACCGCCGTCTTCATTTTCAACGTTCGACGTTGGCAAGTTCGCGAAAGGTTGGTATCTCGTGAACACCTGTACACAATCACACATTAAAAAGTGGTATAAAAATATTTTTTAATTCAGAATATAATTTTGTCAGTGTGTTAATGTCGACCCGAGAAGCGATTGCTAGCCTACTTTAGAAAGTTAACTAGTCGCAAGTTTGAGGTAAAATGCACTTGGGTTGTCGATGTCAAAACACTATAGGCTACAAGCTGTGATTCAAATATTAAATGTCATTAGGTTATTGTCTAGGGTAAATTTAGTATAGGGTGTGAAAATTGTACAGCTGTGGTATTTGTATAGGTTTAGCTCAATTTAGGTTTAGCTGTATTTTAGCTCAAAAATGGGTTGAATACATGCGGTTCTGTGTAATTAAATAGCATTCTGTGGACAACATATCTTATATAGAGAGAAATTAGATATAGTATGCTATTACTTTATCATACATTTACATGAGCAGACAGATAGCATTTAAGTCATTGCTTATAGTAACTCATCAGGAGCAAAGTCTGGATTAAGTAAATCCCCCCATGCAGCTTTGATGTGTCTACAAGCTAACATTACAGTAACTTTTCTTTAACAGAGTAGAAATGGAAGAAGAGGATATGTCTGTCACGTTTTACTTGTTAACATCTTGGTTTCTTGACTGGTTGTTGACATAAGTGTAGCTCTAGATGTGAGTGCAAAGATTTTGCAAACGCAAGTTATAAATACCCTGGGGGCTAAGCCCCCCCCTGTCTTCCAATCCTAGTGACGTCCCTGCTTGTAGTCAACAGAATGTTCAAGAGGGACCATCAAAATAAAGTGTTACCAAAAAAATACCTCAAGTGAGCATTAGGCTAGCTTGATAGCACAGTTAGCTCACTGATGGAAGGTGGTTAGGTGACCCGTTGATAAAACATAGTGGCTTTTACAATCTAGACAATTTTCTCCACGTCAATGTTGAGAAAACAAAAGAACTGGTCTTTAATGCACCCAGTCTCAGTCAGATCTCCATTCATGGCAACAGGATAGAACAGGTTGAGAAATTCAAATATCTTGGACTTACCTTGGATAACAAGCTCACTTTTGACCATCACATAACAGACATCCATAAACGCTCACAACAACGTTTGCATGTTCTACAGAAACTCAGTTCCCTTTACATTGCGCCTCATCTTTTGTTACTACTGTACACAAGCATTATTCAGCCCATCTTGTTATACTGCTCCACTAGTTTTTACAGCATGCTGTCAGTCACCAACAAAATAAACTGAATAAAATAACACACATAGCTTCAAAAATAATACATTCCCCTACACCCAACATCTCAGAACTCAATGACAGAGCAATTGCCCGCCTTGCCAAAACCATAATAACAGACCCAGAGCACCCCCTCAACTTTCACTTCACTCTCCTGCCCTCCGGGCGCAGGTACAGGACCCTGACATGGAGAAGGGCTCGCTTCAAAAAGAGCTTTGTACAATCTGCAATTTCAATTCTTAACAGACTACAAAGCTGAACTTTCCCCTTTTTGTGTTTTTGTTGTTGTGTTTTGTGTACATATGTTTTTGCTAGTCGCGTGCTAGTTGCTAATCTATCTAATGCATTTATTGAATATATTTCACTACATAAATATACAAATTTATAAATGTAATATTTATTTAGGGTTTTCTGTTTGTCTTGGTGATAGTGGTGAACAAATACATCAATTATCAACCCCATAAAGGCCTAGTGTAGAAACTTCAACCTCATATATATATATATCTTCTCTCCATATAGATGCGGACATATAAAAGAAAAAGTAATCGTGATGCTTATACAGAGCAAGCTCTACAAAATGCCATCAGAGCGATTGAAGAGGGAACTGCTTTGAAGGCTGCAGCCCATCATTTTGGAGTCCCCCCAAAGACCTCGAGGCGGCATTGGGATAAAAAAAGCACATTTAATCAATGGAGAAGGCATTGTTTGGGCTTTAGCAAGATGGCAGGGAAAGACTGGTTCTATAATTTTCTAAGAAGACAAGGAACCCTGTCTGTGAGGACTCCACAGGCGACGAGCATATCTAGGATGGTGGGGTTCGATTGGTGGAGTGACTGACTCCATGGATGGACAGTACACTGTTTCTCTGTTTCTCCAGTGGCTGAGACATTTTTGTGATACCATTGGATGCACTCCTCAGAGGCCTCACATTCTGATTTTGGGTGGCCACCACTCGCGTAAGACCCTCGAGGCTGTGTTGCTTGTGTAACGGGTATGGAAATTACACTGATAAATATGTACTGTTGGGAATAATTAACACAAAATTGTTCATATATGTCTTATGTGGTTACCTGATCAAAATGAGTGCTTCTCCTTTAAGTGTTGTGTGATCACAAGATGCCTTAACTTCCTGTTCTGCCCCCTCCTCTCCCCTTTTGATATTGTAATCTCATGGGAGAGGTGGGTATCTGTTAATTTTCCTGATAATCTTCTTTAATCTGTATCCCAATTATTGCTTTTATATCTATATTTTCACTCAAACTCGTGTGTAAAGTGTTATTTTACTTCTAAAATAACACAACGCAGATAAGTCATTCCTAACTGGTGTCGCTGGGGAAGTGCAAGTCGTACGGTTACACGTGGTGCCGTGAACCCTTGGATTTCGCATGATCGGCTGCTCACCGATCGCCGGAGTTGCTGCCTTAACAGACGATAGGAGCGCTGCGACGGATCGCTGGAGGAGTGTTTCGCTGATCGCGGTGGCCGCAGATCGGTTCATCTTGTCTAGGGTTGGGTATCGTTTGGTTTTTTTTCGATTCCGGTGCCAAACCGATACTTTTAAAACGGTTCCGGTGCCTAAACGGTGCCTGAACCGATACTTTAAAAAAAAAAGGGCCACAAAACGAGGTGGACGACATTAAATGGCTTTTCGATTCCGGTGCCAAACCGATACTTTTAAAACGGTTCCGGTGCCTAAACGGTGCCTGAACCGATACTTTAAAAAAAAAAGGGCCACAAAACGAGGTGGACGACATTAAATGGCTTTTTATTTATTTAATTTTTATTTAAATTGAACCATTTATTAAAAGTTTAATGTATACTTAAATGTATGAATATAAATAAATACAAAACACAATTTACTTATTTACAAATTATAATTTGCTTATTTACAAATTCACAGTAAAACCTAAGCCACCTAACCAACTACAACAAGCCTAATATAACTCTAAATAACAGTTACAGTAATAACAGCGGTCGTCTGTGTTCTTGCTCTGCTACAAACCAGCTTCAGCTTCAGCTTTATTTTGAAATATGATCATTTTCTCTGGCTAAATATTTTTGAACGCATCGCCTTAATGTTTCCATGGCGACACGTCATGTTTCTCACATGACACACAGCAGCCGCAATAGCGCTGACAGCTCAGCTGTATCGGGTTTATTTAGCTTTTTCTTTTTATTCAAAATATTCACAAACTTCTTAACTGTGTCACGAACTATCTGATGTTCAAATGTGTGAGTGAATGTGTGTTAGTTGATCTATAAAGCGCAATGGGCGGCGCCATGTTAGTTTATGCCTCAGAATCTGATCTGTCGGATTTACAACACTTGAGTTAATTCTCTTCTCACGAAATACATGAGAGTAAGTGACCAGTGAACTGGAAGAAGAATAGAGTAAACTATATAGTCACTATATAATGTGCATGTATGTATCTGATGTGAATAAAACATGTAACGTTAGTCAAATTATAACCGTCTGAAAGGATTGTCATTGCCGCTTTCATAGACATCAGTGGGTGTTTTGTTGCTAGTAGCCGACTTATGAAATGTCTGAAACCTGGAATAAACATGATGTGGTTGAAAACACTGAATAGTTGTCATGAGTTGTGATGTGACGAGCGCTGAGCGTCTGTCTCTGTCTCTGGCTCAGCCAAAGCACGCGAAAGCACGTTTGAATTTTGGCACCGAAATGAGGAACCGAAATCTGCGTTCTGATTCGGTCCGGTACATACCGGTTATATAAGTACCGGTGCCATATTGGAACCGGATTTCGGTACCCAACCCTAATCTTGTCTCATATCAACCAGATTCAACCCGTTCCCTGTATCTGTTGCCCATATCATGGATGACGGTATAACGCTTGCCTTTTGTGAGGTATGGTGGAAAACTGTTTTGTTTTTATCGATGACTGTCCACCTTATTTGCACTTTGATATGTCTTGAACTTTTTTTCTTTGCACTGCTGCACGTTCATTACTGACGGTGTTACAAACAGAGGTGACACGGATAACAGAAGCAGGTGTGTGGCGGAGGGGGCGTGGTTTTGCGAAGTCTGTAGCGGGAGAGAGAGAGCGAGGAGACGAGCGGTGAGTAAGTAGGTCAAGTGCAGATCATTAACACCTGTGTCTCGTTGCAGTAATTGGCGTGGAGAGACCGCATTTAAGCCGCTGTCGGGAGAGAGAGAGAGAGAGAGAGAGAGAGATCTGGACTGGGACTGCCTTTCTGACAGAGGGAGAAAGATTGTTGAGAAACTGAAACTGAGTGAAATATTGAATATTGAGTGTTTTGATTGTTCTGAACACCCTCGTGCGTGCTTTATGTTTGAACCTGTTCTGAGTAATAAATTAAGTGCAGTCCCAGTCACGCCGACCCCGTCTTCTTCCTTCCCACACCCACATAGCCGAACCAAAGTTAGATTGGTGCCGAAACCCGGGAAGGGAGAAGTTTGCCGCCGCCATGCAGACCCCGCCAAAGACGCCGCTTGCGGACCTCGTCCAATCGCTCGCCGGTCTTCACCAACAAACACACGAAGACCTGCTGGCCGTGAGGGCCGAACAAGATAAACACTTCGAGGCCCGCGAGCTGTTCCGGAGCTGGATGGCCCGGGAGATTCCGGCCACCCCCCCCATCTACCACCGACTCGGCAGCTACCATCCACCTCTCGAAGATGGGAGGATGATCCGGAGGCATTCATCGACCTCTTCGAGAGGTCCGCCGAGTCCCGGGGGTGGCCCCGGTCGGACTGGCCAATGCGGCTCCTGCCGCTGTTGTCCGGAGAGGCGCAGGTAGCCGCACACCAACTGCCAGTCCAGAATCTCCTGGCCTACGAAGATCTAAAGCGCGCCATTCTACAGCGGGTCGGCCGGAGCCCAGAACAACAGAGGCAGCGGTTCCGGACCCTGACCCTCAGCGAATCCGGCCGACCCTTCACCTTCGTGCACCAGCTCCGGGACTCATGCCGCAATTGGCTGATGGCCGACGGAAGCGACGTCGAGAGAATCATCGACCGTGTGGTGCTGGAGCAGTTAATCGCGCGGCTTCCCCAGAAGACCGCGCAGTCGGTCCAGTGCCACCGCCCGACGTCGCTAACCCAGCCCATCCAGTTGGCGGAGGACCACATGGTGGCGTGCCACGGGGTTGGCGAACCCTTACCATCGGCTTCTCTCTCTCTCTCTCTCTCTCTCTCTCCCCCCTTCTGTTTCTTCCCCTTCTCTCCCCAAACCTGTTCCCCTTCCCAGGACGCATGGGCTGTTCCCGCCAAGACCAGCCCCAAGGTGGAGGACGTGTGGCCCCAGCGAACCGGCAGCACCGCCCCGTCCGGTCCCCAGGGGAGGGGCGACCGCTTCGGATCCCCACGCCTCCCCCTCTGGCTCAGCGCTCTCTCCACGCCAATCGTCGGACCTATTTCCGGCCACTAGGGCGGCGGGGAAGTCTGGGCCGGCTTGCTGGCGCTGCGGGGATCCGGGTCATTTCATCGACCACGGTCCCGTCATGGAGGTCGGGACACTGGTCCGGGTCCCCGACGCTCCGCAAGCCGCCCTCGATCAAGCTGGGTTGTACCTAATTCCTGTGAGTATCAAGGGGGATACTTATCAAGCCTTGGTCGATTCGGGTTGTAACCAGACCTCAATCCACCAAGGCCTGATTCACCCTAAGGCATTGGGTACTAGCCGCACGGTTACGGTGAGGTGTGTGCACGGGGAAGTGGTTAATTATCCGTTGTTGCCCGTGGATATTCTATTTCGGGGTCAAAAGCATAGTGTTGAGGTAGCAGTTAACCCGCACCTCCGGCATCCGCTGATTCTGGGGACCAATTGGCCAGCATTTAATGAATTATTGGGACACTTGTGTGCGGATGCTTCTTGGGGAAACCGTGTAAGCAGGAAAGAGTCGGTTGCTCAGGTGGGAGAGGTGGATTCGGGGCCTCTGGGTGCTGTTCCGGGGGAACCGAGCGGTCTCGAGGTGCCTGTTCTCGCAGACCGCGATGATTTTCCCCTGGAACAGTCCCAGGACGAGTCGCTAAAAAATGCGTTTAGCCAGGTCCGTTCCATCGACGGCCACCTCCTCCACCCTGACCAGCCGCTCTCTTATCCTTATTTTTGCGTTTTAAAAGATAGGTTGTATCGGGTGACCCAAGACGCCCAGACCAAACAATATACAACCCAGTTGTTAGTACCCAAAAGCCGCCGGGAAATGCTTTTCCAGGCAGCTCATTCTAATCCGATGGCCGGGCATTTAGGACAAACCGCTACACTTAACCGTCTAATGGCCCGGTTCTTCTGGCCGGGCATTCACGAGAATGTACGCAGGTGGTGTGCGTCTTGTCGTGAATGTCAGTTGGTGAATCCACCGGCCACCCTAAAAGCACCATTGTGCCCTCTCCCTCTGATGCAGGTCCCCTTCGAGCGAATTGGCATGGACCTCATCGGGCCATTAGAACGGTCAGCACGTGGGCATCGCTTTGCATTGGTTTTGGTGGACTATGCAACACGATACCCGGAGGCAGTTCCGCTCCGCACTATTTCGGCGAAAAGTGTTGCGAGCGCACTGTTTTCCTTAATCTCCCGGGTGGGAATCCCGAAAGAGATTCTCACCGATCAGGGCACGGCGTTCATGTCACGGACGATTCTCGAACTTTACGAATTATTGGGCATTAAATCGATTCGCACCAGCGTCTATCACCCACAAACAGATGGTCTGGTGGAACGATTTAATCGCACATTGAAATCCAAGATTCGTAAGTTCGTTCATGAGGACGCCAAAAATTGGGATAAGTGGCTAGAGCCTCTGTTGTTCGCTGTTCGCGAGGTCCCGCAAGCCTCCACGGGGTTTTCCCCCTTCGAGCTTCTCTATGGGCGCCAGCATCGGGGGGTGCTGGATGTCCTTAGGGAGGCTTGGGAGGACGGACCTTCCGCGAGTAAAAATGAAATTCAGTATGTCCTGGACCTGAGAACAAAACTCCACACTTTGGGGTGGCTATCAATGGAGAATTTGTTACAGGCTCAGGACAGACAAAGACAGCTGTACAACAGAGGGGCTAGACTTCGTCAATTTGCACCGGGAGATAAAGTCCTTGTATTACTCCCCACATCCAGTTCTAAATTACTCGCAAAGTGGCAAGGGCCCTTTGTGGTCACACGGCGAGTTGGGGACCTCAACTATGAGGTGGTGCGCTCAGATAGGGAGGGAGCACGTCAAATATACCACCTCAACCTCTTAAAAAAATGGTCTGAGGCGGAGTCAGTGATGCTTGCGACGGTGGTGAGTGGAGAGGATGATCTCGGGCCAGAAGCGATTCAAAAATCTCAATCCCTCTCTCTGGCCCCAGGCGGGGATCATCTCTCACCGTCGCAGCTCACTGACGTCAAGGCTTTACAAGCAGAGTTTGCTGACGTGTTCTCGCCCCTGCCTGGTCGTACAGACCTTATTCAACACCATGTTGAGACAGAGCCGGGCGTGGTGGTTCGCAGCCGGCCATCCCGTTTACCTGAACACAAGAAAAAGGTAGTTCAGGATGAATTAGAGGCTATGCTGGATATGGGGGTAATAGAAGAGTCCAGCAGCGATTGGGCGAGCCCGATAGTTTTGGTTCCAAAACCTGACGGCTCGGTCCGCTTCTGCGTGAACTATAGGAAAGTAAACGCGGTGTCAAAATTTGATGCGTACCCAATGCCGAGGGTGGACGGATTGCTTGATCGGCTAGGGACCGCTCGCTTTTATTCGACACTGGACTTAACCAAGGGATATTGGCAGATCCCCTTGTCTCCAATGTCCAAAGAAAAAAACGCTTTCACCACGCCGTTTGGGTTACACCAATTTGTCACCCTTCCTTTCGGCTTGATCGGGGCTCCCGCAACCTTCCAGCGTCTGATGGACAGGATTCTCCGGCCGCATGCTGCGTATGCTGCTGCGTACTTGGATGATATCATCATCTACATTGCGGACTGGCAGCAGCATATGCAGCACCTGCGCGCTGTCCTGAAGTCGCTGAGAAGGGCGGGGCTCACGGCCAACCTGAAGAAGTGTGCGATTGGGCGGGTGGAGGTAAGATATCTGAGCTTCCACTTGGGACATGGACAGGTGTGTCCCCAAATTGACAAGACCGCAGCGGTTGCGACCTGTCCAAGGCCCAAGACCAAAAAGGAGGTTAGACAGTTCCTGGGGCTAGCGGGATATTACAGAAGGTTTGTGCCTAATTATTCGGACCTCGCTAGCCCGCTGACTGATCTAACTAAAAAGGAAGTACCAGATACAGTTCAGTGGACGGAGCGGTGCCAGCAGGCTTTCACCCAGATAAAGGCTGCTCTGTGTGGTGGGCCGCTCCTACAAGCTCCTAATTTCTCTCTCCCTTTTTCCCTACAGACCGACGCCTCGGACAGGGGGCTGGGCGTGGTCCTGTCCCAGGAGGTGGAGGGGGAAGAGCGGCCGGTGCTGTACATCAGTCGCAAGCTCTCTAAGAGAGAGACGATGTACAGCACCATTGAAAAAGATTGCTTGGCCATCAGGTGGGCCGTTCTCACCCTCCGTTATTACCTCCTGGGGCGGGAGTTCACCCTCTGTTCGGACCACGCCCCCTTGCAGTGGCTCCACCGCATGAAGGATACCAACGCCCGGATCACCCGTTGGTATCTAGCTTTACAGCCTTTTAAATTCAAGGTGGTCCACAGGCCGGGTGCTCAGATGGCTGTGGCTGACTTCCTCTCCAGGAGGGGGGGGGGGGGGGGGGCTGCAGGCCGGACGGCTCCCCAGCCTGGTGCGGGCGGTGGGGGTATGTGGCGGAGGGGGCGTGGTTTTGCGAAGTCTGTAGCGGGAGAGAGAGAGCGAGGAGACGCGCGGTGAGTAAGTCGGTCAAGTGCAGATCATTAACACCTGTGTCTCGTTGCAGTAATTGCCGTGGAGAGACCGCATTTAAGCCGCTGTCGGGAGAGAGAGAGAGATCTAGACTGGGACTGCCTTTCTGACAGAGGGAGAAAGATTGTTGAGAAACTGAAACTGAGTTTATATTGAATATTGAGTGTTTTGATTGTTCTGAACGCCCTCGTGCGTGCTTTATGTTTGAACCTGTTCTGAGTAATAAATTAAGTGCAGTCCCAGTCACGCCGACCCCGTCTTCTTCCTTCCCACACCCACATAGCCGAACCAACGTTACAAGGTGAAAGCAGAGTTTATTTGCAGAACCAGGATGTGAGCAGATGAGGTGAGAGTCAGATAGAGTGATTCAGGTGATTGCTGGATATGCTGATGATACGATACGTTTTCTTGATTGTAGAACAACGGGACAATGGATCGAAGGAGACGAGGACCAGGAGACAGGACGAGACGAGGAGACACTCAGGATACGAAGGAGATCAGCTAAGTAGCCAGGTGAATCCGAGGAAGTAAGCATGAGTGGTAGCATGTGCAAACGATACCGGACAGTGACTGAGTGTGAGCGTGGGGCTTAAGTGCAGGTGGTGATTGCAGTGATGACGTGCAGGTGTGTGTGCTCAGTATTCCGGTGATAGGGATCGTTGTGGTTGTGAGAGGGTGGAGCCTGGCGTGCTTGTAACAGATGGAGAGTTTTTGTGACTTTTTTTTTCTTCTTCTCTTTCTCTGAGAAACATCACACGGAACTGTTGTAAAACTTTTATTGCATATTTTTTTCTGCAAACTGCATATATATATTTTCTGCAAGCTAGTCATACTTTTATTTCCACTTTTTGAAGCAGTTATTGTATCTTTCTTTGTGTTTACTACCCAAGTTGGGTCATGTTTTAGGACACTGTTAGTCTGGTTACTTTTAGCCCTGTGCAGCGTCCCAGTAGGGTGTTCGCAGTAGGCAGGGGTAGCGGAGCTGTATTTGCTCATCGTTACAAAATGTCTGAAACTGCACCTCAATGTTTTGGGAGGGGGAGGGCATTTTGTAATGGTGAAATTGACCATGTACACGCTTCTGATTCAGCTATTGGTGCCTCTGTAAGCCCAGCTGCTTGTTCTACCCCCTTTACTCGCTCAAATGCTGATCCTGTTATTACTTTAGGGAGTATTATTTCTGATTTGGCACAGAAAATCGGTGAGAACATTTCAGCCAGTCTCAAATTAACACAACAACCCAGCCAAGTGCAATCTAAGTCAAATGTGCAGCATTCAAGTGAAAGTGTTGATGCTTCTAATTTCAAAGTCATTGTCCAACATGATGTTACACCTCCACCGTTGTTTAGAGGTGATCAAAGTGATTTGTTTACTGTACATGAATGGGAAGACTTGATGTACAGTTATTTAAACTGTAAGAAATGCACTGATGAAACTGCCTCTGATCTCATTTTGAGCAGATTAGCGGGAAAAGCAAGGGATGTAGTCAAAGTTTCCTTGCGCAGCTTCCCAGGGCCGACTGCTGTAGTGCTCCCCACCACAGTGTTTGACATACTGAAGTGCAATTTCAGTGAGTTGACATATTCAAACATGCCTATGGCTGACTTTTACAGCATTCTCCCCAAGGCAGACAAGAGTCCAATGGACTACTGGATACGGCTCAATAAGGCGATCGATGTGGCTGATGAGTGTTTACGTAGGCGCAACAAGTGCGTTAAGGATCCTGCAGCTGAAGCTGTAATGATGTTTGTCTCTCACTGTCCAGACCCTGGCCTTGCTTTGTCTTTTCAGTTCAAGCCTGGTGAGCAGTGGAGTGCTGCCGAGGTTCAAGAGTGACTGGATTGTCACCGCAGGAACCTGAAAAGAGCTACTGTTCGAACCCCATGCTACTCACCTGTGTCCACCTGCCACCAGAACACTGTGAATGTCTGTGACGATCCTGTATCCAGTTCTCACAAACAGCCTGAACTCTCCTCAAGTCAGTTACCATGGTTAAATAGTCAGCTCAACCCCATCTCTTCTACATCTAACGACAGTATGCAACTGCTGGTTGGCATGATGGATATAGTTTTATCTCTCTGCACTGTCTCACTGTCCTCATCTAATCCTGGATGTCACGCCAGAACCGCAAACCCCAAGCCCAGTTTGAGCTCAGTGTGCAGAGTATGTTGATCTAAAGAGCACACTACACATACTCATTGTATGCGCCAGAGGCTTTGTCGTAACTGCTTCAAGAAGAGTGATTGTCCTAAGACGACAGGCTTTGAGCCGCTTTCTCCGGCCACTCAGTTAAACTAAAAAGCCCATGTGTGGAAGGGGGTAACATGGGCGGTGGCATACTTCCCCTTAAGGATGAGTCAGACCCACATGAGATTTTTGTAAATTGTTGCAAATTGTTGCCACCCAAAAAAACGGGATGTATGTGGGATCTCAGAAAATCGATGGAGCTAGTGAACTGTTTTATGCTCCTGTGACTGTCTAGCCTGGCCAGAACTGGCCAGAACCTTCAGCAATTCCTGATAACGTGGTCCTAGTGGGATGTGGTGGTCTTACTATTCAGCCTAAATGCACGTATGATCTAGAGACAGGGGTCTATGGGTTTAAGTTCAACGTACATACCTTAGTAGTGCCTGGACAGAAGGATGAATTCATTATCGGCAGTAACGTCATCAAATATGTACTTCGGAAGATGAAAGCTGAAAAGAAGTACTGGGAAGTAATTTCCTGTCAAAACAGTAACCCTGAGTGTGAAGAATTTCTCGAGCTTTTGAGCTGTATTTCTCGTTGGTCTGGTCCTCAACAGCCTGCTAAACTCGGCACAGTAAAGCTTCGTCAAGCAGTTACTTTGCTTCCCAGCTGTGAGCATCTTGTCTGGGGAAAACTACCAGCTAACACTAATATTTCACCAGGAAGCACAGTCATAGTTGAGCCCACTACTTCACATTCAGCACCACGTCATGTTCTTGTTGGACATGTAATGACTCCTATGTGGGGTGATCGATGGGTGCCAATGAAAATTCTGAACCCCACCCAGTCTCCAATAACTCTTCGCCGTAACACCATACTGGCAGATGTGTCTACAAGGTATGTGCAGACCTCAAGAGGTTCCTGTTGCCGCTTTCCCCAAGCCCATTCCATCTGCTGACCCTCTGCAGTTACTGCGTGAGTACGGTTTGGAGGACATTGACATTGATGCATGTGAGGTCTCCAAGTCATGGAAAGAGTTGTCGAGTCTTATTGTGTCTTATCATGATGTTTTCTCCAAAGACAGACTCGATTGTGGAGAGGCAAAAGACTTTGTACACAGAATTCATCATTCATGAGCGTCCGTTCCGCCTGCCGTATCGACGAATCCCTCCTGCACACTATCAAAAGTTGAGAGAGGTTCTTTCTGAAATGGAAAAAAAGGCGTTATTAGCAAATCCATCAGCGAGTATGCATCTCCTCTGGTCATGGTTTGGAAGAAGGATGGATCTCTAAGAGTCTGTACTGATTTTCGCTGGCTTAATGCGGAAACTTTCAAGGATGCTGATCCTTTGCCCCATCAGGCAGATTGCCTGGCTGCTCTTGGTGGCAATCTTCTCTTCAGCTCCATGGGTCTAACATCAGGATTTTATAACATCCCACTCCATGCATCTGATCGCCATTACACAGCATTCACGACACCCATGGGCTTGTACGAATATAACCGTCTTCCCCAGGGTCTGTGTAACAGTCCGGCATCCTTTATGCGTATGATGTTCAGCATATTTGGTGATCTTAACTTTTCCAGCCTCCTTTGCTACCTCAACGATTTGTTAATTTTCGGCCGCTCTGAACAGGAGATCTTACAGCGCTTGGAAGTGGTGTTTACATGGTTGCGAGCAAGTAATTTGAAGTTGGCTCTTCCTCAGGTGCTCTATTAATTTTCTCGGTCATGTGATCAGTGATCAGGAGTTTCCGTGGATGAAGGCAAAGTAGCAGTAATTTCTGCCTTTCAGAAGAAAGACCTGATGAAGGAGGATGGCTCCACACCTTCACCAAAGAAAATTAGATCCTTTCTGGGCATGGTCCTTTACTTTCAGAGCTTCATCCCTGGCTGTTCACGGATTGCGAAGCCTTTGTTCAATTTGACGGCCGGTCAGAAACGATTGGCGAAAGGTACGAATTGTCGTAATAGAGCTGGCACTTTCCGGGAATTGTCTCTTCAAGACTGGACTCCTGCATGTGATGTCGCCTTTGAGGAATTGTGAAGAGTGTGGTGTTGCCTCACCCTGACTTTGAGCGTCCCTTCATTCTCTGCACAGATCCGTCGTTGGACGGCCTAGGTGCAGTGCTTTCTCAAGTTCCCACTGGTGAAGATAAAGCACGTCCGGTGGCTTTCGCCAGCAAGTCTTTGAGCCACAGCCAAGCCAACTACCCTGCACATAGACTGTAGTTCTTGGCCCTCAAATGGTCAGTATGTGACAAGTTTAGCCACTGGCTTAAAGGCCATGAATTCACGGTATGGACCTGTAACCCCTTTGAATTGTACATTCATATTCTTTTATTTATTTTGAGTCCAAAAGTAAAGTTATTTGTGACTACTTTTGATTTGTATACCACAAAGAAACTCATGTATCTTTGGTGCAGTACTATGATTACTATGAGTACTATGATGGTTAACTCTGCGGTATTTGAGTGAGTCGTTTTATATCAAATTCAGATGAAGAAGCCAGCTGAACATGCACGCACGAGGTTAGCGTGAGATTGCACAAACGCTTCAATTTTGATATGTTTCTTCGTTTCTATGTGTAAATTCTTTTATAAAGATTGTTATTAATCATTCAGGTTGCCAATTCATCCTGTATTGAGGGAAAAACCGGTCAATGCTTTTGATTTATTGGCAATTCTTTTACGAGAACTCTGGTGAGTTTTGCTTGTTTTGCATTACTTTTACATTCAAATTGACATTCATCTTTCTCTATATGTTTCCTAAAAACCAATCAGAGTTATATATGATGTTTAAGGATGTATATTTGTATGTTTAGAAGGTCAAATTGGTATAGAGTTAGTTAACTCGTACATGACGTTAGTTTAATTGTTTTGTTAAATGATTGCATCATCTATGATATGCAAATGCAAACAAGTGGGAAAAAAAAGATGTTGTACAACGAGATATGTTGCATATTTGAACACTTTTATGTGTTTAAGCGTGCTTATGTGCATTTGTTGTTACGTGTTGGATTAACACTTGTAATCACGGACATTTTGTGCAGCTGATAGTAAATATCAGTGTTCCAGTGTATCAGAAATTGTTGACATTAAGAAATGTTTAATGTGACTGCATTGTTTTGTGCAGATTGTTTTTTTTTAATGCTGATTCTGTTTGAGTGATCCACCTCCACCTTATAATCTAAAATAAATCACTTATAATGTAAAAAATAATTCATTTCATATGGTTATCCATTTTGGAAATTGCAAACAAAGTAGAAACTATGCATATAATCAATATCAATAGAAATATATTGGTGTACCAAATGATTCATTGATTAACCGTTAAGATAAGTGGATTAAATAACAGACATGTATTAAACTGAACGAGAAGAGAAATCAAAAGTTTGATAGTAAGAGCTTTATGAAAGGCAGTTATTATGAATGAAACATTTATAAAGTTGAAACACTTATTTTGTGTAGTGAAAATACTTTGTGGTTTGGTGTATTGTACTAACACAATTTGCCTTGCTTGTGAAAATAGTACCAAAGTGATTTAAAAAAAACTGTATGTGACTGGAATAAGTAATCAGCTGAGAATGTAATTCGTGTTCAAAAAATTGATTTCAGGCTGTGTGGATTTAGTTGTAGTTGTGTTTCATTTTTTGAGAGTGCAAGCATGACGTTGAACCAACATCACATTGTAACATTGATTCAATGCCATTACCAATGATTTTTTAATTAAATTTTAAAAAAATGTCGACATTAATGGCGGGTGCTTTTTATGCTGTTGTATAACAGAAGACTGTAAACTTACGATATCAGATCTTTATTTTCTGCATTGAAAACAAACAGTGAGGATTAAAGTTTAACAAAACATCTTAAAACATCCAAGCTAAGTAAACAAACTATACGTAACAAATTTTAAAGAAAAATACATGCACTTGATTACACACTTTTATATCAATTCACGTTTCTTTTCAGGGCTCCACACACATAAGATACAGTGTATATAAAAAGTCCACACAATCCTGTTAAAACAGTGTTTTTTGTGATGTAAAACATGAAAAAATTATCAATCATATCAGAGCTTTTGCACATTTGATGTAAAAAATAACCCATGCAATGCCACTGAAAACGAAAGTTTCAGAAGATAAACATTTTGGAAATCCCATGAATAGCTCCATTTATCGGTTGCTTTTGGCACAGAACCTTCTGCAGTCTAATAGAAAGCTAAAACGAAGAGAACGTTTACCTTTCAGCATTACAATGTTTCAAAACATCTACACACATCTAAATCAATAAAAGAACGGCTTCGGCAAAGAAAGATGCATGTTTTACACGACCAGTCAGAGCCCAGACCTGAATCCTACAGAAAATCTGTGGTGGGACTTGAAGATTTAGCAGATATGGATCTTTTTGCAAAGAAGAGTGGGAAAAAATTGCCAAGCAGAATCTCTGCAGGAAAGAGTCGCCATTATGGTGATCGGTATTTGCTTTAGTTGGGCTCTTGACCCTTGACTTTGAGTATAAGTTCAGTGGTGTGAAGACTTACACAGGTTATTTGGTTGGAACGTACTTTGATTTTTAGTGGCATTGTATAGGTTATACAACCCCAAATCAGAAAAAGTTGGGACAGTATGGAAAACACACACAAAAAAAGAAGTGATTTCTAAATTTACTTTGACTTGTATTTCATTGCAGACAATATGAACACAAAACATTTCATGTTTTGTCTGGTCAACTTCATGTCATTTGTAAATATGCATCCTTTCCTGTCATTCAGACCTGCAACACATTTCAAAAAAAGTTGGGACAGGAGCAATTTAGGGCTAGTAATGAGGTAAAATGGTTAAATAATGATGTGATTTGAAACAGGTGATGTCAACAGGTGATTGTAATTATGATTTGGTACAAAAGCAGCATCCAAGAAAGGTCTAATCCTTTAGGAGCAAAGATGGGCCGAGGATCGCCAGTTTGCCAACAAATACGTGAGAAAATTATTGAAATGTTTAAAAACAATGTTCCTCAAAGAAAGATAGGAAGAGATTTGGATATTTCACATTCAACAGTGCATAACATAATTAAAAGATTCAAGGAATCTGGAGGAATTTCAGCGCGTAAAGGACAAGGGCGCAAGCCTAAGCTGAACAACCGTGATCTCCGATCCCTCAGGCAGCACTGCATCAAGAATCGTCATTCATCTATAAGCGATATCACCACATGGGCTCAGGACTACTTTGGCAAACCTTTGTCAAGTACCACAATACGTAGTAACATCCACAAATGCCAGTTAAAACTGTACTGTGCCAAAAGGAAGCCCTATGTGAACAGTGTCCAGAAGCGCCGTCGACTTCTCTGGGCTCGGAGGCATCTGGAATGGACCATCACACAGTGGAAATGTGTACTGTGGTCAGATGAAGCAGTATTTCAGGTATTTTTTGGAATGGAATGGACGCCGTGTGCTCCGGACCAAAGAAGGATCATCCAGACTGTTACCAGCAACAAGTCCAAAAGCCAGGGTCTGTCATGGTATGGGGTTGTGTCAGTGCCCTTGGCAAAGGTAACTTGCACTTCTGTGAAGGCACCATTAATGCTGAAAAGTACATAGAGATTTTGGAGCATAATATGCTGCCTTCAAGAAGACATCTTTTCCAGGGACGTCCATGCATATTTCAACAAGACAATGTAAAACCACATTCTGCACACATTACAAAGTCCTGGCTGCGGAGGAAGAGGGTTCGGGTACTTGACTGGCCTGATGCAGTCCCGACCTGTCCCCAATAGAGAATGTGTGGCGCATTTTGAAGCGCAAAATGCGACAACGAAGACCCCGTACTGTTGCCCACCGTAAGACTTGTTTGCAGGAAGAATGGGACAAAATTACACCTGAAACACTTCATCACTTGGTGTCTTCAGTCCCTAAACTTCTTTTAAGTGCTGTGAAAAGGAATGGCAACATTACAAAGTGGCAAATGCTTTACTGTCCCAACTTTTTTTTAAATGTGTTGCAGGTCTGAATGACAGGAAAGGATACATATTTACAAATGACATGAAGTTGACCAGACAAAACTATTTATTTGCGTTTTCCACACTGTCCCAACTTTTTCTGATTTGGGGTTGTACATTTGACACCAATCATGCAAAAGTTCTATTATGATTTATCTTTTGTCTCAATGTTTATATCAGAAAAACACGCTGTTTTAACAGGCACATGTTTCCACTGTACATAAAGGCTAAAAAAATGTTTTGTCTGTGTCCCAAACACTACGGCGTCCTCCTGTTAGGCTGAAAGAAAGAAATATGAATGGATATATAAGAAATACACTCCATTTTATTTTGTTTGGTGTATGAAAAGATAATTTACACTTACCATTGCATTCTCATACACAGGTTGACTTAACTCAGCTTTGCGTGTGTTATAATTATTCATCTTTACCATAAAAAAACAGAATAGAGAGAAAATGCATAAATAATGTCTTCGATTGCCCACTATAAAAGTCACAACTATTCAGGATTTCAATATGTGAGTGATCAGATCATTAGTAACCTACCGATAACCAAAATAATTTTTCTCACCTGAGATTTGAGTGCATCATTTCTCTTTTTCATCCACTTGAGTCCACTTAAAAAAAATGTGATTTGATCAGTTTTTATTTAAAAACCTGTCTAGTTTGTCTATACTATTTGTCTGTTCTATATTTAGTGTACATTTAATAAAAAAATCTTAGAAAATACATTCTAAGCTGACCACCAATTGTGTAGAAACGCCCAATTTAGCCTTACAACTGAATCTTTACTTAATACTGGTTGTTTGTGAAAAAGAGGTTAAATAACAAGTAACAGCAGTCAAATATTGCAAATAACTTACCAAATCAGCACCATCATGATGATAATGACAGCACCACAAACCACTCCAATGGATATGTATAATATCACCATACATCCTCCAGCTGAGACAAAAAAAGTATAACATCAGAAAATGTTAAGTTACTTCACTTTAGAATTAGTCATTTAAAGGGATAGTTCACCCAAAATTCTCTCATCATTTACTCACCCTCAAGTTGTTCCAAACCTGAATGAATGTATTTGTTCTGTTGAACACAGAAGATTTTTTGAGGTGGGTAACAACCAGTTAGTATGTATAGTATGTAATAAAGTCTTGGTTGGTTACCCACCTTCTTCAAAATATCATCTTCTGCACTGTAAAATGTGATTCTAGTACTCACATACTATGACTTTTTTTACTCAGAAAACCCAAGTTCAGATTAATTGATTGGGTGAGGGTGAGTAAACGATGACAGAATTTTCATTTTGGGTAAACTATCCCTTTAAGTTTATGAGCTGTGCTAACATTAACAGTCACAATTAAAGTTACAGCGTTAGATCCATGTAGATTGTCAGCCTGATAGTAGAAATGTCCACTCAGTAGTGCAGTGCTTCTCTCCATTGAACATTGTGGATGTCTCCCTCATCAGACACGCCCAATTCAAGGGTTTACACAACATCGTTTTCAACTGAATTTTTGGGGCCTGCAAAATGCAAGCTTTTGAAAACTATGCATTTACTGTCAAAATGGCAGCAGGGATTCCCCTGAGGGGAAGTGCTTAGGGAAGTTTGCAAGTGCATGTCTAAAAGTGGAGTGGAACGCAGCCCTATAGTCTTGCCGTCTTTACTGATGAGCTAATGAGCTGATGAGTTGAATGAGAGAGTCATACAAAATGTCCACTGTTGGGCTCAATGATGGACACTGAGACTAGGGTTGCCACCCGTCCCGTAAAATACAGAATCGTCCCGTATTTACAAGCAAAATGACGCGTTCCGTATCAAACCAATACGGGACGCGATTTGTTCCGTATTTTACATAGGTCCACACATAGTTCAATAAACACACAAGGATTTTGCAGTGTGGAGAATACTGATAGCAAATATAAACAAATCAATTTCACAATAAGTAGTACAGGAGCTCATTTGTGCGTGATTGCGTTTTAGCGGCTTTGTTGCTGTAGCAGCGGAGTCTCGAGAACATGCGCTGTGCCGTGTGCCTGTAAAATTGCGCGTTTTTTGAAAAACATGTCGAGTTTGCGTCGCGTCCACCGTTTAAACGCAAGAGGATCTCCAGATATAGAGCTGAATATCAAAATGGTATCAATGGGTCTGTCCAGTAACTCATGATGAACCTCAGGCCAACTGCACACTTTATGAGAAGCATTTCAGTGTCTCAGACTGACTGATTTAAAGCAGCAGCGCTGACAGACACATCTGTGCTTCTAAAGGTAGCCTATAGTTTTTTTTAATGGATAATATATTCATATAATATTCCATACATTATCAGAGCTTGGCAGACAGAATTATTATTTTTTAGACAGGTTAATTAATAGATTATAGCCTAGTAAATGTAATTATTAATTTATAATTTAGCTACGCTATAATCATACATAACCAATAATCCTGCACAGTAAAATCCCCAGAGTTAAATTAACACTGCTCAGAGCACATATGGTCCCACTCTACAGAGTGTTAAAGTAACACTGAATCAGTGTTAAAGTTAATGAGATACTTGAGAGATTAATTAAGTGATGATTGGCCATTAGTGATGAAAACCTGATGATAATGAGTAGAATCACTGAAGGAAAGAGAAAAAGAAAAACACAAGAACTACGACTGACTATAAAAAAGACATTAAATCTCTGAAGATCTCAGCAGAGGAGGATTAAACAACTCCACAAACAGCATTACCAGCTTCACACATTACTAACCAGACTGACTTTATTTCTGTCAGACGTCTCTTATTGAGAATTAACAAATGTTTTGTTTGATTTTGTTGTGAAAATTGTTAGTTTTAATGTGACCATCATGGTGATCAGTGTTTTCTTTAGTTGGGCAGTTTGATGACTTTTTAACATTAGTGTTTCTCTGGCTGCTGTAACTGAGTTTGCTATGGCAAGAAAAGCAAGAGTAAACACAATCAGATGCTGTCGGCTGCTCGATGATGAGAATATGATCATTGTATAATGATTTAATTCATTGATTTTATGACTGAGTATGAGCAATATACTATTCACTTTTTTTATTGTGATTTTAGAAAAGATCCAACACTGTTTTAATCAGAAAAGCTGAATAAGTTTTGCAACCGATTGTACACTAATCGTTTCTAACTCCTGCGAGATGAACTCACACACAGACATCAAGAATCTGCCTATGAATCTCAACAATGGTGACATGCTTCATGCCACAATGCATTCTGGGAGCCATAGATGAGTTTTGCGTGATGCACCCAGAATGCATTGTGGCATGAAGCATGTCACCATTGTTGAGATTCATAGGCAGATTCTTGATCTCTCTGTGTGAGTAAAACTCGCAGGAGTTAGAAGTGCTTATTGTGTGATGTGTTATTAAACCGCAGTACAAATCTTACGTAAAATTTTTTTGATAATTGTTTAGTTTCTCTGATGATAACATTGCTGGATCTTCTGCCCTAGAATCACAATGCTCCTATAATCAATGACTTTCAGGGGATCAGCAAATAAGGCACTATATGATGATAACAACTGTATCATAAACAACAAGCGTCAAGATTTTCTTGCCATTTTCACCGTAACGAACAGTTACAGCAGCCAGAGAAAAACTTATGTTGGCAAGTCAAGGGTCAAGAGCCCAATTAAAGCAAACACTAATCACAATAATGGTAACTTCAAACAACTTTAATTTTCAATAAAACATCAACATCTAAACCTCAATAAGAGCTTCTGTAGTCATCTGATAGAAATAAAGTCAGTCTGGTTAGTAATGTGTGAAGCTGGTAATGCTGTTTGTGGAGTTGTTTAATCCTCCTCTGCTGAGATCTTCAGAGATTGAATGTCTTTTTAATAGTCAGTCGTAGTTCTTGTGTTTTTCTTTTTCTCTTTCCTTCAGTGATTCTACTCATTATCATCAGGTGTTCACCACTAATGGTCAATTATCACTTAATTAATCTCTTAATTATCTCATTAACTTTAACACTGATTCAGTGTTACTTTAACACTCTGTAGAGTGGGACCAAATGTTCTCTGAGCAGTGTTAATTTAACTCTGGGGATTTTACTGTGTGTCATATAAAGTTTATGACATTTAAAAAAAAAATTAGATAAAAATGGGACAAATAATTACATGATAATATAGTCATAATTTAATTTTTGAAATTCAAAAAAGTGATTACTGGTTCAGAATGACTGCTTAAAGGCACAGTTCACCCAAAAATGAAAATTCTGTCATCATTTTCTCACCCTCCAGTTGTTCCAAACATGAATACATTTCTTTATGTTGAACACACAGGAAGATTACTATGGAAGACAATGGTGCCCCCAAAGAAGCCTGGTTACAAACATTCTTCAAAATATCTTCTTTTGTGTTCAGCACAACAAAGAAACTCATACAGGTCTGGAACATCATGAGGGCGAGTAAATGATGACAGAATTTTCATTTTGGGTGAAATATCCCTTTAAAGTGCACCAAATAGGCTACTAAAGAGTTCTTTAGAAATAAATAAAATAATAAAATGTAAAATAATATAAAATGTGTTCTGTTGCAAGTTCACATACTTGATCTCATGTTTTCTTATGGTTTATTAGTGAGCTGTCAAGTTTTCAATGTAGAAGTAATCATTTCATGACGTGTTTTTTTTTTGTGGGGGGGGGGGGGGGGTACTCACACATGACGTTTAGAGTCACAGCATCAGAGTATTCCTCTCCATGTTCATTGATGGATCTGCACTTGTATTCTCCACTGTCATCAGAGCTGATCTTTGAGAGGTTGTAGATTCTTCCAGATCCTACAATCGCTCCTCCTTTAAACCACGTGATTTCTCCAGAAGGGTTTGAATCACTGCTGCAGCTCAGAGTCACAGAATCTTCCTCCACTATTTCACAACATGGACTCACCCCTACAAATGTGTACGATGGAGGATCTAGAAGAAAATGGATGTTATTTAGTGAATTTTTTGCAATTTAAAACATTTTGTACTACAGTAGAGATTGTTTTAGAAGCCATATCATCAAGCTGCCTGAATTCTTAATGACATTTATTTGGAATAAATATAAATCTATCTGTACATATGTGCTTAAGTGAGAAACTGTCTCGGTGCATGATAGTTAAATAAAATAAAGCAAACAAAAACACAGAGAGCACTAGAAACAGGAATATACACCAAACAACAACTGACAAAACACAAGTGACATATAAGCTCTATATATACACAGGGAAGACTAGTTTAACTATATAACAAGAGGGCGTGATAAATGGGAAACATAAGGGGGAGGCAGAAGAAGGGGAGGAAAGGCGACGGGTGGAGCAGGCAGAGCAGATGGACATGGTGGAGCAGGCTGAGCAGATGGGCAGGGCAGAGCAGAGCAGATGGACATGGTGGAGCAAGCTGAGCAGATGGGCAGGGCAGAGCAGAGCAGATGGACAGGGTGGAGCAGGCTGAGCAGATGGGCAGGGTGAAGCAGGCTGAGCAGATGGAAAGGGTGGAGCAGGCTGAGCAGATGGACAGGGTGGAGCAAGCTGAGCAGATGGACAGGGTGGAGCAGGCTGAGCAGATGGGCAGGGTGAAGCAGGCTGAGCAGATGGAAAGGGTGGAGCAGGCTGAGCAGATGGGCAGGGTGAAGCAGGCTGAGCAGATGGGCAGGGTGAAGCAGGCTGAGCAGATGGGCAGGGCGGAGCAGGCTGAGCAGATGGACAGGGCGGAGCAGGCTGAGCAGATGGGCAGGGTGAAGCAGGCTGAGCAGATGGGCAGGGCGGAGCAGGCTGAGCAGATGGACAGGGTGGAGCAGGCTGAGCAGATGGACAGGGTGGAGCAGGCTGAGCAGATGGGCAGGGCAGAGCAGATGGACATGGTGGAGCAGGCAGAGCAGATGGACATGGTGGAGCAGGCTGAGCAAATGGCCAGGGCGTAGCAGGCTGAGCAGACGGCCAGGGCAGAGCAGATGGACAGGGTGGAGCAAGCTGAGCAGATGGACAGGGTGGAGCAGGCTGAGCAGATGGGCAGGGTGAAGCAGGCTGAGCAGATGGCCAGGGCAGAGCAGATGGACATGGTGGAGCAGGCAGAGCAGATGGACATGGTGGAGCAGGCTGAGCAAATGGCCAGGGGGTAGCAGGCTGAGCAGATGGCCAGGGCAGAGCAGATGCACATGGTGGAGCAGGCTGAGCAAATGGCCAGGGTGGAGCAGGCTGAGTAGACGGCCAGGGCAGAGCAGATGGGCAGGGTGAAGCAGGCTGAGCAGATGGACAGGGCGGAGCAGGCTGAGTAGACGGCCAGGGCAGAGCAGATGGGCAGGGCGAAGCAGGCTGAGCAGATTGCCAGGGCGTAGCAGGCTGAGCAGACGGCCAGGGCAGAGCAGATGGGCAGGGCGAAGCAGGCTGAGCAGATGGGCAGGGCGAAGCAGGCTGAGCAGATGGGCAGGGCGAAGCAGGCTGAGCAGATGGGCAGGGCGAAGCAGGCTGAGCAGATGGGCAGGGCGGAGCAGGCTGAGCAGATGGACAGGGTGGAGCAAGCTGAGCAGATGGACAGGGTGGAGCAGGCTGAGCAGATGGACAGGGTGAAGCAGGCTGAGCAGATGGACAGGGTGAAGCAGGCTGAGCAGATGGACAGGGTGGAGCAAGCTGAGCAGATGGGCAGGGTGAAGCAGGCTGAGCAGATGGACAGGGTGAAGCAGGCTGAGCAGATGGACAGGGTGAAGCAGGCTGAGCAGATGGACAGGGTGAAGCAGGCTGAGCAGATGGGCAGGGTGGAGCAGGCTGAGCAGATGGACAGGGTGAAGCAGGCTGAGCAGATGGACAGGGTGAAGCAGGCTGAGCAGATGGACAGGGTGAAGCAGGCTGAGCAGATGGACAGGGTGAAGCAGGCTGAGCAGATGGACAGGGTGAAGCAGGCTGAGCAGATGGGCAGGGTGGAGCAGGCTGAGCAGATGGACAGGGTGGAGCAAGCTGAGCAGATGGACAGGGTGAAGCAGGCTGAGCAGATGGACAGGGCGAAGCAAGCTGAGCAGATGGGCAGGGTGGAGCAAGCTGAGCAGATGGACAGGGTGGAGCAGGCTGAGCAGATGGACAGGGTGAAGCAGGCTGAGCAGATGGACAGGGTGAAGCAGGCTGAGCAGATGGGCAGGGTGGAGCAGGCTGAGCAGATGGACAGGGTGGAGCAAGCTGAGCAGATGGACAGGGTGAAGCAGGCTGAGCAGATGGACAGGGCGAAGCAAGCTGAGCAGATGGGCAGGGTGGAGCAAGCTGAGCAGATGGACAGGGTGGAGCAGGCTGAGCAGATGGACAGGGTGAAGCAGGCTGAGCAGATGGACAGGGTGAAGCAGGCTGAGCAGATGGGCAGGGCAGAGCAGGCTGGACTGGGAGCCAGGGCGGAGCAGGCTGAGCAGACAACCACAGTGATTCATGAGTTGGAGCAGACTTGGGAGTGGGCATGGGCTGGAGCTGATGTACTGGCCCTAACTCTACCCCTTCAAATGCACCTCTTTGTTTTTCTGTGGGTCTCTGGAAATGTCAGTCAGCTATCAACAAAGCTGACTTCATTCCAGCCTTTGCTACTCAGTCAGATATTGGTATTTTAGGCTTGACTGAGACCTGGATTATACCTGAGGACAAAGCAACCCCTGCTGCTCTCTCTCTCTCTGCCAACTTCTCTTTCTCTCACACCCCCATCAGATTGGGAGAGGTAAGGGTACTGGACTTCTCATTTCCAAGGGCTGTAAATATTCGACAAGCAAGCCATAGCTATGCCACATGTCCGCCAAGAGCAAAGAAATTAACCAGAACTTGTCCTTATCTGAGCCATAAAATCTGTGAATAATAAATATGGAGTCATCTCAGCCTTAATAAACCTGTTAACAAGCAGAATCACTGAAGGGAAGAAGAGAACAGAAGAAAAGAGACGAGCAGAAACACAAGAACTACAACTGACTTCAGCCACAGCTTTAGATGAAATCAACTGAAGATAAAAGAAGACATTAAATCTCTGAAGATCGCAGCAGAGGAGGATTAAACAACTCCACAAACACACAGCAAAATCCCCAGTGTTAAATTAACACTCCTCAGTGTACATATGTGTCCACACTACAGGGTGTTAAAAGTAACACTTAAGAAGTGTTAAAGTTAATGAGATAATTAAGTGATTAATTAAGTAATGATTGACCATTAGTGATGAGAAACACAAGAACTACAACTTCTCGCCACAGCTTTAGATGAAATCAACTGAAGATAAAAGAAGGCATTAAATCTCTGAAGATCTCAGCAGAGGAGGATTAAACAACTCCACAAACAGCATTACCAGCTTCACACATTACTAACCAGACTGACTTTATTTCTGTCAGACGTCTACAGAAGCTCTTATTGAGAATTACATTTTTGTTTATTTTGTGTTGAAACTTTTTTGTGTTGAAACCATCATGGTGATCAGTGTTTTCTTTAGTTGGGCAGTTTGATGACATTTTAATGTTAGTGTTTCTCTGGTTGCTGTAACTGAGTTTGCAATGGCAAGAAAAGCAAGAGTAAACACAATCAGATGCTGTTGACTGCTCAGT
Source organism: Gobio gobio (assembly GCF_949357685.1). NCBI lineage: Eukaryota > Metazoa > Chordata > Actinopteri > Cypriniformes > Gobionidae > Gobio > Gobio gobio. Next base: position 66,825,716 of record NC_137099.1, read on the forward strand.
GATAAGAATATGATCATTGTATAGTGATTTAAATCACTGATTAACTTTGTTTTTACTGTGATTCCAGGAAAGATCCAGATCGGTTTTATTCAATAAAGCTGAATATGTTTTAAAGCAGATTGTACACTAATCACTTCTAACTCCTGCGAGACTAACTCACACACAGACATAAAGAATCAGCCTATGAATCTCAACAATGGTGACATGCTTCATGCCGCAATGCATTCTGGGAGCCATGGATGAGTTTTGCATGATGCACCCAGAATGCATTGCAGCATGAAGCATGTCACCATTGTTGAGATTCATAGGCTGATTCTTGATGTCTATGTGTGAGTAATCCTCGCAGGAGTTAGAAGTGCTTATTGTGTGATGTGTTATTAAACCGGAAAACAAGATTTATGTACGTTTTAAACATTGATCAGTTTATCTGTTAAAATGCTGCTGGATCTCCTGCTGTAGAGTCACTAGGCTACTATAATCAATGACTCTCAGGACAACAGCAAATAAGGCACTATATGATGATAACAATTGTATCACCAACAACAAGCCAACATCATCTGTCATCAACTTGTCATCATCAATTTTCTCTTGCTGTTCTCACTGTAACAAACAGTTACAGCAGACAGAAAGAAAAAATGCTGATAAGTCAAGGGTCAATTGCCCAACTAAAGCAACACTGATCACCATAATGGTGGCGTCAAACAAAACTATTATTTTCAATAAATCATCAACATCTAAACCTCAGTAAGAGCTTCTGTAGACATCTGACAGAAATAAAGTCAGTCTGGTTAGTAATGTGTGAAGCTGGTAATGTTGTTTGTGGAGTTGTTTAATCCTCCTCTGCTGAGATCTTCAGAGATTTAATGTCTTATTTTATCTTCAGTGGATTGCATCTAAAGCTGAAGTCAGTTGAAGTTCTTGTGTTTCTCATCACTAATGGTCAATCATAACTTAATTAATCACTTAATTATCTCATTAACTTTAACACTTCTTAAGTGTTACTTTTAACACCCTGTAGTGTGTACACATATGCACACTGAGGAGTGTAAATTTAACACTGGGGATTTTGCTGTGCAGCATTACCAGCTTCACACATTAATAACCAGACAGACTTTATTTCTGTCAGACGACTACAGAAGCTCTTATTGAGAATTAACAGAGTTTAACTCTAATGTGTTTCATTCGTCATCATTATGGTGATCAGTGTTTCAATTTGTTGGGCTCTTAAAGGGTAACTAAACCCTAAACCAACTTTTTTTAGTTAATGATCTGTAATAATGGGGCTTTATTAATGCTGTTCATTGATTCGAGTAAATGTTTTAACATTTGAGTATAAAGTGTTTTAATTCTATAAAATATGGTGTAAAACCGCCAAAGTGCTGCCCTCTTAAGGTTGAACGGTGGCTACTGCAGTTGAATTTTCCTATTGGACGTTGTGGTACATTGTGACGTAGGATGGTACTTCCAACGGCTCACTATCCGCGCCCCTGGCACGAGCTCACCACGCCCTCAGAAATGTTTTGCCCAATCACATGAAGAGAACGGCTTCACTCCAGTATGAATTGTCATGTCAGAAAAATTATGAATGAAACTGACTTGACACTTGCTTTAACATTGTAATGAAGAAAATATGGTTAAATAATGCAGTTGCCAGTATACGTCAGGCTTTTCTTGCGATATTATTGCCGCCCGTCATGTGTACAGATAATTTTCATATATGAGACGCGCTTTCAAACCCTGACACGCAAGTGGTTGCCGCGGTAACGGACAGCAATACCGTAACGTGCTGGCGTATATTCTATAGTCTAACTTATTTGAGGAAATCCGTTTATATTAGGCTTTTAGGTCTGAACTTATTGGTCCTGCGCTGCTTATTGATTCAGTTCATTTGAATGAAAATACATCGTATGTATATCAGATATCTGATCCATTTTTAGTGGCATTCAGTGTAAGGATTTGACTGTTCATAGATTAGGTCAGTTCTCTTGCGCTGCTGCTTCACTGGCATCGTCGGCATCGGGAGTTAACGCAGTTTGAGCCAGCGGCTCGCATTGATAAGGCTCTGGGTCTGTGTATAATTCACCCTCCTCCAATTCAGGTGAAGGTGGGGGAGAATGACCGCTCAGTTGCAAAGCTTGCGTCACTCCAGTCACTCGCGAGTCTGACAGCTGTCAATCAATCCGTCACTGCGGGTCTCAGGTGCACGCCCTCCACTCAGCCCCGCCCTCGGTTCGTCCCCTCTGTGTCCACTGGGCTCTGCCCACTTTTCCAGCATTTTTCAAAAATTGCCAGTGGGTGGAGTTAAGCTCTGAGCAGGGGTTTAGTTACCCTTTAACTCTTATTGTAGGTTTGTCTTTTTTTTTTTCGCCCGGTGTGATAGTGTGTATGTAAAACACATTTGCAGTAGCAAAGGAAGCTAAAGTGAAATGACATTAGGTGATGATGGTTACCTGTTGATGGTTTTATAATAATCATGAAATCAATGATGTCATTTGAATCTAACAATTATGATGTGCTATTAATACATTTACACTACAAACCCTGCGTTACTGAAGCATCAGATCCTGCAGTATTATAGTATTATTTTAACAAACTTGAGCACAAAAAGTAAATCTATGATGACACACACAGACATCAACAATCAGCACATGAATCTCAACAATTTGCCACTTCGCACAACCAAAGCTATGGCATCTCACAAGTATGAAAGAAAAAACAAAGCCAATTGGAATAGCATTCGGGAGGCAGGACTCATAATAGAGAACGAGATACACACACACACACACACACACTTAAAATATGACTGAATGCTTACTCACAAATGACATTGAGATAAACAGCAGGTGATATGTAATTGTCTTCAGGTACAGCACAGCTATATCTGCCTGCATCCTCTCTTTTGACTGACTGAAGCAGGAGTTCATTGTTTCTGCTCTCAGTTAATGGCTGTGAGTTTCTGTACCAGATGAATGTTGCTCTGTCAGTCAGAGTGCAGCTGCTTTTACATGTCAGATGGACTGAATCTCCCTCTGTCACTCTCTCAGGAGACTCCACCTGAAGATCTGAACACAACACACACATTATATCTAGTGCTGCTGTCATACTGTTAGACATTTCTGTAATTTGTACAGTTATTTACTATATATCACCCAGTATAATACTGTAAATTCTCTTTACAGTAAATAACTGTAATTCCCGTTGCATCATGGGAATTTTCTGTGACGTCAAACAACAAATACAGTGATTTCCTGTATTTTTTTTGTATTTACCACAACGGCCTCTTTGGCACAATTGGGATTGACAGGATTTGCTTTAGATTTATATTAGGAACCATCAGTGCAGCATTGACAGTTTCACCCGAGGAGAGAGCTCACTGTTCGGACACCCTGCAAAGATTGTTTCATCTTTGTGAGAACAGCAAACAAGCAAGGTACACAGTAAATTCCCCGGTGTTGAATTAACACCGCTCGGTGTTTATATGGGAACCACCAGCAGGGTGTTAAAGTAACACTGAAGCAGTGTTAGAGTTAATAAGATACTGTTAAGTGATTAATTGAGTGTTGATTGTTTGATTAATGAAGACACCTGATGATAATGAGCAGAATCACTGAAGGAAAGAGAAACACAAGAACTACAACTGACTTCAGCCACAGCTTTAGATGAAATCAACTGAAAAGACATTACATCTCTACAAACCTCACTGACTTTATTTCTGACATCTACAGAAGTTCTTATTGAGAATCAACAGAGGTTTAGATGTTGTTTTATTGAAAATAGTTGGTCACCATTATGGTGATCAGTGTTTCATTTAGTTGGGCAGTTTGACTCTTGGCTTTTAATGTCAGGTTGTGGTCTTTGTAACAGTGTTTACTGAAACACATAATTTGTTGCAAAAGAAATCATAAGCAAAGATGGTCATATGATATATCTTTCAACATCATAAACGAGACTGATAACAGACACATACAAAATTTAATTATCAAATTGTTATTAGTAGATTTTTACCAGGAATTCTTTCTTGCCAGATATCAAATATACAGAAATTTGTTGTTTAAGTACATTGAGAAGAAAACCAATTTACGCACAGCCACACAAACATTAAGAATCAGCATATTAATCTCAATGACGGTGACATGCTTCATGCTGCAATGCATACTGGGATATATAATAATCATAGCATAACACTCATGACTCCCAGCATGCATTGCAGCATATCACCATTGTTGAGATTCATATGATGATTCTTGATGTCTGTGTGCGCAAACATTTTTTGTCCCCTAGATGTATCTAAAAATCTACATTTAAGATGACGGATCTGTGGCAGTAAAGCATTTATGGTGAAAATGTTTAGTAGAATTTTTTTCTACTAAAAAAAACTTTTATTAACATTTCTTTTATCTACTTTTCCCAAAGATTTGTTTGGTCAAAATAAAAGATGATAACTATTTCACCTGATAATTTATGTTTATGGATTACTTTGCAACAAAGTATGTGTTTCAGTTAGCTTTGTTACTAAGACCACAAACTGACATAAAAAGCCAAGTCAAACTGCCCAACTAAAATGAACACTGATCTCCATAACGATGACCACACATTTCCCATAAAACATCAACCTCTAAACCTCTGTTAATTCTCAAAAAGAACTGTAGACAAATGACAGAAATAAAGTCAGTCTGGTTTATAATAAGAGAGATTTAATGTCTTTTCAGTTGATGTCATCTTAAGCTGTGGCTGTAGTTTTGTTTCTCTGTCCTTCAGTGATTCTGCTCATTATCATCAGGTGTCTTCAATAATCAAACAATCATCACTCAATTAATCACTTAAGTATCTTATTAACTCTAACACTGCTTCAGTGTTACTTTAACACCCTGCTGGTGGTTCCCATATGAACACTGAGCGGTGTTAACTCAACACCGGGGAATTTACTGTGTAAGTATGATTTGTACTAGCCACGGTTGTCTGCACCCTAATTTTACCTAGCTTGTCAGCATTGGTGCTAAAAACTGAGGTAAACTTAACGTTTTTTTTTTTTTTTTTTTTAAATGAGTTTATTGAATTAGATTAGGAACCAGTGCAGCGTCGTAAGTTTTGCCAGAGGAGAGAGCTCATGGCCCGGACAACATATAAAATTACGTAACGTTAGGTTATCATTTGCTTCAGCTTTGGTGCTAAAAACTGAGGTAAACCTAACGTTTTATTTTTAAAAAGACAAAACAGTGTTGCCAGTAAGTTACTGTACAATCTATTTTAAATGTCTAACAGTGTACACTGATTATTATTCAACATAATGCACACAAGAAGAGATAAACCTCATGAAAGTCACCTGTGATATTAAGAGTCACTCCTGGTTGACCAATCCATTTGTTTTTATCAGTGATGAATCTGAAATAGTACTTGTGTGAATCCTTCAGTGTCACATGACTCAGTCTGACGGTGCAGTTCTGCTGTTTATCTCCCAGATACTGAAGCCTCTGACTGTATTCAGTGTCATTAGACAGATCTGGATACTCTACACCTTTTTCAAAGACTTTAGTCCAGAAGACGTTCTTGATCTGATTGCCAGTAGGGTATGTATAAGTGCAGTTGATTATCACTGTTGAGTCATTTAGTGCACAGATGTGTGAATGACTGTAACTCACATGCCAATCACCACTAGAAACCCCTGAAACACAAAAATCATCCAGAACAGATTATCTTCAGTTTGTGAAACAAGAATGCTGGAAAAAAAATCTGTATGCAAAACAGGCATGTGCAGAGAGGAGGGCTTTGGGGGCTTGAGCCGCTGCACTTTTTCAAAGTTAATTAATATCATTGGTAATATTGTTAACTGGCTACAAAGCACTACGCAAAAACATGCAGCACCAAAAGTCTCATTGTGTTCAATTCACTTGTATTTATGTATATTGATACACCATTTAATGAAACTATCATAATTGGTTAAATGAAGCCCAAGGTACGGTGGCCCAGTAGTGCACAACACAACGAAATTTAAAAAGCATACATAAGTTAACAAAACAACAAAATAAATCCACAACACAACGAAATAAAGCCACAACACAACGAAAAAGCCACAACACAACGAAATCAAGCCACAACACAACGAAAAATCCACAACACAACGAAATAGCCACAACACAACGGAAATGCTCCCGACCACTAGGGGGCTCTCGCATATTATGGGGTTCCATACTCGGAGTGCGGTAAAGTTAGTTTTCCTTGCATTGTTCTATAGATTCGTCAATCTTACAAATATTTAAACACTACAATCAGTTTTAAGTGTGTAGTTGTATATCGACATGAAATATCAATTCAAAATCACCTACGTGCATAATAGCTGCATATTTATACTCGAGAATGCTTTGACCCGCTGCCACGGCGCTAAGGGAGCGTCTGCCAATTCCAACAAGTTGAAACATATAATTTGTATGAATTAAATTAACTTTTTTTTTTAATTTTCAAATTCCAATGTTGTGTTTTGCATTATTAAGTCAGTTTTTACAATACAATCAAGCTGTGGAATTTTAACATGTCTGTTTTTAAATGTTAAAAGCAATTTTAATTCATACAAATTATACGTTTCAACCAATTGGTGGAATTGGCAGACGTTCCCTTAGCGCCGTGGTATCGGGTCAATGCATTCTCGAGCATAAATATGCAGCAATAATGCATGTAGGTTATTTTAAATTAATATTTCATATCAATAAACAATGGTTAGCCTAAATACTGTTAAACCTAATTGTGGTATTGATTTCTTTGTAAGATTGCCAACTCTATAGAACAGTGGCAACTTTACCGCGCTCCGAGTGCCTCCGAGTGGTTGGGAGCATTTCCGTTGTGTTGTGGCTTGATTTCGTTGTGTTGTGGCGATTTCATTGTGTTGTGGCTTGATTTATTTGTGTTGTGGCTTGTTTTCGTTGTGTTGTGAACTTATGTTTGCTTTTTATATTTCGTTGTGTTATGCACTACTGGGCCACCGTACGGACTATTATGTCAAGTGTAGGCTGACAAGAGCACGTAAAATGGTGCGAAAAGACTTTATTATATTACCATTTTTGGTCATTATGAAGCAATAGTATATATGCCCCTTTTGCAAAATCTTTTGAGTTTCTGAAGTGTTCAAGCTACTCACCGTGAATCATGAGCAGAACGATCAGAGGAAGAGGAAGAGCCATTCTGACTGACATCAGCATAGCAACACCTACAACACATGTACAGCGCCTCTTTTTTATTCATCTCTCATTGCACTTTTCATAAGACAATACCATGTAACCACACAGCAAAATCCCCAGTGTTAAATTAACACTCCTCAGTGTGCATATGTGTCCACACTACAGGGTGTTAAAAGTAACACTTAAGAAGTGTTAAAGTTAATGAGATAATTAAGTGATTAATTAAGTCATGATTGACCATTAGTGATGAGAAACACAAGAACTACAACTGACTTCAGCCACAGCTTTAGATGAAATCAACTGAAGATAAAAGAAGACATTCAATCTCTGAAGATCTCAGCAGAGGAGGATTAAACAACTCCACAAACAACATTACCAGCTTCACACATTACTAACCAGACTGACTTTATTCATGTCAGACGTCTACAGAAGCTCTTACTGAGGTTTAGATGTTGATGATTTATTGAAAATAATAGTTTTGTTTGACGCTACAATTATGGTGATCAGTGTTGCTTTAGTTGGGCTCTTGACCCTTGACTTGTCAGCATTTTTTGTCTCTGTCTGCTGTAACTGTTTGTTACGGTGAGAACAGCAAGAGAAAATTTACGATGACAAGTTGATGACAGATGATGTTGGCTTGTTGTTGGTGATACAGTTGTTATCGTCATATGGTGCCTTAATTGCTGATCTCCTGAGAGTCATTGATTATAGTAGCCTTGTGACTCTACAGCAGGAGATCCAGCAGCGTTTTCATCAGATAAACTGATCAATGTTTAAAACATGTACACAAGTCTTGTTTTCCGGTTTAATAACACATCACACAATAAGCACTTCTAACTCCTGCGAGATTAACTCACACACAGACATCAAGAATCAGCCTATGAATCTCAACAATGGTGACATGCTTCATGCCGCAATGCATTCTGGGTGCATCATGCAAAACTCATCCATGGCTCCCAGAATGCATTGCGGCATGAAGCATGTCACCATTGTTGAGATTCATAGGCTGATTCTTTATGTCGTGTGTGAGTTAGTCTCGCAGGAGTTACAAGTGATTAGTGTAGAATCTGCTTTAAAACATATTCAGCTCTACTGATTAAAACCAATCTGGATCTTTCCTGGAATCACAGTAAAAACAAAGTTAATCAGTGATTTAAATCACTATACAATGATCATATTCTTATCACTGAGCAACCAACACATCTGATTGTGTTTACTCTTGCTTTTTTAGCCATAGATACAGCAGCCAGAGAAATACTAACATTAAAATATCATCAAACTGCCCAACTAAAGAACACACTGATCACCATGATGGTGACATTAAAAAAGTAATTCTCAATAAGAGCTTCTGTAGACGTCTGACAGAAATAAAGTCAGTCTGGTTAGTAATGTGTGAAGCTGGTAATGCTGTTTGTGGAGTTGTTTAATCCTCCTCTGCTGAGATCTTCAGAGATTTAATGTCTTCTTTTATCTTCAGTTGATTTCATCTAAAGCTGTGACTAAAGTCAGTTGTAGTTCTTGTGTTTCTCATCACTAATGGTCAATCATCACTTAATTAATCACTTAATTATCTCATTAACTTTAACACTTCTTAAGTGTTACTTTTAACACCCTGTAGTGTGGACACATATGTACACTGAGGAGTGTTAATTTAACACTGGGGATTTTGCTGTGCATAAATATTTTCTTGTTTGACCTGTAATTCTTGTCATTAAATTATTACCACCAGATTATCTCCATTGGCTATTGTAACCAATAATGTGAAACAAACACATCAGTCATTGGATGAGAGATTGGGCTCTAAATGCATAAATGGAAATGTTATAGTGCAGTTTGTTCGTTCATCTGACTCATTGCAACTGGTTGGTTAAACTAATTTAGAACACATACTGTCAACTTCCTCTTTTTGGTGAAACCAAGGTTGTGTTTTTGGTTAAGCAAAAGTAAAAGCCTGGTAGTGACACCAACATCCAAAATACAACATATGTTGGGCAGGTTTACCCATTAAAAATCGCATCTAATCAGCAGATAAAGATTTTAAAAGTTAACCACAACTATATTTAACATGCAAAATATATAAAATCGACAGCATCTAAAAAAATCCCTGAAGAAATAGTACAGATCTATATAGTTCCTGTCTTTACACACACAGCAGGACTAGTCACGAGTCTTGGGTATGTCATTGAACATTATCACTGTTATTACTGATTTCAACAGCAAGACATAACAATGCTGGAATTTCAACTTGAAAGGCAGAAATAATATAAGTATTTGCAAAACCATCTTTGACTTTAAACATTATAGTTACAGCTAGTGTCCACTTCCCTGTGACAACTAGCCCCAATCTCCCCTACACACACACACACACACAATGTTGTATTTTATCATCCTAAATCATCCCCATAACCTATAACAATCATAAATTGTTTTCACCTGCAGGTAAAAATGTCAGGCGTTGCTTCAGAGTCCTCTGCGGATTTCTTAAACCAGCTCAATCTGAGTTTGAATGCACTATAAAAATCTAAACCACAACCAATAAAGATATTTCCTAGAAAAAAATACATCTGAGACTTAATTGAAAAGTTTATATGAATAACCACATAATGGTTTCCGTTTAACTGAAAAAGTTTCACAATAATTCAAAGACAATAATCCAAAAAGGCAAAAATAACGAAACAATGTGTAAGTCTTCACCCGAACCGCGGCCCCGAAAAACAATATACACAGCTTTTCATACTTGGACATATCCTGTGGCGTGGCCTTAAGAAGCTATGACTGTCATCATCATATAGTAATTCCTTATATGGTAAACTACTCGCCTTGGACTCACGCAATTACAATATTTGGCTGTCACAAGTTTTGCAACAAGCACACATGCATTTTGTCTTTCTTTGCAGCGGACACTTGAAGGCTTAAGGCCCCTGTCAAAACCACACAACTTTTATTATAGCCAACAGTCAGTTTGAACTTCCCTTTTTAAAGATGTCATGTTTAGAAATCAGCAAACAGTCCAACTGTTAAAGAAAACATGTTTAGCTCATTATCACATCTAAACAAGAAACCCACACTCACATCTAAAATGCTAACTTTGTTGCAAGGCAAGTTTGAATTTTACTATGTTTCAAGCAATTCAAACTTCTCTTGCAAATTGAACATTTCACAATTCAAATGTACTCGTTGGCCATTTAGGGCCAACTTGACAACACACACACAAGATATCTGATGAGAATAATTTAGAATGATTAGTAAACCACGCTCTTACCCATTTCACCAACAATCATGTTCCGTTTACAAACTACAAATGATCAGGGAGAGACTAGTGGTGGAGTTTTTCACACTGTGAATGACACGTGATTAACACATTTTAAAAATGAAGATATGAATCTTCACACACTGCATATAGCAGAAGCCAGCGTCGGCCAATAATGAGATCTCTCCTAATGACCTACGTGTAACAAATGTGTCAGATAAAATTGAATTGTTTACAGACAATCTTTTAATAATAATAATTAATTACATTTATATAGCGCTTTTCTAGGCACTCACTCAAAGCGCTTTTACATAGAAGGGGGGAATCTCCTCAACCACCACCAATGTGCAGCACCACCTGGATGATGCGACGGCAGCCATATTGTGCCAGTACGCCCACCACACACCAGCTGATTGGTGGAGAGGAGACTGAGGGATGATACCAATCGTATATATATATGGGGATGATTAGGAGGCCATGATGGACAGGGGCCAATGGGCACATTTTTTTGGCCAGGTTGCCGGGGTTACACCCCTACTCTTTATCGAAGGACATCCTGGGATTTTTAATGACCACAGAGAGTCTGGACCTCGGTTTAACGTCTCATCCGAAGGACGGTGCTTGTTACAGTATAGTGTCCCCATCACTATACTGGGGTGTTAGGGCCCACACAGACCACAGGATGAGTGCCCCCTGCTGGCCTCACTAACACCTCTACCAGCAGCTACCTAGTTTTCCCAATTTGGTCTCCCATCCAGGTACTAACCAGACTCAGCCCTGCTTAGCTTCAGTGGGAAACCAGTCTTGGGCTACAGGGTGATATGGCTGCATTTTTTTAGTTGAATAACTCCAGAAAGACCACGCCAGGCAAATCCAAAAAGCATTGTTATAATGAGCATTGGGTGATGTTAGAAGATTTATGCTAGAAAGCCAATTTGAATTTCTTGAAACATAGTATAATTCTTTCAACAAAGATTGCATATATGTGTTTGTGGTTTTATATTTTTCTTGTTTAGAGGTGTCACTGGGCGTAGCATGTTAATAACTGTTTTGCCCTGGTGTTAAACTCAGGGCTACGAAAAAAAGGAAGGTCAAAAAGACTGTCAGCTGTATGAAGTGAGATGTGGTTTTAACAAAGGTTTCTAAGCCTTCAAGTGTCCATTGCAAAGAAAGATTAAATAAATGTATGTGTGCTTTTTGCAAACTCGTGGTAACCTTTAAAAATATTATGATTGCTACACAGCAAAAACTCCAGAGTTAAATTAACTCTCCTGGGAGTATATGTGAGACCACACTCAAGAGTGTTAAAGTGTTAAAATAACAGTGTTAAAGTAACACTGAAGCAGTGTTAAAGTTAATGAGATAATTAAGTGATTAATTGAGTGATGATTGGTCATTATTGAAGATACCTGATGTTAACAAGCAGAATCACCAAATGAGAAAAATCTAAATTACCATTATGATGAACAGTGTTTTACTACTAACAGCTTTACTTTTGATCTTGACCCTTGACTTTTTGATATTATATATTTTTTTGGTGCTGTAACTGAGTTGTAACAGCCAGACAAGCAATGACAAAAGCTGATTGCTTGATGTTGGTTATGTTTTGACATCGTCATTATTTGACCTGAATCACTAACCTCATTTAGAGCCTAGTCTCTGAATTGGGTTTATCTTGTTGATTATAACATAAGATCCAGCATTTTCAATATAATTCTAAGGATTTCTTAAAAGTTGTTCTGATAAAAAAAATAAAAAAATAAAAATCTGTTTAGGCACACGCAAATTCAATTCAATTCAATTCAATTCAATTCAAATTTATTTGTATAGCGCTTTTCACAATACACATTGTTTCAAAGCAGCTTTACAGAAAGTGCATTTCATAAATGTACATTGAAAAATGTTAGAAAGAGAATGTTAAAGAAAAATGTTAGAATAAGTTAATCAATCATGTATTATTTTAGGCCATAACAACGCTGGCGTTGAGTCGTCTCTTCACAGGCGTCCAGTCGTCTCATCACAGGGGCATCTGAAGTCTCCATGAGAGGCTGGATACAAACTGGAGCTGACGAACTAGTTACCTCGGGACTAGTGTCCCGAGATAACAACAGAAAAGCAGATGGGAAATAATTAGTATAGCTGCTGTTCAGAATATTAATGCTTTTGATCCGATTTAACTGTAGTATAAAAGGTAATTATATTGTGAATGCTTGGCTAAAGAGATGCGTCTTTAATCTAGTTTTAAACTGGGACAGCGAGTCTGAACCTCAAACAATATCAGGAAGACTATTCCAGAGTTTAGGAGCTAAATGTGAAAATGCCCTTCCTCCTTTAGTGGACTTAGATATCCTAGGAATGACCAGAAGCCTCGCGTTTAGTGATCTTAAAGAGCGCGATGGATTGTAGGGCGATAAAAGATCAGTTAAATACACTGGAGCTAACCCATTTAGGGCTTTATAGGTCAGTAGCAATACTTTGTAATTGATACGGAACTTAATAGGTAACCAGTTTAGAGATGATAAAATTGGTGTTATATGATCATATTTTCTTGACCTAGTAAGAACTCTAGCAGCTGCGTTTTGGACTAACTGTAGCTTGTTTATTGATGATGCAGGACAACCAGCTAATAAAGCATTACAGTAATCTAGTCTCGAGGTCATGAATGCATGAACTAACTTTTCTGCATCAGAGATAGATAGCATGTTACGTAGCTTAGCAATGTTTCTAAGGTGGAAAAATGCCGTTCTTGTAACATATGAAATATGATTTTCGAAAGACAAGTTGCGGTCTAATATAACACCCAGGTCTTTTACTGTAGTGGATAAAGTGACAGGACATTAAATTTGTATTGTGAGAGGTTTTGTGGGCAGTTTTTTTGACTAATAAGTAATACCTCCGTTTTATCTGAATTTAATAGCAGAAAATTACACGTCATCCAGTATTTAATATCTTCAACACACGCTGTCAGTTTAGATAATTTAGCGTTTTCATCTGGTCGTGATGAAATATATAATTGAGAGTCATCAGCATAACAGTGGAAATTAATTCCATGTTTTCTTATAATATTACCAAGTGGCAACATATATATTGAGAATAGCAGAGGGCCTAGCACGGATCCTTCCTTGCACATCAAGATTTAGAGTAGGAATCTCAACAGTGGTGACAAATAGCTCGTAATTTATTCATGCAGCAATGAATGATGACTCCCAGAATGCACTGCAACATGCTTTTTGATGGTCACCACTGTTGAGATTCTCAGGCGGATTCTTGCCTGTGAAATTTTTTTTTTTTTTTTTTTTGGTCTTTTAATCATCAGAACAACTTTTAAGAAAACCTTAGGAATAAGTTGAACATGCTTAATTTTCTCTCTTGGAATCTATACGTAACTCAATATATAAGGATATAATCAACAATTCAGCTCAATTGATGACTATGTCAAAAAATAACACCATCTGATCAACTTTTACTCTTTGCTTGTCTGGCTGTTAAAGCAAAACAATCTAATGTGTTATATGTCAAGGGTCAGATTCCAAACTAAATCAAACACTTATCACCATAATGGTGACTTAATAATTGTGGTGTTCTCCTTTAGCGATTCTGCTTGTTATAATCAGGTGTTCGTCACTAATGGCCAATCATCACTCAATTAATCACTTAATTATCTCATTAACTTTAACACTGCTTCAGTGTTACTTTAACACTCTTATTTTAACACTTTAACACTCTTGAGTGTGGTCTCACATATACTCCCAGGAGAGTTCATTTAACACTGGAGTTTTTGCTGTGTACAGTCCAAGGCCAGTATCTTACCTGACCTAGACCAGGGTCGTAACATAATGAATTGCTGCATTATAATGACAGCCATAGCTTCTTAAAGGCATAGTTCACCCAAAAATTCAAATTCTGTCATAATTTACTCACCCTCAAGTTGTTCCAAACCTGCATGAGTTTCTTTGTTCAGCTGAACACAAAAGAAGATATTTTGAAGAATGTTTGTAATGTTTGTTCATTTTTGGGTGAACTATCCCTTTAAGGCCATGCCCCAATATGTTCGAGTATAAAAAGCTTTGTTCACTGTTTATCAGGGTTAGACTTACACATTTTTCTGTTATTTTTTGCCTTTTTGAATTATTGTCTTTGTATTATTCTGAAACTTTTTTGAGTAAACCAAAACCATTCTTTGGTGATTTGATAAAACTTTCAAAACAAGTTTTTATAATATCTTTATTTTGTTGTAGTTTATAAATTAATACTAGCTACCTGCCCAGTGCAATCAAGATTTCAAACTCCGTCCTTCGGATGAGACGTTAAACCGAGGACCTGACTCTCTGCGGTCATTAAAAATCCCATGGCACTTCTCGTAAAAGAGTAGGGGTATAACTAGGGGTGTGCATTGGCACTGCCCTCACAATTCGATTCGATTACGATTCACCAGATAATGATTCGATTCAATTAGATTCTACGATGCATTGCGATGCATCAAAATTCTACTGCACACAACAAGGCAAATCAGTCATGAGACAATACAAGCAGTCAGATATTGAACAACAGATTTTATTGGCTGCTATGTGTGTATTATCACTCTCCTGTATCTTTGACATAAATGTCATTAAATAAAATAAAATTTTATGGTACAGGGTATTGGATATGGCATTTTCAAACCTGAAAAAGAAAACATAAATCATTGCTTTCAGTGCTTTGAATGAGAAATGTTTCTCTTCTCTCTGCTTTAGAACCATTTGAAATTAAATAAAGCAATAATAACAGCCAACTTTTTCCAGCAGTAAAAAAATAAAATAAACACAACACTGCTAGAAGTTTTTGCCCAAACTTCAAAAGCCTGTTTAAATGATTAAAACTAGAAGCATATATTCACTTTAATGTTACATTTATCATGTGAACTACTTATATACAACCAGGGCCGTTTGAAGGAATTTGGGGGCCCCAAGCAAAATGGACATGGAGGCCCCCCCAATAACACCCCCCGCACGCATGCACGCAAAGCCGACAGGAACCACAGCATATGCCATACAGTTTAAGTTCACCCACACTTTATATAAATAAAAAAGGTATACATTGCAAATACTGTTGTTGCATATACTGTGCATAAAATTTGAACATTTTCAACAATTAAACATTTGCAAAAAAACACCATTGAACCATTAAAAAAATGTTTGTAAACCTTTAAAGCTACACTGTGTGATATTTTCCCCCATCTAGCGGTTAAAGGGTATATGACCATCCAGTAGGGATGAAACGGTATGGAAATTTAACATCACGATTATAGTGACCCAAATTATCACGGTTATCAATATTATCACGGGTTTGTTCAAACGAGATGAAAGTGTTCAAAAAGAACAGATGCACACACTTAAAACATTTCAACAAGTTTTATATTTGAAATTCAACAAACAACAAATAACTAAAGCAGCTCTATGCACTTTTTTAAGCTAGATTCTGTGGGATTTATTTACTTAATGGCCGTCGTCAATAGCAACACATAATGCATAAATAATAATAATTTGTTGTAAATATAATCTCTAATGTTATCTCTGTAAATATATTCTCAAGCAATATTCTCATCAGTGTTCAGCAATGATGCATTTAAATCTAGCATATTTTGTGTAAGAGCCCAAACAGTATCCTAGTGAAATAATGCATATCCATATTTCCATATGATTTGACAGATTATTTTAAATATCAAAATGTGTGCATCATACCCGACACCTAGATGAACACTTTACAGTCAGTTTTATGACTGTCATTCTCTTCAAATGCTATTGAAGTCAGAAACGTGTATAACGTTACCAATGTTGTATGTAACTTTAGAGATGGTCCCTAAATTCGCCAGCGTTACTCCAGTCATATCAGATGCGCTTTGGTTCTGCTGTGTTTGTTTGAAACTATTTTCGGTGCTGAAATAGAACAAAAACAGTCAACCACTGTATGATGAATGAATCTCTTGTGTACATCGCACATTTATCTCTGCTTTGAGTGAATATTTCAGCGAGTGAGAGCGGCGCGCGCTCTGAACAAAACTGGCTAATCTGAACGCCTCTGATTATGAGACATTGCATTCATAAACTCAATAGCAACACGTGCGAGTGGTTATAATGTGCAACGCGATTATAACAGATAAGTAGTATAAAGCAGTAATAAGTTCAACAGCCAGAGTGGCTAGTGTGCAGCCGAAATAACGTTACACCCGCAAATGGCGGTTGTTAATGTCAAGCCCTGATTATTATCCCTTAATGTCATCCTAGTCTTGTCTGAATTTGTTCGTTCGCTTCACGTTATTATTTCCCAGACGTAGTTTTGGTATTGAGGTCAAAGTCCACTTGCCTTGCGTTCGTAGTTTTGAAGTGTTCACCCTATTACAGTGACTTTCTTCTGGCATGTTCTGCAGACAGGGTGACCATCTTCGATTAAGTTTCCCTCAGGACTTTTGTAAAAGCCAAAATATGACCACACCTCAGATTTGGTCCTTTTAGATGCTGAACAATCCCCCGAGTGCTGTCACTGCCTTCTGCCATTTCTTCTCATTCAGAAAACAGCGGTGTCGCTGCGTCAGACTGACGCTGACTGGACAAGATTTACCGCGAGTTTTCACAATCGTGATAATCACACGCGGTTTTAATGATAATTAAATTTTATACGATATTACTAACCGTCACTAAATTTTATCGTGGTTTACCGTGAAACCGGTAATCGTTTCATCCCTACCATCCAGTGAATATTAGTCTCTCTTCCTCTCAATTCCGAAATTCGTTTTAACTCCTACGGTGGCTGATTTAGTCCAAGATAAATATGGCTTCCAGTTCGACCTCGTCCACATTCGACACGGTGCCATTGAGTATTAAAACGCGAAAGGCGAAGCTTGAATTTACGGGTATGTCCCTCTTTGGCTAATGTACTTTCAAGATGGAGGGGCAACATGGCGACCCGCATTCGAACCCCTTACCCGTATGTATTTTCAATGGCATATTATAAACTTACGAGAATACTTTATTACTTGAAAGAAGTAAATATACATTAATGAGGACATATATTTTTGAAAGAACTAAGTGTTTTTAGCTAAGAATAAACTAAAAAAGTTACACAGTGTAGCTTTAAGAAACCATTTTTAAAACATTTATAAACATTACATAGATAGACGGACCAGATATTCCTAACACTTAGTTAAGGGTTACTAGTTGGTTTTTAAACTATCTATAAACATTATCTGGATGGTTATTATAAAGTTGCAACAGATTACTATAATACCTTGTTAAATAGTTAATAAACAGTACCAGTAAAACATGTGGGTTGTCCTGATACTGTACTTCAAAATGTAACAGTGAAAAAATTGCCACACAGAATAAAGTAACTGTTCAAGATCCATTGGTAACTTATAAAAATAATGTCATATTTGCATAAACTGTCACTACTGTATATATCCCGACACTAGCACATTAAGATAGCTATGAAAAAATAATGTTCCTCTGCCTCTTTCTGGTTAAATAATGTTTATAATAATAGTTAATATAGACTGCTATATGAACTATTCCAGGTTATTTATGCATAGCATAAATAATAGTTAGTATAGCATGCTATGCCACTTTCATCAAAACCTATTACAAAGTCAAGTCAACTTTATTTATATAGCGTTTTTAACAATGCAGATTATCATCAGTTCATACAAAGATATAGCAATGTCATTAAATACGATAAACAGTGATTCTGGAAAAGATCTGCGTCTTCCTTATCCCGTTAAAAAACATATTACAGTATGTAAACATATTCCGTCCGTTCGAAAAAAAAGTTGCACTAACTGTTCGTTACAAGCAGCATTTGTCAGGCAGGTAAGTTAGCTAACATAAACATATTTTTGCTAGCCTACCTGCTGCAAAATTACACCATTTTTGTACAAGACAAGTAGAGCTATTTTATCCAGTGTCATTTATCACTTACCACTATCTTGTTTTTTTCTTATCCTTCTCTTCATTTCTCTTTTTTCTTTTCTGGCTTCCTGAAGCATAATTTCGCTTCATGATGACTGCAGAGGAGGTTTTGTATTTTGCCGGCAGCAGAGATCGCGTGGTTGGCTGGCTGCTGTCAGCGACTACTGAGAGGGGCCCCTTAAGGGGGTTTCCGATAACAGTGTCATTGCACTTTACTGCATTGACTATCAAAGGGGCGCCCACAAAGTTTGTCGTTGCATTTTATTCTTAACCTGTCGTTGTCTTGGGGCCCCAGGCCAGCTCGGGGCCCCAAGCAATTGCTTGGTTTGCCTGCCTTGTTCCGACGGGCCTGTATACAACAAGTTATATGCATGTGTGTATGAGACAGAGGGGAACACGGTCGCATTTGCAGCAGATATATGCTGCCCATCATAAATCAAAGCACGACACAGACGGGGTTCGGAGGAGAAGACCGGAAAATGTGACATAATGGACAATATTCGTCTGTATTTGCAATATACGAGCCGCGGTTCAGCTGCATGAGACAAACGCTGCCAGTGTGAATCCACAACGGAGGCACGCGGCTCCTGCTCTCCGTACGCACCGCTTCTCCCCTGCCCACGCGTGCGGTGTGAAGCCGGAATCCGAAATGTGCCCAGATGTCCGCTTTCCAAGCTTTGGGGGCATTTTTAATTACCCGTCTATTGCAGTCATCTCCCTCCGCCTCAGCCATCTTGATTGTTGTTGTTGTTATGACCCCGGAAGTAATTGAAACTTCTCAACTTTATTGTCCAACTCAAGGCCAGAAAATAAACGGTGACATAATCGATTATGGCACTTT
Source organism: Gobio gobio (assembly GCF_949357685.1). Lineage (NCBI taxonomy): Eukaryota > Metazoa > Chordata > Actinopteri > Cypriniformes > Gobionidae > Gobio > Gobio gobio. The sequence goes on from NC_137099.1 coordinate 66,844,916, forward strand.
GCCGCATCGATGCTGAATCGTGCATGCCCCGCATTGCGATGCATCGCCGAATCGATTATTGTTGACACCACTAGGTATAACCGCGGTGTCCTGGCCAAATTCCCTCCTTTGGCCCTTACCAATCATGGCCTCCTACACTCTCAGAAAATAAAGTACATAATTGTACCTTTAGGGGTACAACTGGGGCTGGGTAGGTAACAGGGGTAGGTAAGTTCGGTCCTAGAGAGCTGATGTCCTGCAGAGTTTAGCTCCAACCCTACTAAGCCACCACAGTATTAAACTCATGGCTCCCAGCATGCATTGCAGCATTAAATATGCCACCATTGTTGAGATTCATATGTTGATTCTTGATATCTGTGTGCGTCTAAGCTTTCTTCCCCTAGAATGTATTTAAAAATTATTCTTGCTGTGGCAGAAGTTTGTATTAAAAATTAAGAAGAGGCTTAGATGTTGATTACTTATTTGAAAGTAATAGTAACATTGAATTCTTAATATGAACTTCTGTAGATGTCTGACAGAAATAAAGTCAGTCTGGTTAGTAGAGGTGTGCGATACCGCTAGATTTGGTATCGATCCGATACCAAGTAAATACAGGGCCAGTATCGCCGATACCGATACCAATATCGATACTTTTTAATAATTAAGGTGGATGCGTCTTCCACCTAAATCTAAATGAATTTTCATGACTTTTAATTTGTTTTTGTGATTTGCATTTTGGGTTATTAATCAGTACTACAAAAGCTTTTGTTCAGAAACAACTTTTGGTTACTTCTGTTTTATTTAAATAAACAAAGTTACAAAATGATTACTTCACAAATATAAAAAATGTAAAAACAAATTCTCTTTTCAAGTAGCATGTTAACAAAAAATGTTTCTTAAATAAACAAAGTCACAAAGTTTTACATACAACGCTCCTCTTTCTCTCTGCTGCCATTCTCCGCCTCTGACTGACTGCTGTTAGAAATGCGCGGCTGAGCGGCGCGCGCGGCTGACTGCTGGTGGTAGCGCTAGTGGTGAGTCACGTGACGGTACAACACAGGAGAGGGGGAGGAGAGCAGTGTCGAGCACGAGCAGCACTCTTGAGAGCTTGCTCTGCTCGACGACAGCAGCTGCATTTTGACAAACACGGCCAGGTCGCAAAACGAGAGAAACTGAAACTTAAGTATCGATATTTTCACGTTGGTATCAATCAATACCGATACCAACGTTGGTATCAATATTATCGATATTAGTATCGATCTGCCCACCTCTACTGGTTAGTAATAAGTGAAGCTAATGTTGTTTGTGGAGTTGTTTAATCAGATCTTGAGAGATGTAATGTATTTTATCTTCAGTTGATTTCGTCCAATTAAGGCTGTGGCTGGAAGTAGTTCTTGTGTTTTTCTTTCCTTCAGTGATTATGCTTGTTAACAGCAGGTGTTCTTCACTAATACAAAATCATTGTTCAATCACTTAATTATCTCATTACCTCCAACACTGATTAAGTGTTACATTAAACAGCCTGTAGTGTGCACACTAAGCAGTGTTCATTTCATCTGGGCAAGTCTATTTGGGCCCCACATGGCTCTGCTGGCTGGGATCCCTCGCTCATAGCAGACTGACAGTTGGAGGGGAGTGGTTATGGATATTCAACACAAGCCGTCAAACTCCATTCCAGAGCCAATTTTAAGATTTTAATTAAAGATTACCACGACAAACATTTTTTTCTGTGTATTAAGTTACTTGCACACTTAATTGTTTACCACAAAACTAGCAATGTGCGCTAACAAAGTAAATAGTGTCAATTTTGATTTCATTATGACTTTAAAGTTTGAAAAAGCTTGCTGCGGTAGTCGATGTTGACGGTGTAATGCTGCGTTCACACCAAACGCGAATAGAGCGTCAGGAGCGAGTGAATTCAATGTTAAGTCAATGGAAAGGCGCGTTGACGCGCGTCTGGACCCACTGAGCAAAGTTATGTCCAAAATACGTCTTTTCAATGTCTTTGCCCCTAGAGGCGTACGTTGAAAAGACGTCCACTGAGGAGCCAGAATGAAAGTTTTTATGACGTCTGTTTTTGACGTGTTCTGCACGTCGGATATAGACGTTCATGGAACCCAGGGCCGGCTCTGTAAATCTGGGGGCCCTAAGCAGGATAATTTTGGGGCCCTGCCTTGCAGTGAATAATGGAGTATTGCCACTGCAAACCATCAACTGTATACAATCTAACCCTTACACATTTCATCTGTATATCTTTTAACATGATTGCCTACAATTATTTTACTGCTTATTAAAGTACACTCACTGAAACAGTAAAAGTAAAGATTACAGATTTGCCAAATTTCTACATCTTTCATACATAAGGTCAATTTGTTGTAAACAAATAAATATTAATAATTTAGCATTAACAATATATAGCTAACTTACAACATTAGCCATAGTGGTATGCGGCTCGCTATGCTCTACTGAAGCAGCAGTACAGTCACCTCCTCCAGCTGTTGAGATTATATTATAATCATAAATACAGTATGCAGAGTAGGAAAAACACATTAATTTTAAATTAATATTAAAGAAAAGCAGACTGCCAACAGCGAGTAAACTGCTTCAGCCGCAACTGCACAAAGATGTTCAGCAAAGCCTGAAGGACAGGCAGTTAAAGCAAAAGTTCTACTATGATCGTGGGGCAAGAAACCTGCCTACTCTGAGTGAAGGAGAAAGGGTGAGACTGAGAGCTGAGAATCGTTGGCAGCCAGCGGTAGTGGTAAAAAGTCTTGACAAGCCGAGGTCATACCTGGTTCAAACACAGGGTGGAGAAATCTATAGAAGAAATCGAAAACACCTGCTCCAGACGAAAGAGTCGAGTTTCCAGAATTCACACATTCAGGACTCATTCAATCCAGTTATAGCTGACTGTATTCCAGATGTGGTGGTTACAAAACAGGCCTTGCCACCTCTACCAACACCTGAAAAGATGTCTTCAATGCCTGAAGGTGTTGTTGAAGAAACTGTGAAAGTCACACGTTCTGGTAGAGTGGTTAGACCTCCAAAGCGTTATTCTTGCTAAAATACACTAGTTGTTAACTAAAGTAAAGTAGAGACTGAATTCTGTTCATCTGTAACTTGGTTGTTGTTTTTTTAGATTTGAATTACTATACTGACTTTCTAATTTGCAATTAGATTTGGTAACAAGGTTATGTTGTGGTAAATGGTGTTTAAAAAAAAAAAAAGGGAGATGTGATATATGCTGGTACTTACCACTAGGTGGAGCCCTGTACGCTTGTATCCTAGTTGTGACCCTGAAAAGAAGAGAATAAGAAGACAGTTTGACAGTGAACACTCGTGGTGTGTTGTGTCTTTATTATATCTTTATTTTCCTAAGTATTAAGCCTAAACAGCTAACTAGGAATTACTAAAAGATATTACAGACATGACCGTTATTTACCTCAGGTCATACAGAGCTGAACTGATTCAGACAGAAATACTCACGACTGTAACGTAACACTAGGAGGAAATCAAGAAATCGAGGGTGCTTTTGATTGAGTAAAAGACGGAGAGAGTTTGCTGTGTAAGATATCTAGTGTTTGTTACGGGAACCCGTAGGAGACGCTGTGACGCTCTTCAGTCCGCCGGTAAAACCACTGAAGAAAGAGCGAATCCTGGCGCTCTGAGACTGAGGTACTGTTTATGTGATTGTTGATTTACTGTCTTTAATGTTTTAATGAGCTTAAATGAACCACTTCTTGGCTGTTCATCTTTCTTTGTTCTTTTTTTTTTTTTTTTTTTTACAAATTAAACATGAGTTTGTTTACCACAGTAACCATATGTTTAGCTTGGGTATGTAACCATTGTTTACTACAGCAGATGTGATATTTGTAATACAACCATAGTTAACACGTTATTTAATTTTAAATGCTGCTTAGAAACGAGTTTAAGTATCACAATATCTTGTTTAATTTCTGAAATCTGCGTTTATTAAATCCAGCTGCTACATTTAAGATATGGTCCTCTTACAATATTGAAACTAAACAAAAACATGTTAATTTGTTTATCAAATTAATGTCTGAATATTCTCAGAAATTACAATCATTTTCTTATTCTTTGTAGTTCTGCTCTTGTTCATAATTGTAAAGTCATTTTTTGAGTTTGATCAGTGTCAGATCATTATAAATGTGTCTTTATTGTAATGAAGATGTGTTTGTCTTCAGATGTTGACCATGAAAGCGCAGATGGATGTGATCTGCTGTAAATCAGTAGGAACTGATCTGTCCATGCTGGATATTGAGGATTTCATCAGTGAAATCTGTCAGCTGAAGAAAGAGGTGGCGTCACTGGAGGCAAAGCTGAGAGAAAGAGGAGACAAATCCAACAGAGAGGTTTGAGCGGCTCATCATTTCATCCTTCAGCTCAATCAAACCAAAGTTTTGTTAGCTTCTCACTTCTTATGCACATCTCAAATTAAGCCAGCAGCAAAATATGCCATCAAATCCCCAATATAACCTCTAGAGATAACAGCTGAGTAATGAGGCTAATATCAACAGGTTGATCTTTATTTGTGTTTATCTGTGATGTGTTTGTCAGGATCTGGAGAAGGTTTCAGTGTGTGTGACTGATGGGACAGAAGCTCAGGATTCAGTCTGGAGATCCAGAGACACACAGGACTCAGAGCTCAGCCTTACTTTACTGTGTTATACTGACGCTCAGGATCATGGATCCGCGGATCAAACCTCTGACTGTAACGCTGGAGAACAGCAGATGCCACTGAAGATGTGCTCCATCAAACTGGAGGACTGCAGCAACTTTACAGAGAGCAGAGGAGACGAAACCACAGCAGACGAACAACAACACAACCATGAGGATGATGGGATTGATGACAATGGGAACGATGGGACAGAAGCTCAGGATCATGGATCCGCTGATCAAGCCTCTGACTGTAATGCTGGAGAACAGCTGATGCTGCAGACGCCACTGAAGATGTGCTCCGTCAAACTGGAGGACTGCAGGAACCTGATAGAGAGCAGAGGAGACGAAACCACCGCAGACGAACAACAACAACAACAGAGCTTAAAGGAGGAGGAGGATGATGACGAATATCAGAATAATGATGATGTTGACGATGATGACGATTTTGTTCCTTCAGGTATATTTCTTTGTTTTTTTTTACCAGCAATGCTGAATTAACAGAATTTGTATTATTGTAAAGATATCATGTGTATTATTAACCATCACAATGTCTTTGATGAATATTTCAATTTTAATCAAGATTTTGACACACAGACACACTTTACATTCATAAATGAATTCAGTGTGAATTTGAAACGTATTTCCAAAGGAAACCAATTAGATCTTTATCAAAAAGCTGTAACATGTCTCTAGAACAAACGTAAGGCAAAATAATCAATAAGTAAAGGTGTAACAAAATGTTAACTTTATGGTTAATGCTGCAGCCTATGACTATAAATCAGTAGAAAGGTCTAAGGATTTATTATAAAATATAATATAAATATCTGTGATAATTTCTTAATGTGACAAAGATGTCTTAATTTTTGTCAGAGGGATGCAAAATCATGAACGAGTCTATGTCTTTAATATGAAATATGAGCATCTTATGTATCCACTGTGGGGGGAAAAACTCCTGTACTTCGAAGGAAAAGCATCTGGATAACATACATTTCTTTAGAGAGAAATATATGGAATGTAGTATTTTTCCTATTTTTTTTATTACCCAAAATAGGATGGAGTGAGCATTCATGAGCAGTGTTGGGGAAAGTTACTTTAAAAAGTAATTATATTATAATATCTTGTTACTCCCTTAAAAAGTAACTAAATGCGGTACTTAGTTACTTTTTAAAGAAAAGTATTGTGTTACATTACTTGTTTACATTTATTCTTTTTTTATAGTACACTACTGAAGGCCAACGTTGTAAGTTAAATTAAATGTTTTACGCCACGTATGATACGTGCCAGTAAGTTATAATGTATCCTCAACATACCTTCAGATGTTCATTCATGTTTATTCTTTAGGAAGAGATGATCGATCACGTTCACAGATGATCATGTTCACGCGTGCGTGTCGTGCGGCCCATTCGTGCGGCCCAGTCACGTCACATTAAAGAGCGTCAAAACGGCATAGTTTGAATTTCGTGATAAAATGGACTGAGTATATAATATTTTTGTGTGGGAGCTCGGATTGAAGTGTGTTCTGCGCTTAAAACAAGCAGATTGTTTAGGCCTGTCGCGATTGGTCGATACAAACAACTGCGTGTGTGTGAGCTCTGCTCCCACCATTCACTAAACAATGGAAGCAGAACAGTCAAATATATACGAGCAGCTCAGGAAAAAGAACGCAACAGAAAAGTGCGGCGCGGCCAGGACGTGCTCGCACGTTTGAAAAAAATTGGTTTTGAATGGTAAAAAATATGTTAAAATGCACGTCCTAGCGAGTATTCAGGGAAACGCAGTCGGACATGTCTTTAGTGAACGTATACACAGATGCTGCGTTCCACTCCAATTTTAGACACGCACTTGCGAAATTCCCTAAGCACTACCCCTCGGGGGAATCCCCGCCGCCATTTTGAAGTGCGTTCCACTTCGTGAAGTGGACAAGTGAAGTTTATATGGACAGACCCTCCGAGACGAGTCTACTTCATATGTACACTTCAGGCAGCTTCATATACCACAATGCAACACGATTGTGACGTCACCGCATATCGCGTTTAATTTACCCCACCACGAACAACTATATTTTTATTATTTTTAAAAACATTTAAAACAACCCAAATACACCTATATACATATATAATGCTGCATTAAACAATTTGGTAAAAAATAATAAATAAATCAACTCCATAGTTGATTCGAAGTGATCCAGGGCTTAGGACGTTCCAGTTCAGTTCATTGCAAAGGTTCCTCCAGTAGTGGGCACTCATGCAACGTAAGCAATGACGCACATCCGAGTGAACGAGACGGAGGGAAGTTAACGAGTGAAGGGCATAATAAAAACTGGAACGCAGCAAGAGTTGAATGAGAAATCGGTTGTTACAATGAATTTGGTCCTTGCAGCTCTTAAAGGGCTGGACCTAATATTCTCTGTGAAGCAGGGCAGGGCAGGGCAGGAACATCCCAGCCAAGTGAGTTTTTAGGGGGTTTTTAACCCTAAAACAATGAATAGTAAGTTCTGTCATATTATTCAATTACTTTTACTGTTTTTGCCATGGTATGGATTAGGGCTGGGCGATATGGAGCAAAAAATATATCTCGATATATTTTGCTATATCTCGATATACGATATATATCTCGATATCTTTACAGGAAAAATAACCCCCCAAAAACTACTGCAAAAACAAATATGCCAAATACCACAAAGTCTTTTTTTTTATTGAAGTGCAAAGAGGTAGGCAGTTCATGTAGGAACAAAGTAGGGATGCAACAATACAGTTAGTCCACAGTTCAATACACACCTCGGTTTTTTTACCACGGTTTTCGGTTCGGTGGGGTTCTGATGGCTAGTCGCATCAGATTTTTGCTATTCTATTCTTAGCCAAACAGCAAGAGCTTAAGGAGGAAAAAATACTATTTTTTTTATTGCAAAACTCTTTCTTTATTTTACTTAAAAGACTTGAAAAACCTTACTTAAACTTAACTTTACTTTTAAAAAACCTTGTACACATTCCTAGTGTACTGTATAATATAAAATAAATATATATTTATAAAGATTTACACTGGCAGCTCAGAGCTGTACAGCAACATTTAAGTATGAAATTGAATTAATAAATGTAAAAATAAAACACTACATAGACTTCCCTAAAAAATATACATTGATTCTTATTAAAGCTACTGTATTAGTTTTTCAGTCAAGAGCCGTGAATGATTTTGTCTTTGTCTTTTGTTATTTTATTAACCACTAAAGGAATAGTTCACTCAAAAATTAAAATTCTGTCATTGATTACTCGCGCTCAAGTTGTTTTAAACCTGAATAAAGTTCTTTCTTCTGTTGGACATAACATATATTTTGAAGCATATTGGAAACCAAACAGTTGCTGGTCCCCATTGTAGGAAGAAATAATATGGATGTCAATCGCTACCATCAGCTGTCTGTGTTCAACAGAAGAAATTAATACAGGTTTGGAACAACATTAGAGTGAGTAAATAATGACATCATTTTAGAGTGAACTGTCCCTTTAAGGACAAGCGGCAGCGTGTTCACTATAGGCTGCCCTGCTGTCAATTTAAGACTTTCACGCATCTAATATACAAACACACGCCGATTTTACTTTCACTTTACACATAACCGACTGTGTTTATGTTAACCTTGTGTGTATTTGACAGTATTAGCGCAGTAAGATTTAGTCCAGTAATCACTTGTTTGACAGGCTTTTAGTGCGCGCGCTCAGGAGCGCACGGTGCCCTACGCGCAAGGCTTTAAAACGCATGCAAATAATGAATTTTCATTCAAAAATAAAACAACTCATATCAAGGGCATAGTAAGTAACCTTCTCCAGCAAGCAAGCCGCTCTCTCTCCGTAGTGTACAGTCGCGAGAGTTCTTGTCTCGCAAAGTAATGCTGCCTAGGTAAACTGTATCTTGGATCAAGTGTTTGAGAACCAACTGTCGGCATTCATGGCAGTAGACATCTGTCTGCTGTTCGTCCAACGCCTTAAAACCGAAGTATCTCCATATAATGGAGACGAGTTCTGTAGCCTCCGAGCTGGTTGCGGACGCCGCCATGACAACACGCGAGGGGAGGGGGAACAAAAGCAAGGAGGCGGGGGGCGCGCGAGCGGGGGTGAGCACAGCACAGAGAAGGCAAACAAGCAAAGTGGCGGAATCAGAATTAAATATAAACAATTACAATAGATCGATATATACGATATGTCAAAATCCATATCGTGTTTAAAAAATATCTCGATATATTTTAAATATCGAGATATCGCCCACCCCTAGTATGGATTCAGTATCTGTATTAAGGTATTTTAGTCTGGTATCGTATCGAAGTCATAATTTTGGTATCGTGACAACACTATTCTTTATATAAAAAGTATTTGCTGATATTCTCTTTTTTTGTTATGTTGGTTTACAAATTTGTACCTTTTTACATTTTTACTCTTTTAGTTTTACGTTTTGTCAAGGGCTTGTTTACATTTATTCTTTTTTTATAGTACACTACTGAAGGCCAACGTTGTAAGTTAAATTAAATGTTTTTAAGTAAAATTGTTGAAAATTATTGTGATAAATTAGTCGATATATTAATCGATATAAAAATAGTCGTTAGTGGCAGCCCTATGACTGTTAAGTTAAAGATTGCACTCGGAAACCGTTGCACACGCAAGATTGCACACGCGTGCACCGAACCGAAAGCCCTGTACCGAAACGGTAAAATTGTCAAAGTATCCGTTTGAGTTCAAGAATTTGTTCAGCTGACTGAAAACAACTTTTTCAATGATCTTGCCTATGAAGGGGAGATTTGAGATTGGTCTGTAGTTGCTCAGTATGGAGTTATCCAGATTTCTCTTTTTAAGGAGAGGCTTTACTACTGCAGTTTTAAGGGAATTTGGAAAAGTCCCAGAAAGAAGTGAGGTGTACCACTTCTAGGAGATCTGCTTCTAAACAGTTAAACACACTTTTGAAAAAAGAAGTGGGGAGTGTGTCAAGGGCGCAGGTGGATGTTTTAAGGTGCAGTACCGTTTCTTCTAAAATTTTACCATCATAGTAACTTTCTGAGGTTGTGGTCTGATCTGACTCACCCCAGAGCAACTCAAGGATGTGCTGATCGCATTTCTGATATTATTGATTTTCTCGGAGAACACAACACATTTTACAACACATCCTTTCAATTTGGATTAATCGTTCAGCTCTAGAAGTTATAGAAAAAGCTCAAACTTTTAAGGCCATTTTGTTTCTTTCAGATGACAACGCTGGTTCATCTTCTGATGGAGAACCTGCCTCTACATCCAAAGAGCGACAGACACTGACCGACTGTGGAAAAACATTCAGCAAACAGGAAAATATAGTGAAACGCCAGAGAAAACAAACAGAACAGAAAGACTTCACCTGCAAGATATGCGACATCAGCTTTCCTACCTCAGAAGAGAGGAGACTTCACGCAAAAGAGCACAGTGTGAAGAAAGATTTTCGCTGTGAACAGTGCGGGAAGGAATTTTTCACCACTCCTCTGAACATGAGAGCTCACATGAAGACACACAGCGGAAAGACTTTCCACTGCAGTGAGTGTGACAAGTATTTTAGCACCAAAAAAACTCTTTCAATGCATAAGAGAATCCACACGGGGGAGAGGCCGTATCAGTGCCATCAATGTGGGAAGAGCTTCAGCCAGAGATCGACTCTGAGGAACCATCTGCGCATACACACCAATGAGAGGCCATACAAGTGCAATCAATGTGAGAAGAGCTTCAAGCGGCTAGCCCACCTGAATAAACATCTGCCCATACACACCAATGAGAGGCCGTACAAGTGCCATCAATGTGAAAAGAGCTTCAACCAGGAATGGACCCTGAAGAGCCATCTACTCACACACACCAATGAGAGGCTGTACAAGTGTCCTCACTGCGAGAAGAGCTTCAACCAGGGATCGGGTCTGAAGAACCATCTACTCACACACACCAATGAGAGGCCATTCAAATGCACTCAATGTGAGAAGACCTTCAAAAAGGAATATCAACTGAAGAAACATCTACTCGTACACACCAATGAGAGGTCATTCAAATGCCCTCACTGCAAGAAGAGCTTCAACCAGGGATTGACTCTGAAGAGCCATTTACCCATGCACTCCAATGAGAGCCTGTCCCAGTGTCCTCACTGCGAGAAGAGCTTAAATTTCGGATCGGCTCTGAAGAACCATCTACTCATACTCACCAATGAGAGCCCATACAAGTGCCCTCACTGTAAGAAAAGCATGAAATACGAAACCAGTCTGAAGAAACATCTACTCCTGCACAGCAATGAGAGGCCGTACAAGTGCAGCAAATGTGAGAGAACCTTTACAAACTCTAAATCTCTGAAGTTCCACCAAATAATACACTCTGATGTCAAACCGTATCAGTGTTCACACTGTGAGAAACGATTCTATAATTTGAGTCACTGCAAAACCCATGAGAGGATTCACACCGGAGAGAAACCGTACCTGTGCTCCTACTGTGGGAAGAGCTTTGCTAGTCCATTTTATTTCAAAGTTCATCAGAGAGTTCACACGGGAGAAAGACCGTATCCCTGTAGTGATTGTGGGAAGGGTTTTACTAATGCAAGTGGCTTACAAATGCACCAGAGGATTCATACAGGAGAAAAACCTTTTAAATGCTCACATTGTAGCAGGAGTTTCACTCGATCAAGTGACCTGAAGATCCATGGGCGATGGCATACAGGAGAGAAACCTTACCGCTGCTCCATCTGCGGCGAGAGATTCTCTTTTAAATGGGGTTTTCTGACTCACCAGAAGAAGCATGCTGCCCCAGAATCATCATAGCTTCATCATGACATTATTGTTAGGTTGTGTAAAAAAACACCTTGCAGTGTTACAGGAACATTATTTTATGGTTGTAAAAATACTTGAACTTGCAAAAGGATCAGCGAACAGAGGGGGTGGCTGAGAATGATGACGCTGATGTTGTGCGCTAGTTTGAGAAGACATACGTCACGACCAAAGGTTAGCGATTGGTTATGGCAGATCCAGAGTGGCTCCGGGCAGGACTTCAACAGAGTTCCCACCTTCAAGGAAGTTAACACTTGTCAATGAAGAGTGGCCAGACTCTGTGTACAAATCAAATGGACGAGAGTCTGGTAGGACCAGGCTAGTTGTTCGCCGTTTCTCTGCCGCTTTCTCCATCTCAATCCTTTTGCATGGATTGTTATGGTTTGTTACCCAATTGGGGGACATGTACTCGCCGATTGCTATCTCTTCTAAATATCGGCTGTTTCCGATCCACCTCAGGCTAATGCTGCAATGTGTACTTCTCGGGCAGCCACTCAGCTGTCCCGTTGCGATTTGGCCCCGAGCCTATCACCGCTGCTTCTGCAGTTGCTAGCTGGGAGTTGGCTCATGCACTCCTCTGCCATGCTATGGACCATCTTCTTGCTGTAACAGTGTTCCAGCTCTGTGTTTGTCTAATGGCTAACTCCAGGCAAAACCTTTCAGTGACCGCCATGAAGCTCAAATATTCCATTCCGCAGCTGCTAAATCTCAAAAACCGCACCATTCTGGCGTGCATTGTGGTCATCAAGGAACATGGACTTCTGCGCCGACTGGGTACATCCATAGAGGCTCCCGTCGAAGGTTTGTTTACCATCGGCCTGAACACTTTCAGCGGACTGCATGGAAAACACTGCGAGATCTCTTAGCGCAAAACATGACAGAAAACGTGTAGTGGATTTTAGTGAATTACGGCCTCTACCGAGATGCACCACCCAATCAACGGGGTTCAAAATATAACTTTTTAATGCACAATCCCTCACAAATAAATCATCTTTCATGCAAGACCACATCATGGTTAAGGGATTAGACCTTATGTGCATAACGGAAACATATCACCAGCCAGCCTTTTTACTCAGCACTTAATGAAGTCTGCCCCTCTGGTTACAGCTACCTGGAGAACCGTAAGACTGGTCTTAGCTCTAATTCATAGAAAAACTTGGAGCTGTCTCTTCTCCCTTTGCCTACATTGTCATCATTTGAATGCCTTGCTTTTAAATGTAAACCCCCTTTTTCTTTGACAATACTCCTCATTTACCAGCCCCCCCAAAACAAATTCAGTTTTCATCGCAGAGATGCTGGACTTTCTTACAACACTCTGCACTACTTCTGCCAACATGTTAATATTAGGAGATTTTAATATTAATGTAGACACCCCCTCCTGCCACTTGGCAGCTGAGTTTCTTCAATTACTGGAGAGCATGTGAATGTCCCCACACATTCTAGGGGCACACCCTGGACCTGGTCATCTCAAACTCTCCCCGTATTAGAAACCTTTTGGTGTAAGATCTGGGTGTGTCTGACCACAAGGTCTCAATGGAGCTGCCACGCCCCTTTTCCCACACCAAAGACATCCGTCAAATATGATTTAGGAAAAAGATTTACTTGGACACTTCAGCTCCAGCATCTCTCCACAGTCACCAAATCGGTTGACTTCTACAACCAATCTCTGAGCAGCCTTAGATCTCCCCTGTCAGAACTAAAACTGACACCTTCTCGTCTTTCATTTTATATCATATTCATTTTATATTTCCTTTTACTGAAACACTAAAGAATCAAGATAAATATTTCCTGTACTATTGTCTGTACCTCTCACTGAGAGAAAGCACGTTATCAGTATGTTTTGGGAAACTTTCTTTTCAACCAACTCCAACCTTGGAGAGACTGTGTCTCTGTGTATGTGCGTAGTATTCTGTGTTACAGATCGTATTGGAGGTGGATTACGGGCATTTTAAGAGATGGGTGGACTTGTTTTCTGGGCAAGCTGGCGCCTGCTCCAGATTTGGAAGGGCACTACGCGCCTAATTCCGGGGTGAAAACGTCAACAAGTGATCTATGGACATGTGAATCTGATTAACTGACAATGTGTGGAAATTTACTAGGACTATCTATTTTCCATTAATTTGATCATTCAGCCTGCAGTAATGACGTGGCTAGACCTTGAAAAGAGTATAATTGTTGAGATATTGTATGTACGATAGACTGGTAGAGGGAGAGCGCGGCCTACAAACTCCTTGTGAGACTTGAAGCTGGCTTCTGCTTTTGAAACTGCAAACTTTTCTTCAGTAAATTGTTCTTTATTTAATTGCACTCCTGACTCTTGGACTTCATTCTTCACAACTCGTCTTGGGTCCTATACTGTTATCGCCTAACAGGACAGAAGCTCAGGATTCAGTCTGGAGATCCAGAGACACACAGGACGCTTATCAAACCTCTGGGTGTGACGCTGGAGAACAGCAGATTCTGCAGACGCCACTGAAGATGTGCTCCGTTAAACTGGTGGACTACAGGAACCTGATCGAGAGCAGAGGAGACGAAACCCCCGCAGACGAACAACAACAACACAGTCATGAGGAGGAGGAGGATTTTATTCCTTCAGGTATGTTTCTTCCATTTGTTATCTTTTGTTATGGCAAAACATGGTAAGAATTTGGGTAAAAATGTGCACAGCAAAATCCCCAGTGTTGAATCAACTCTTCTCAGAGCACATATGGTCCCACTCTACAGAGTGTTAAAGTAACACTGAAGCAGAGTTAAAGTTAATGAGAGGATAAATAGATGAATTAACCCCTTAACTGTCATCGTCCCGCTAGCGGGGCCTCACATGGGTTAGCCCAGAAGAAATTAACACTGCTCAGTGTGCACACTACAGGCTGTTAAGTGTAAAACTGAATCAGAGTTGGAGGAGTTAATGAGATAATTAAGTGATGATTGAGTATTATTGAAGAAACCAGTTGTTAACAAGCAGAATCAATGAAGGAAAGAGAAACACAAGCACGACAAAGTTCATCATGTGATATAACTTGTATTATAGTAATATAGAATAATTCACTAATCTCATCACTGACCAAAAGTGGTCATTCATTATTAAAGTCATTTATTAATGTTACTTTAACACTTTGTAGTGTGGGACCATATGTGCTCTGGGCAGAGTTGATTTAACACTGGGTTGATAACACATGAGCTGCATCACAATTTCACATTTATTTTGATAATTTTTTAAGCTCTAGAAGTTATAAACAGATATTATAGAATTTCTATATGATTTTAAGTGTATTATTCATTAAATCTATTTGTGTTCATTTTAAGTTAGACATTTTAATACTTTTTTTTTTCAGATGCGAATGGCGGTTCATCTACTTGTGAAGAAACAACCTCAACATCAAAAGATCAGCTGAAGGTCAAGAGATTTTCCTGCGTCGCCTGCGGGAAAACATTGAGCTCACAGGGACATTTAGCGAGACATGAGAGAAAACCACAGAACAGAACAGAAAGACTTCATCTGTGACTTCATCTGTGAACAGAAAGACTTCATCAGCATTCCTACCTTAAAAATTAGGAAACATTCAAAAGAGCACAGTGTGAAGCAGTTTCACTGCGAATAGTGCGGGAAGGATTTCATCACTATATCATCACTCCTTCTAATATGAGAGCTCACATGAAGTGAAAAGTCTTTCCACTGCAGTGAGTGCAACAAGTATTTCAGCACCAAAGGAAGTCTTCATGCTCATAAGCGAATCCACATGGGCGAAAAGTCTTTCCACTATGGTGAATGCGACAAGTATTTCTGGACCAAAGGGAATCTTGATATTCATAAGCGAATCCACATGGGCAAAAAGCTGTACAAGTGCCCTCACTGTGAGTAAAGCATCAACCACAAACCCCATCTGATGGTCCATGTGGGTGTTCACACCAATGAAAGGCTGTACCAGTGCAGCGAATGTGGGATAACCTTTACAAACTCAAGCTGTCTTTAAGTCACACCAAAAAATGCACTCTGAGGAGAAACCATATCAGTGCAAACACTGTGATGCGATTCCGTCACAAATCTTATTGGGTTTGTCATGAGAGGATTCACACTGGAGAGAAACCGTACCTGTGCTCCGTCTGCTGGAAGAGCTTTTCTGATCCGACTCGATCTGGACTTCATCAGAGAGTTCACACTGGAGAAAGACCGTATCCCTTTAGCGTTTGTGGGAAGAGTTTCAGTAAACTTAATACTTTACAAAAACACAAGGATTTATACAGGAGAAAGACCATACAAGTGTTCTCTGTGTGACAAGACATTTGCTCAATTAGACGTCCTGAAGACTCATGAGCGAGTTCATACAGGAGAGAAACCTTACCGCTGCTCCATCTGCGGCGAGAGATTCGCTTATTTAGGTAGTTTTCAGTCCCACCAGAACAAACACGCTAAAGAACAAACTGCTCCAGAATCATTGTAGGGAGCTTTCACGCCAGGAGGACGTTTTCGTAGTTCCCATAACTGTTGGTGGAAGTACGCTTTTTGGCATGTTCACACAGCAGAAACTGGAAATTATCTTTATTTTAGGAACGCTTTTTAAGGGAACTAAATTAGCTCCTACTTCAGAGTAGGGTCTGACTCAGCACAAAGAACTACCAGTGACGCAAGTGTACGCTGATTGGCTGAACGAATGCAAAACACCCGCCATTTTTTAAAAGCTCAGTTAAGGCTACTACCCCTGGTGCGTTGTAGCCTTAACTGAGTTCCTATAACAACCCGGTGCGAAAGCCTGAAAATGCTCCTAGAGGG
Organism: Gobio gobio; assembly: GCF_949357685.1. Lineage (NCBI taxonomy): Eukaryota > Metazoa > Chordata > Actinopteri > Cypriniformes > Gobionidae > Gobio > Gobio gobio. The sequence goes on from NC_137099.1 coordinate 66,861,148, forward strand.
CCACTGTCCTGAAACGTTTAGCTCCATTCCCAGTTAAACACACCTGAACCAGCTAATCAATGTCTTAGTAGCAATACTAGAAATTTCTTGGCAGGTGTGTTGAATTTAAGTCTGAGCTAAACTCTGCAGGACAGGCTCTCCAGGACTCAATTTGGACACCCCTGCCATATAATCATTTCATCAGTAAATCATCTCATCCTGCAACTGTACATTGGGCTCTTTCTGCCAGTAGGGTGCAGTGTCACATTAAGCTTTCATGTGGTTTGGGAGTATGAATTGAAACAACAGAGCAGAACAATGATTGTATCTTAAACTTGACAGAATTTGAACTATTAAAAAGCCTCAAAATAAAATGGCATCTATGAGTGCCTGAATGTCATAATGGCGTTAAACATGTTTTATGTGTTTGAAAGTGGCTCAAGGATGATTGTAAGGCAGTTGAAACCTTTTATTGTTGACTGGTTTTCTTTGGAGATGGGTTTCATTTAATAAAGAAAGCTTAGTTTTCATTTTACACTGTTTTTAATTGTCCATGTCATCTGTGTTCTTCCAGAGCATTTGTGCCACAATGATAGGTAAGACCTCGGTAGAAATTAATACTCTGGGTGGAAAAGTGTTAGCTACTTTACCTTCACTGTACATTTACAGATGAGGGAAGTCTCTGTTTATAGTCACATTGGTCTCATGTAAACACAGAACTCGGCCACAGCTTCTTTTAGCAGTAATGCTAACTGAAAAACATGGCAGTACCACATCAGGTCAAGAAATGACTGTTATTTACCTCAGGTCATGTTACAGAGCTGAACTGATTCAGACGCGGAAATACAATACACAACATGTACAGTAATGTTTGGAAATCAAGTAATGGTGCACTGAACATGACAAAACAAGTACAAAAATTACAGCTAAAAACTAACTAATTCATTAATGTCGCCTATGGGACAATAAACCTGCCTATGGGTCATTCCTAGCATCCGGTGACATTTGAGTCCTCATGACATAACGTGGTGGTATATTTTGTATAAAAATGGGCTAATACTTGTTTCTAAATGCTCATCTTACAAAGTAAATCCCCTCTACCATAGAACCCCATAATGTACCCAGATAAATAATTACTCTGATTTTAGTTCATCCCCAAGTAAGCTTGCATAACTTCAGCCACATAGTAATACAAATCAAACAAATTCCAAAAGTTTCAATACTGTTGCATATTCTTATTTATAATATTCCTTACCAAAATATATGTTTTGTTATTTATACATTTTCAATGTTTTAAAACACCCGTTAGTGCACAGAGTGGACATAAAAACTAGATAAATGTTTTCAGCATGTATTTGTACTTAAAATTAACAAGTTATTATTATGAATTTATTTGTTCAAGAAAGAGTAGCTTGCATGTATTTGTCAGCAAAATGGCGATGTTGACGCTAGGACACACCGCGATGCAGACCCTGAAAGAAGGCAGATATTCATAAAGGAATGCAATACATTTAAAAATGCAAGTTTATCATGTTATCTCTCCATTTGTCTCAGGGAGCGTGTGTGTGTGCGGCTGGCCTGCTTGTCTGCGTTCGCTGGAGGATCGCTGTAAAAACAGCAATACATTCTGTGAAATATTATTCCAATTTATCACTGTTTTATGTTAATCTTTTTTTTGTTCAGTGAGTCAAATCTGCATTTTGATCTGCCTTTACCCCAGTCTTCAGTGTCACATGACCCTTCAGAAATCTAATATGCCGATTTGGTGCTCAAGAAATCTTTGCAATTATAAAATCTTATTAGGCTAGCAGTTGAAGATGCTTGTGCTGCTTAATGAAGTGATATCCAGTGTTTTCAGGACTCAGATCAACAGAAAGAGTGAAGAACAGCATTTATTTAAAATAGAAAGCGTCTGGAACATATCTTCCTTTACTGCCTCTTCCACAGAAAGCCGCGAACTCGCAATACAAAAACGGTCATTTTGATCTACGGGGTGACTGACTAACGGTCGTTTATCTATTGTCTTTATTTAATAATCACGTTGTGTTTGTATAGTCTCTCGGCAACACTGCTGAAATACAATGTTATTTTAAATAGGAGAAATTAGGTTTGGTGAAGCTCTCCTAACCAGCCGGACCTTCACTTCTTCTGATAACTTTATCGCTCGTACTGTAGGAGGCGCTGTGACGCTATTAGTCCACCGGTAAAACCACCGAAGTAAGAAAGACTGGAGCACACACACGGTGAGTTTAATCTGTTTTACATTGTTTGTGTTTTCGCTGTTTATATGCTTGCTGTTACTATTATTGTAGTTATTTAATGATATTGAATGAAGTTTTTCCTCGCACCCTCAACAAATTAAAAATATTTCCATAGTTTTACTGGAGTAACAATAAGAAATGTCCTATTGTTTTACTACAGTATCCATGTTTTATCCCTGATATTTGTAGTACACAACAGTTACCGGTGATGATGGTTACTTTTCAATGCTGAGCACTTTTAAAGTTCTCACAGTTTTGGGAAAATGTGTAGAAATCTGACAATAGCCTATCATGTTTAATATTTGCATGTAATATCATATAACATTTGATAATATTATTGCTTTGTGCTGTTACACAAAGCTACATTTACATCTGAAATACATTTTTCTCTCAAATAAGATGTTACTTTCTTCAATGTGTTTGTCTTCAGATGTTGACCATAAAAGCGCAGATGGATATGATCTGCTGTAAATCAGTAGGAACTGATCTGTCCATGCTGGATATTGAGGATTTCATCAGTGAAATCTGTCAGCTGAAGAAAGAGGTGGCGTCACTGGAGGCAAAGCTGAGAGAAAGAGGAGACAAACCCAACAGAGAGGTTTGAGCGGCTCATCATTTCATCCTTCAGCTCAATCAAACCAAAGTTTTGTTAGCTTCTCACTTCTTATGCACATCTCAAATTAAGCCAGCAGCAAAATATGCCATCAAATCCCCAATATAACCTCTAGAGATAACAGCTGAGTAATGAGGCTAATATCAACAGGTTGATCTTTATTTGTGTTTATCTGTGATGTGTTTGTCAGGATCTGGAGAAGGTTTCAGTGTGTGTGACTGATGGGACAGAAGCTCAGGATTCAGTCTGGAGATCCAGAGACACACAGGACTCAGAGCTCAGCCTCACTTTACTGTGTTATACTGACGCTCAGGATCATGGATCCGCTGATCAAACCTCTGACTGTAACGCTGGAGAACAGCAGATGCTGCAGACGCCGCTGAAGATGTGCTCCGTCAAACTGGTGGACTGCAGCAACCTGATAGAGAGCAGAGGAGACGAAACCACAGCAGACGAACAACAACACAGCCATGAGGAGGAGGAGGATGAAGATCAGAATAATGATGATGATGTTGACGATGATGATGATTTTGTTCCTTCAGGTATGTTTCTTTGGGGGTTTTTTTTACCAGAAATGCTGAATTAACAGAATTATTATTATTATTATTGTTGTAAAGATATCATGTGTATTATTAACTATCACGACACGCTTTAAATTCATAAATGCGTTCAGTGTGAATTTGAAACGTATTTCCAAAGGGAAACAATTATAGCTTTATCAAAAAGCTGTAACATGTCTCTAGAACAAACGTAAGGCAAAATAATCAATAAGTAAAGGTGTAACAAAATGTTAACTGCATGGTTAATGCTGCAGTCTGACTATAAATCAGTAGAAAGGTCTAAGATTTTTATAATAATAATATACTATTTTATAATAAATCCTGTGACAAATTTTTTAATTCTTAATGCAACAAATTAAATAAAATTTTGTCAGAGGGATGCAAAATCATGAACGAGTCTATGTCTTTAATTTGAATTATGAGCCTCTTATGTATCCACTGTGGTGAAAAAAAACTCCTGTACACCGGAGGAAAAACATATGGATAACATACATTTCTTTACAGAGAAATATTATTTTTATTTACCCAAAAAAGGATGTAGTGAGCATTCAGTGTTGGGGAAAGTTATGTTAAGTAATGCATTATAATATGGTGAAGCTTTTTAGTAGGGATGCACCGATATTAGAATTTTGGCCGATAATTTTGTTTTATATTAGAATGCCGATACCCAATATATTGGCGGATAAATATAAATATAAATTTTAATCAACTTTGAGAGCCATTACTAAAACAAAAGGCTCACCATTAAAAGCCATGTCCCAAACACTTCAACATAAATCAAACATATACTGTACAATACAGTAGCCTAGTTTGACCCAGTGTAAGATTCCTTAACGTTTCAAATAAATTTTACACTCCTATGGCCAACTTACTTTATTAAAAAATGGTAACTCTTTACAATAAGGAAATTATAATAATCAAACCATATTGATGATGAAAATAATACGAGAACAATAAAAATGCTAGTTATTAATAATAACGCCTCAGTGTTTTTGAAAAAATATATGTAGAATATTACAGTAATAGTAAACATCTTTAATATTAGTCAATCAAATAACGTTGCTGTTTGAGCTGTGCGCTGAAGAGAATGAGCAACCATAAACTGAAGCACTTAGAAGGTTAAAGGTCCTGTTCTTCGTGATCCCATCACGAAGAACATTTTTCAAACTTTAGTTAGTGTGTAATGTTGCTGTTAGAGCATATATAATACCTGTAAAATGATAAAGCTCAAAGTTCAATGCCAAGCGAGATATTTTATTTAACAGAAGTTCCCTTTCAAAGCCTACAGCGAACGGCTGGTTAGGACTACATCCCTGTACTTCCTGCTTTAATTACGTCAGTAGAGCAGTTTGTCAACTAACCTCCGCCCACAAGAGTATGCTAAAAAGGGGGCGTGGTCTTGTTGCTCCCGCGTGGAGTAGAGGAAGTGTTGCGTTCGGTTGCGTTTGTAGAGTTTGTTTGTTGCCATGTCGTCGAGACGCTGTTATTTTCATCCCAGAGTCAAGTTACCTTTGTTTGGCTTTCCCAGGGCCGCTGTACTTAGAGATCATTGAGCGCATACATCCCCGTTATGGTGAGAGGCGTGACCTTTCCGGTAACGTGCGCTCTGCGTGCGCTAATCTGCTGTCCAATCACAACACGGGAACCGCTGGCACAATCAGAACTCGTTACGTGTTTCTGAAGGAGGGACTTCATAGAACAGGGAAATCTTTCAAGCCGTTTTGAGGACAGTGAAAACAGCGGTATACAGATAAGCAAATTGTGTGAAAAATACTGTGTTTTTTTACACGCGAAACATGAACACATGTTATATTGCACACTGTAAACACAATCAAAGCTTCAAAAAAACACGAAAAACGGGACCTTTAATTAACCAAACGCATCATATATGCGAACAATCAGATATTTATACAAAATAAATATAATATTACAACTTATATTTGCACAAAATCACACACAGGTGAACTAAGTTCTGAAGACCTGTAACTCATGTCTTCCCCTGTTTGAGAGCGCGCGCTGAAACTGAAGATGATCATCGGTACAATGAAGTGTTTTTTTTTCAGTTGCTTATAAACACATTAATGGCAAAAGTGTAATTACACCGTATTCAGCACAAACTGGGCTACCATAATATGTGAGCAACATGTATGTACAATCTTGCATTTTTGAGAGAAAAACGTTTATGCATGATGTTTGAAAAAACAAAAACATTTGCTTTAAAATTAAAGGGTTAGTTCACCCAAAAATGAAAATTCTGTCATTAATTCCTCACCCTCATGTCGTTCGACACCCGTCAGACCTCCGTTCATATTCGGAACACAAATGAAGATATTTTAGTGTAAAGCTGATGCTGAGAAAGGCTTCAGATAGGCCTCCATTGGCATTCAGTACATTCACACTTCCAAGACCCATAAAAGGCACTTAAAACGTTGTTACAAAGTCCATCTCACCACAGTGGATCTACAATAATTTTACGATGCGACGACAATAGTTTTTGTGCGCTAAAAAAATTAAAACAACACCTTTATCCAACTTCCGTGTGTGCCTCCACGACGCATGCGCGAGAATATGACGTAGCGCCGGCGTTCGGGAATCCATGAAATACACACTTTAACCCCATTTTGAGAACTACGCCGAGACCTAAAGCACGATCAATGTAGAATCCAACAGCTTGGATACGCGCGTCTTCCTCTGCTGGTAAACAAATCTCTTCTCGGTAGGGCTGGGCAATATATCGCATGACATTGTTAGGCGCATCTCGTCAGTAAAGCCGGTTCCTTGATTAGTAGTAAATTGCCATCACCTGCTTTCAGATAGAGCGGCATTTACTACACAGAGCCGTAGTTCACTGACAAGCTGAGCCATATCGCATTAATTATCGCAGGCGATACGTCCGATAGGCGATATTTTGATTTTTTTTTGCGCACAAAAACTATTGTCGTCGCATCGTAATATTATTGTAGAGTCACTGTGGTGAGATGGACTTTGTAACGACGTTTTAAGTGCCTTTCATGGATCTTGGAAGTGTCAATGTACTGAATGCCAATGGAGGCCTGTCTGAAGCCTTTCTCAGCCATCAGTTTCAACTAAAATATCTTCATTTGTGTTCTGAAGATGAACGGAGGTCTGACGGGTGTCCAACCACATGAGGGTGAGTAATTAATGACAGAATTTTCATTTTTGGGTGAACTAACCATTTAAAGGGTTAACTTCGGGCCAGGCGCGTAACCGTGGCAACGCGCGTGCGTCCGATGAAACGTCTATATTATATATTGTACTTATCTAGTAAATGCATCTTGATTTAAGAATGTTTAAATATTTAGACTAGAAACGAGACACAAATTACTAAGAGCATTTTTCTACATTTGTACTTTTTTATATTTGTACTATTTTGTTTTGTTTTTGAAAGTAGTCTCATGCTAAAAAAATAAATAACAAATAATTCAAATTAAGATACAATTTATACAAAACGAAATTCACTGTAAAGAAAGCAATTCACTTTCTACAAAAAAAAACTCCAGAATAATTTATTTAGAATGTAGTGAACAAAGGCCTATTATATTTTAAATGATCAAGATTTGACTACACTAAAAAATGCTCTTCTTATTTAGTTGAAAATTGTACTTATCTAGTAAATGCATCTTGATTTAAGAATGTTTAAATATTTAGACTAGAAACAAGACAAAAATCACTAAAGCACTATTTGTACCACTATGGTACTATTTTTTTTGTTTTTGAAAGCAGTCTCATGCTAAAAAATTAAATAATAAATAATTAAAATTAAGATAAAATTGATACAAATCGAAATTCACTTTAAAGAAAGCAATTCACTTTCTACAAAACAAAAAAAATTACTTTCTACAAAACAAAACTCGATAAAACAAACTTTGATATTAAATAAAAAAATAACATTAGGCTATAATATTTAAACATCAATATGAAGAAAAATACGTTTGACTGGTATTATATTTATAGCATCTGAGCAGACATTTGCAAATAAAAGCTTTATTGATGTGACACTAGGCCCTTTTACAATAAACGCGTTACAATCTGTCCAAAACAGGCCAAATAAATCTTGTCTAAACAGTCTTGCGTGTATGACATTTTAATTTGCTGCAGGATTCATATTTAAACGGTCTTTTTGCATTTAATAATCACAGATGCTAACAGAATAGACTTAACAGAATAAAGCCTACCTTACAATCAGCCCTGGGTCATGTGTCCGAACGCCGGATCTGCCGGAATTTTTTTGTTGCTTTAAAAAAATGAACAGCTTTAGGTTTATTATTCCAGGATTATTTCTCAACGCGTCTCGAAACGATGTAGCTGAAGTAATGTTACAGCGCTTCACTAGATGTTTGTATGAGTTGATGTGTGGGCGTTGACACGTGGATCGTCAGTATTTGAATCTGAAAGAGTGCGCAATCCGTGGGCGTGGTCACATTAGCGGATAATGAAGTGGCACAGCATATTTGTGTTCGATTTGGTTTACATTGATTAAAACCTGACCTTTCAACGTTTCTTTAGACATATGTCTCATGTTTGTGAGACAAGTATTCACTAAGCTAGAGCTCCTCTTCTGAAGACTTTCTGAATGAACGTCTTTGAGATAGAGGCTGCAGATCACGCATCATGTTTGTTTTCTTTATTTTGTAAAAAGCAAAACATTTTGTTTTTATTGTGACTGTACACACACAAAAAATAGAAACTTAACAGATTATAATGATGTATAACACTTGCCTGAATGATAAAAAACGACAGATATTTGAGTCTCTTTGGCACTGATAAGAAAAAAAGTCGATCACCCGAGCGCGACAGCCGACTTGAGGGGGTTAACTCAACGAAACGCATCCTATATGAGATTAATTAGATGTTTATACTACATAAACTTAATATTACGACTTAGATATGCTTATAATACACAAATGCACAAGCGAACTTACTGGTCAGAATACTGCTGGTCAGAATGTGTTGTGGACGCGCTCTTCCCACAACAGCGCACTGAAACACAACAATATTGGGACGAGAGCTGTCAAACAAAGCAAACAAAGCATAACTAGCATTACTTATTTGAAAAAGTAACTCAGATATTTTGTTGTAACCTTAAAAGTAATGCGTTACTTGGAAAAGTAATCTGATTACGTAACTCGAGTTACTTGTCTCAACGCTGTTAATGAGTGATTAACACACTTCTGTTTCATTCATATTTCTGTTTCATTCAATCATCTCGAGCAGAAACTCCACATTTGCCTCAGATAAGTATTAACGTTTTCAGGAAATCCCTAATGTGAAGCTAGCGCTGTAGCTGAATAAAAAGAAAAGAAGATAAAAACACTTTGACTGATTAAACATGAAGACAAACACACGACAGCGGCAATATATGGTGTATTTCAGTTCTTCATCTCTGGGATTTTCATAATAATAAAGTATATTTATAATGCAATGCTAATCGATATACAGCATTCATCATAAAATAATATAGTGTGCGTCATTCTGTGATAAGAAGCAACATTAGCTCGCAGAAGGACATTTCAAACACTTGACTGATGATATGAAGTGAGTAAAAACATGTTAAACACTGGACAACAGGTTTATAAACGCTTCAGATTACTAGTTTGTAAAGATGTTTGACGTGTTAGTATATTTGATGTATAAGCGACTCATATATTTACGACATATATTTATTGAATTAAAAAAAAAAGTTAAATCTCAGCCTTTGCGATTATCATTCGTACTAAACCAAATCATGATTTCGGTTTGAAATCGATTAATCGTGCAGCCCTAATGCGTATTAGGACCTAAATTCACGTGGAGCAGCGTTTGTGAATTCTGCCAATTTGAGACACTGAGAACAGCACACACAATATCACATCAGACTTTTACAACACAGCCTTTACAGTTTGATAACCACACTAGGGATGAAACGATTACCGGTCTCACGATAAAATTTAGTGACGGTTAGTAATATCGTATAAAATTTAATTATCATTAAAACCGCGTGTGATTATCACGATTGTGAAAACTCGCGGTAAATCCAGTCAGCCTCAGTCTGGCTCAGGCGCAGCGCACCGCTGTTTTTGAATGAGAAGAAATGTCAGAAGGCAGTGACAGCACTCGGGGGATTGTTCAGACTTCTAAAAGGACCAAATCTGAGGTGTGGTCATATTTTGGCTTTTACAAAAGTCCTGAGGGAAACTTAATCGAAGATGGTCACCCTGTCTGCAGAACATGCCACAAGAAAGTCGCTGTAATAGGGTGAACACTTCAAAACTACGAACGCAAGGCAAGTGGACTTTGACCTCAATACCAAAACTACGTCTGGCAAATTATAACGTGAAGCGAACGAACAAATTCAGTCAAGACTAGGGTGACATTTAAGGGATAATAATCAGGGCTTGACATTAACAACCGCCATTTGCGGGTGTAACGTTATTTCGGTTGCACACTAGCCACTCTGCTGTTGAACTTATTACTGCTTTATACTACTTATCTGTTATAATCGCGTTGCACATTATAACCACTCGCACGTGTTTCTATTGAGTTTATAAATGCTATGTCTCATAATCAGAGGCGTTTAGATTAGCCGTCTATGTTCAGAGCGCGCGCCGCTCACTCGCTGAAATCTGCACTCAGATCAGAGATAAACATGCAATGTATGCTGGAGATTCACTCATCATACAGTGGATGACTGTTTTTGTTCTATTGCAGCAGCGAAAATAGTTTAAAAAAAACACAGCAGAACCACAGCGCATCTGATATGACTGGAGTAACGCTGGCAAATTTAGGGACCGTCTCTAAAGTTACACACAACATTGGTAACGTTATACGCGTTTCAAACTTCAATAGCATTTGAAGAGAATGAAAGTCTCAACTCACTGTAAAGTGATCATTTAGGTGTCAGGTATGATGCACACATCTCGATATTTAATAAAATAAACTGTCAAATCATATGGAAATATGGATATGTATTATTTCAGATACTGTTTGAGCTCTAACACAAAATATGCTAGATTTAAATGCATGATTGCTGAACACTGATGAGAATAGGGCTTGAGAATATATTTACAGAGATAATATTAGAGATTATATTTCCGACAAATTATTATTATTTATGCGTTATGCGTTGCTATTGACGACGGCCATTAAGGAAGGAAATCCCACAGAATCTAGCTTTAAAAAGTGCATAGAGCTGCTTTAGTTATTTGTTGTTTGTTGAATTTCAAATATAAAACTTGTTGAAATGTTTTAAGTGTGTGCATCTGTTCTTTTTGAACACTTTCATCTCGTTTGAACAAAACCGTGATAATTTGGGTCACTATAATCGTGATTGTTAAATTTCCATACCGTTTCATCCCTAAACCACACTATATCACAATTTAAATTGTATTTTGACTGATCGTTCAGCTCTAGAAGTTATAGAAAAAGTTCAAACTTTTAAGCCCATTTTGTTTCTTTCAGATGACAACGCTGGTTCATCTTCTGATGGAGAACCTGCTTCTACATCCAAAGAGCGACAGACACTGACCGACTGTGGAAAAACATTCAGCAAACAGGAAAATATAGTGAAACGCCAGAGAAAACAAACAGAACAGAAAGACTTCACCTGCAAGATATGCAACATCAGCTTTCCTACCTCAGAAGAGAGGAGACTTCACGCGAAAGAGCACAGCGTGAAGAAAGAGTTTCGCTGTGAACAGTGCGGGAAGGAGTTTTTCACCACTCCTCTGAACATGAGAGCTCACATGAAGACACACAGCGAAAAGACTTTCCACTGCAGTGAGTGTGACAAGTATTTCAGCACCAAAAAAACTCTTTCAATGCATAAGAGAATCCACACGGGGCAGAAGCCGTACCAGTGTCTTCACTGCGAGAAGAGCTTCAACTTGAGATCCCACCTAAATAAACATCTGCCCATACACACCAATGAGAGGCCGTACAAGTGCAATCAATGTGAGAAGAGCTTCAACCTGAGATCCACTCTGAAGAATCATCTGCGCATACACACCAATGAGAGGCCGTACAAGTGCAATCAATGTGAGAAGACCTTCAAGCGGCTAGCCCACCTGAATAAACATCTGCCCATACACACCAATGAGAGGCCGTACAAGTGCCGTCAATGTGAAAAGAGCTTCAACCAGGAATGGACCCTGAAGAGCCATCTACTCACACACACCAATGAGAGGCTGTACAAGTGTCCTCACTGCGAGAAGAGCTTCAACCAGGGATCGGGTCTGAAGAACCATCTACTCACACACACCAATGAGAGGCCATTCAAATGCCCTCAATGTGAGAAGACCTTCAAGCAGGGATCGACTCTGAAGACCCATCTACTCATACATACCAATGAAAGGCCATTCAAATGCCCTCACTGCAAGATGAGCTTCAACCAGGGATCGGGTCTGAAGACCCATCTACACGTACACACCAATGAGAGGCCATTCAAATGCACTCAATGTGAGAAGAGCTTCAACCATGGATCGACTCTGAAGAGCCATTTACTCACACACACCACTGAGAGGCCGTACAAGTGCAGTGAATGTGAGAAAACCTTTACAAACTCAACTTCTCTAAAGTTACACCAAAAAATACACTCTGATGTCAAACCCTATCAGTGTTCACACTGTGAGAAACAATTCCATCATTTGACTCACTGCAAAACCCATGAGAGGATTCACACTGGAGAGAAACCGTACCTGTGCTCCGACTGCGGGAAGAGCTTTGTTAGTCCGTTTGCTTTCAAAGTTCATCAGAGAGTTCACACAGGAGAAAAACCTTATAAATGCTCACATTGTGACAAGACCTTTGCTCAATTAAGTTCCATGAAGATCCATGAGCGATGGCATACCGGAGAAAAACCCTTTAAATGCTCACATTGTGACAAGCCTTTTGCTCAATTAAGTTCCATGAAGACTCATGAGCGATGGCATACCGGAGAAAAACCTTACTGCTGCTCCATCTGTGGCAAGAGATTCGCTTTTAAATGGGGTTTTCAGACCCACCAGAAGAAACACGCTGCCCCAGAATCATCATAGCTTCATCATGACATTATTGTTAGGTTGAGTAAAAAACACCTTGCAGTGTTACGGGAACTTTACTTTATGGTTGTAAAAATACTTGAACTTGTAAAAGGAGTCAAGTCCGTATTTACTTACTAGTGATGGGTCGATCATGAACATTTTGAACGATTCTTTAATATGACTTTAAGATGGAACAACAAGCTGTCTCAGAGAGAGATTCACTCATTTAGTGTTGACTGCACATGTGCAACATCCTATAGGTTCTGTACAGGAAACAGAAATGATCAGGTCACCTCTCGAGTCGTTCGTTCTTTTGTCATGTGATATTACAGCCGTATTCAGGGTGGGAAATTAACTTTTTAGCCACAGTGGCTGGTGGATGTCCAATTTTACCAGCCACTTTTTCCGGAATTCAAATTTATAAAAGAAAGTGCACTAGCATAGTGGGTGAATTCAGGTTGATTGGGACCCTTTTCTCCCCAGTCATTTCAATGGCAAAAACTGTCAGAATCATTTGATTTAGAAAAATATCTTATACACACAGTACTCAAATATAGCCCATATCTCAAACTGGCTGTCAAAGTGCAAAATGGCTACAAATTTAACATCAGTGCAAGAACAAAACGTGTGCAACTTAAATGAAATACTCAGGAGTCAGGATTTGTCTAAAGATGCAGGTTAAACTCACAGCACATCCAGTAATGGTGCTCAGCATTCTGAACAGAACAGCCAGTCATGAGCTGCACACGTGAACAGTGCGCTTTGCTTTCTTTTCGTTTCGAATTGTTTCGTAATCGTTTAAAAGAGGACATTTCAAGCTTTCTTTACACATATTTCTCATGTCTGTGAGAAGTAGCCTATATGCTGAGTTTTGAATTATTTATGAGATGCACTCCAGTTCATGTGCAACGCAAGTGATCGCTCCCGCGCCTTCATGTCACGATTATTGTCTTCTATAACCTAGTCTATTTACTTCTTATTTATTAAATCCAGGCAATTGGCTGATGAACCATCAATTCAAATTAAGATACAGTTTATACAAAACGAAATTTACTTCAAAGAAAGGTTTTCTACAAAAAAACCCTTAATGAAGTGATCAAAATCATTTCTGTCTTTGACATATTGCGCATCTTTGCACTTTTAATAATCAATTTAGCCTAGATGAAATTTAAAAATAGCATTATAATATTTAAACATAAATATGAAACAAAATGCATTGTTTAATGGCTGCAACAAGTATAGTAGGCTACAGTACAGATACATTTCATGTCTGAACGGGATTTGAGCAAACATTGTTTTACCGGTGAGCGGATCATGAGTGGAGCTTGTTGAGCTGAGCATCACCGCTCTGCTTCGCTCATTACAGACTCGTTCTCATCAGAACCCAAAACAGAATGTAGCTTTTGGTCACGCTACACTGCTACTTTCTGGATTAAGTAGTTAGCTACTGGAAAAGCTATACTGTTTTAAAAGTAACTGACCTACTGAAAAATGTAGTTAAGCTAGTGTCACAACTTGTATCTCACTACTGCCCAACACTGGCTGTATGGCAGTGCACTTGATATGAGACTTGGATGACTCTTGGTCTTTTATTACCTCTAATTTAAGGTTAGTTGTTACTCTAACAAACAAATTGTTTGCATTTTCTGACGATGCGTAGGTTCGACAGTAGCCGCGTTTCCTTAAGCCTACAGATTTGTGTAAAACTTAATATTTTCTAAATGTCGATAAACAATTGCGAAATGACGGCGTTTCCATTAACCGATGTTATGTGACTAAAACGTATTTTTTTCATTTTCAAATCATCAGTCATTCCAAAAATTATGCCACGTATGTTGGTAGGTTCATTTATATCCCAGCCACCCAACTAGCCATTATTTTTAATGGAAGGAGATATAGGTGTGTTATTCATGCATTAATTTAAACTTAAAAAGTCAAAAGAGCAAAATTTTATTTTGGCTTGGAATTTTGTTTGTTGGAAATATGAACTGAATTTAGAAATGCTTTTAAAATTAAAAATTTTGCGTTTAATAAACAAAATACATTTTTGAAATAAAGACCGCAGTGTTTCCCACAGATTAGAAACCAATTTGTGGTGGTGGGCGGGGGCATGGGGCGGGTGGAGGAGATGGGTTCAGTGATTGCCACAAATATCGATTTCAATCTTGATTCAGTATCAATTCATATTTATATAGCCTACTGTACATATAAGGAAAAATAAGTATAACTTTTAAACTTTTCTTAAATTATATTTGCTCACATTCAAATAATATTCACTTTTGTGTGCTTAAGTATTATTCAAAATATTAGGATGCAAGTTATTAACTTTTTAAAATTTCACATTTAAAGAAATCTAGTGTTTGATCATGTATAAATATTTATTCAAATGCAAAACCTAAAATAAGTAAGAAGATATGATATGCAATACTTTGAGCAACTAGATACATATTATTTATTAGTACTGTATATTTATTAAAGAGCCACACAGGCCTCTTTGCATTGGAATTCTCTATTTTAACCTTAATTACTACACTAATTGTAATATAAATAATACAAAATATTTTAAGTGGTCATTAATGGACAACAATTATTGCACAAATAGTAGGCCTATTTAGTACCAAAATATATCCTCAAAATATTAAATAAATATTATTAAACTAAAATATAGCATATATAGGCTATTTAATAAAAAAATAGTTAAGGTGTATGGTCACATTTGACCACCAATGAGTATGATGTGAACAATTAGTAAGCAATGAGGGCTAAATACAAGAAAAACATTGACATAAAATGTAACAATGTTGGGTCTATCATCACTCTTCATAATAAAATGCTCCTGTAAATGTTGTTGATGTAATAATCAATATGCTGTACAGTACCAAAACCTGCTGCAAACACCTGTACAGTGAAAATGTTGTGTATCCGCGGCTTAAGCCATTCAAATGTATTGACAGCGCGGGTTTGTTTATAACTATTGATCGCTCCGTGAACCACGTGACCGCGCGCGCGCCGGGAGATGAGAGCAGGTCGCACCTCTGCTTTTCAACGCCTCTGGCTTTAACTGTTACACATTAGCGCCAAAACGCTATTTATTGTTTGCATTTCGTATTACATTTTAAAAGCTTAGACTTTAATATCAAAAGCAGGTTTGAGAGAGAGAGAGCGAGAGAGACGCATGAGTGACAGAGAGATGGAGGGAGAGCGGGGAAAGGAAATGAACAAACAAGCTGCATGTTTTAAATAGCGTAAAAAGTTAATGAATAACTACACGCAATGTGTGGCGGCCGGTGTTGATTCTGTGGCGCACCGCCACGAATTAGTCTATGTGTGGGAAACACTGGACCGCGTTTGGAGTGGAGGAGTGCATGCAAAATAATCCGTTCCCTGAGTCCAGGGCCTTTGTTGTTATTCTGAGTGTTACACAAATAAAAGTAGACAGTTTATAGTTTATAATTGTCTTGCACTTATCTGTATGACTAAAAATGACAGAATGGCTATTGTTAGTTGTTTCCTATGTCGTAAAGGAAAAAATCCATCAGAATGTGCTGCACCTTCATCGGACAGAGGGTTAAAGAAACCATATCCTATTTAGTTTCATAGTTAGGCTGTTTAAATATTAGCCTATAATATTATTTTTTTAATTTCATATGTTGATTATGAAAAGTGAGCAGCAAGAGTAAAATGCTGACTCCGCGGCGGGCCTCTTAATACCGGGGATATGTCGCCACATTTTAACCAATATTTTCTTTTCGTCTGTACCTCAGCTCCGCGCTGAAAACCAATGAAATTAGTTACTCGACAAAAGTGAATTATTATTACTAGCAACAGCATTCTTTGACAAAAAGCTGTCCAATCCGTTACAAGGAATGTTTTAAGTAGTAACCAATAAAAATATGTTTTTCAATCCACCCGCCACTGTGGCTGGTATACAAGGCAAAGTCACCCGCCACTTTGAAAAAGTACCCACCATTGGCTGGTGGCGGGTGCTAATTTCCCACCCTGGCCGTATTGGATACAGAAATTGGTTAAATCACAACCTTCCTTACAAACAAGTATGTAGTTAGTTGTTTTTTTTTTATTAAATTTTTTTACTTTTTAACGTTTCTGGTCTCAAATTGTTTAATTTCTCTCCAGTGTGAGGATACCTTTGCTCCGTCTGCGGGAAGAGCTTTTCTGATCAGACTCGATCTGGACTTCATCAGAGTTCACACTGGAGAAAGACCGTATCACTGTAGCGTTTGCTGAAGAGTTTCAGTAAACATAATACTTTACAAAAACACAAGAGCATTCATACAGGAGAACGACCATACAAGTGTTCTCTGTGTGACAAGACATTTGCTCGATCAGATGTCCTGAAGATCCATAGTTCATACAGGAGAGAAACCTTACCGCTGCTCCATCTGCGGCGAGAGATTTGCTTATTTAGGGGGTTTTCAGACCCACCAGAACAAACATGCTAAAGAACAAAGTGAGGTTACAAACAGGTGTGTTGAGTTTAAGTCTGAGCTAAACTCTGCAGGACAGGCTCTCCAGGACTCAATTTGGACACCTCTGCCATATAATCATTTCATCAGTAAATCATCTCATCCTGCAACTGTACATTGGGCTCTTTCTGCCAGTAGGGGGCAGTGTCATATTAAGCTTTCATGTGGTTTGGGAGTATGAATTGAAACAACAGAGCAGAACAATGATTTTTATCTTAAACTTGACAGAACTTGAACTATTAAAAATCCTCAAAAATAAAATGTCATCTATGAGTGCCTGAATGTCATAATGGCGTTAAACATGTTTTATATGTTTGAAAGTGGCTCAAGGATGATTGTAAGGCAGTTGAAACCTTTTATTGTTGACTGGTTTTCTTGGAGATGGGTTTAATTTAATAAAGAAAGTGTGGGTTTTCCTTTTACACTGTGTTTTTAATTTTCCATGTCATCTGTGTTCTTCCAGAGCATTTGTGCCACCATGATAGGTAAGGTATGGGTAGAAATTGATACAAAAACAAAAAAAAAGTTAGCTACTTTACCTTCACTGCACATTTACAGATGAGGGAAGTCTCTTTTTATAGTCACATTGGTCTCATGTAAACACAGAACTCAGCCACAGCTTCTTTTAGCAGTAATGCTAACTGAAAAACATGGCAGTACCACATCAGGTCAAGAAATGACTGTTATTTACCTCAGGTCATGTTACAGAGCTGAACTGATTCAGACGCGGAAATACAATACACAAATACGGTAAAGTTTGGAAATCAAGTAATGGTGCACTGAACATGACCAAACAAGTACAAAAATTACAGCTATAAACTCATTTGAATGAATTAACTTATAATGTTGCCTATGGCAGGGGTTTTCAAACTTTTTGTGTGTGTGGGCCACTATTTGTAATCAAAAAAATTTGCGGACCACCTCATAACACACATAATAAAATATGTCTACACACAGTCCTACCTGAATTATTCCGCACCTCTAAATAGGCTTACTAGCACTAAAACTATAACTAGTCATCACATCAGAACAACAGGCTTGTTAAAAGAAAGTTTACTGCACACAACGGCTGCCACATATTTAATTTATTTATTCTGGCTCATAGATGCATCCGACTCTATCTCTTCAATCTCTTCATTTTTTGTAACTTCTGCCTCTGTCTCTTTCTCTTCAAAGAACCTGTTGCTATCCACCGAATCATAACGGCACTGAACTTGAACGCCACTAGCCTATTTTAGTAATCGCACAATAACTTGACAATTTAATACAAATGTTATATCAATATAGGCCTACATCTTCTTTTTACTTTTTATTTTTTATGGGAATTTCCTGGTAAAATTATGGTAAAAAAATATTATTTTATTTTATTTTATTTTGCCTTTCCACGGACCACCTGCAGTACCCTCACGGACCACTAGTGGTCCACGGACCCCAGTTTGGGAATGACTGGCCTATGGGATGATTATTACTCTGAATTTACAGGACACGCCGTGCAGACCCAGTTGAAAATGCTGGTGCTGCATAATGAAGTGTGAAAAATCCCATACAGTGTTTTTTTTTTTCAGGACTCACATATACACAGAAAGAGTGAAGAACAGTATTTATTTCAAATAGAAAGCGTCTGGTTCATGTTTCTTCCTTTAATAAGCGCCTCTGATCTCTGCGCGCGCTTTCTCCTCTTCCACAGAAATTCAAAAAAACAGAAAGCCGCGAACTCGCAATTCAAAAATTAACGGTCATTTTGATTTACGGGCTGACTAACTAACGGTCGTTTATCAATCGTCTTTATTTGATAATCACGTTGTGTTTGTATAGTCTCTTGGCAGCACTGCTGAAATACATTTGGCATTTTTAACAGTAAGAGAAATTAGGTTTGGTGAAGCGCTCCTAACCAGCCGGACCTTCACTTCTTCTGATAACTTTATCGCTCGTACTGTAGGAGGCGCTGTGACGCTATTAGTCCACCGGTAAAACCACCGAAGTAAGAAAGACTGGAGCACACACACGGTGAGTTTAATCTGTTTTACATTGTTTGTGTTTTCGCTGTTTATGCTTGCTGTTACTATTTTTGTAGTGTTTTAATGATATTGAATGAAGTTTTTCCTCGCACCCTCGCCAAATTAAAAACATTTCCATATTTTTACTGGAGTAACAATAAGAAATGTCCTATTGTTTTACTACAGTATCCATGTTTTATCCCTGATATTTGTAGTACACAACAGTTACCGGTGATAATGGTTACTTTTCAATGCTGAGCACTTTTAAAGATCTCACAGTTTTGGGAAAATGTGTAGAAATCTGACAATAGCCTATCATGTTTAATATTTGCATGTAATATCATATAACATTTGATAATATTATTGCTTTGTGCTGTTACACAAAGCTACATTTACATCTGAAATACATTTTTCTCTCAAATAAGATGTTACTTTCTTCAATGTGTTTGTCTTCAGATGTTGACCATGAAAGCGCAGATGGATATGATCTGCTGTAAATCAGTAGGAACTGATCTGTCCATGCTGGATATTGAGGATTTCATCAGTGAAATCTGTCAGCTGAAGAAAGAGGTGGCGTCACTGGAGGCAAAGCTGAGAGAAAGAGGAGACAAACCCAACAGAGAGGTTTGAGCGGCTCATCATTTCATCCTTCAGCTCAATCAAACCAAAGTTTTGTTAGCTTCTCACTTCTTATGCACATCTCAAATTAAGCCAGCAGCAAAATATGCCATCAAATCCCCAATATAACCTCTAGAGATAACAGCTGAGTAATGAGGCTAATATCAACAGGTTGATCTTTATTTGTGTTTATCTGTGATGTGTTTGTCAGGATCTGGAGAAGGTTTCAGTGTGTGTGACTGATGGGACAGAAGCTCAGGATTCAGTCTGGAGATCCAGAGACACACAGGACTCAGAGCTCAGCCTCACTTTACTGTGTTATACTGACGCTCAGGATCATGGATCCGCTGATCAAACCTCTGACTGTAACGCTGGAGAACAGCAGATGCTGCTGAAGATGTGCTCCGTCAAACTGGTGGACTGCAGGAACCTGATAGAGAGCAGAGGAGACGAAACCACAGCAGACGAACAACAACAACACAGTCATGAGGAGGAGGATGATGAAGATCAGAATAATGATGTTGACGATGATGACGATTTTGTTCCTTCAGGTATGTTTCTTAGTTGTTGTTTTTTTTACTAGAAATGCTGAATTAACAGTATTATTATTATTGTAAAGAGATAAAGTGTATTATTAACCATAATATTTAAATTTTAAAAGATTTTGACACACAGACACACTTTACATTCATAAATGAATTCAGTGTGAATTTGAAACGTATTTCCAAAGGAAACCAATTAGAGCTTTATCAAAAAGCTGTAACGTGTCTCTAGAACAAACGTAAGGCAAAATAAGCAATAAGTAAAGGTGTAACAAAATGTTAACTGCATGGTTAAATGCTGGCAGCCTATAACTATAAATCAGTAGAAAGGTCTAAGGATTTATTATAAAATATAATATAAATATCTGACAAATTTCTTAATGTGACACAATTTTTGTCAGAGGTATGAACGAGTCTGTAATATGAAATATGAGCATCTTATGTATCAACTGTGGGGGGAAAAACTCCTGTACACCGGAGGGAAAACATCTTGATAACACAAATTTTTTTAGAGAAAAAAATATTTTTTCCTATTTTATTATTACCCAAAATAGGATGGAGTGAGCATTCATGAGCAGTGTTGGGGAAAGTTACTTTGAAAAGTAATGCACTACAAAATGTTACTCCCTTAAAAAGTTACTAATTGGTTACTTTTTTAAGAAAAGTAATGCAATACATTACTTTTGTGTTACTTTTTCTCACCTGGGCTGGGCTTGTTGTTTTTTTTTATTAACAACAAATATCTATTTTTAGCCAAATGTAAAGGCCCTTTCAAACCAAAATTTAAATAATAAGGCTGAAGGAAAGGCACATTCACATGTGTACAGTAGAGGGCACCTTTCAGCTGTGCTGCCATTCTGGACTGAAGAGGAATAGGATGCAAAAGAAGAAAGTTTAAAGGATTAGTTCACTTTAAAATGAACATGTCCTGATAATTTACTCACCCCCATTTCATCCAAGATGTTCTTTCTTCAGGGAAAATAAATTAAGTTTTTTGAAGAAAACAGAGGATTTTTCTCCACATAATGGACTTCAACGGTTGAAGATCCAAATCAATGTAGTTTCAAAGGAAGGGCTTCAGAGGAATAGGGTCTGATCTAGACAAACCATCGGCCACATTTAGTCTAGAACTAATAACCATCATGTTCACACACCGCACACATAACGGCTCCGCACTTACTCCAAATTTTTCTCAACATTGCGACGAGAGCTGTCAGTCAAAAAATGGAACAACAAAGTAACTAGCATTACTTATTTGAAAAAGTAACTGATATTTTGTTGTAACCTTAAAAGTAGTGCGTTACTTTACTAGTTACTTGGAAAAGTAATCTGATTAAGTAACTCAAGTTACTTTTCTCAACGCTGTTAATGAGTGATAAACACAATTTACATTTACATTTAGTCATTTAGCAGACGCTGTTATCTAAAGCAACTTACAAATGAGAGCAATAGAAGCAACTAGAACAGTCAAGGGCAACAGTATGCAAGTGCTGTAACAAGTCTCAGTTAATCTAGCACAGAACACACAGGACAGATTTTTTTTTATTTTATTTTTATAAATTAGACCGACAGAAAATGAATAGAATAAGTGCTATTCTTGATTGGTCAGGTGCTGCTGGAAGAGAGGTGTCTTTAGGTGTTTTTTGAAAATGGCTACAGACTCGGCCGCACAAATTGGGATAGGCACTTCTGTTCCCTTTCCAGAGGTCTCTCATATTGCGTATGGGAAAAGCTCCTTTTCTCGAGAATATGAAGCAAAACTTTTATTTATATAAGTATCTATGCAAAATAAATGCACCGCTGCACCGCAAAACAACAGAGCGAGCTACGCGCTGATTGGCTGTGCTGCGGCAACTGCCGGAACCTATGGTGAGGCGGCAGATTGAGAGCCAATAAGGGTCACCAGAAAAACCCGCCGATAAGGGTAGGGCTGTACGATTAATCGAAATATAACCGAAACCGACATTCAGAACCTCTAACCGACGTATTTTTCCCATGTCGGTTATTTCGGTTTTCACGTGACTCCGCCCCGTCAGTCACGTCAAGTGCAGTTTGCAGGTACACAGAGAGAAGCAGGAGCGGTTATCTGTGTTTATAGATGCCCAGAATCACTATAGTAACTGCATGTTTTACACAGTTTATACAGGTCAGTTAATTGCTGTTCTTATAGCCTATACGCGCTGCCACCGACACACACACACACACACACACACACAGACGGCGCGCGCAAGCCCCGAAGCCGCTTTCACTTTCGTGCTCATAAAGTTTGTCAAGTAAGCGATTGTGCACTAGTCAAAAACAACAATACGTATCCGTTCAGTGCTCCGCTTCTTTCTGGGACACAGAGAGCCGAGCCGCGTCGTGTCGCGTCTCTGACAACACGCGCGCGCGCCCTGAAGGCAGATCTTTCACCTGCGTCACGTGAAGATTGCGCGCAGAGGAGCAGCAGAAACGCAGTGTAAACTAAACGCTGTCCTGTGACTAAAGTAAAGTCACTAAAGTAGCTTAGAAACTCAACCGTTATTATAGGTATACATTTTAATACCTTTGCAGTAAGTACACACCACAGCTTAATAATGAATAGAGACGGTATGAGTAATTCACACACACACACCATCACTCTCTCATTGATGCATTCAGATAAATGTAATGTAGGTCTACTGTGTTAATTTATCTGTATCTGATGTACAACAAACAGAAATCTGCCCTATAGACAATAACTGCTGAAAGTGAACCGTTTCCTTCAAGTATACCACCTTTTAATAGTAGAAAATATTTACAGTACAAACCTTATCAGGAACTTACTCAAAAACCTTATGAGGGCAAAAAAAAAAGAAAAATAATCGTTCATTAATCGTAATCGAGGTCAGATGTTCAATTAATCGAGGTTTTTATTTTTGGTCAAATCGTTACAGCCCTAGATAAGGGTCTCCTGAATTAGCATATTGAGGCTATAAAAGACTGTTTTGCCATAGGATTGAAGCTGAAGAAGCACCGCGGACATACGGAGCTCTCCTCACTCTTCCTCTTCTCTCGCTCCTTCAGTGACACTGAAGAAGCGTAGCGGACAGACGGAGCTCTCCTCACTCTTCCTCTTCTCTCACTCCTTCAGTGACACTGAAGAAGCGTAGCGGACAGACGGAGCTCTCCTCACTCTTCCTCTTCTCTCGCTCCTTCAGTGACACTGAAGAAGCGTAGCGGACAGACGGAGCTCTCCTCACTCTTCCTCTTCTCTCACTCCCGCCACACTGAAGAAGCGCCACGGACAGACGGAGCTCTCCTCACTCTTCCTCTTCTCTCGCTCCCACCACGCTGAAGAAGCGCCGCGGACAGACGGAGCTCTCCTCACTCTTCCTCTTCTCTCACTCCCGCCACGCTGAAGAAGCGCCACGGACAGACGGAGCTCTCCTCACTCTTCCTCTTCTCTCGCTCCCGCCACACTGAAGAAGCGTAGCGGACAGACGGAGCTCTCCTCACTCTTCCTCTTCTCTCGCTCCCGCCACACTGAAGAAGCGTAGCGGACAGACGGAGCTCTCCTCACTCTTCCTCTTCTCTCACTCCCGCCACGCTGAAGAAGCGCCGCGGACAGACGGAGCTCTCCTCACTCTTCCTCTTCTCTCACTCCCGCCACGCTGAAGAAGCGTAGCGGACAGACGGAGCTCTCCTCACTCTTCCTCTTCTCTCACTCCCGCCACGCTGAAGAAGCGTAGCGGACAGACGGAGCTCTCCTCACTCTTCCTCTTCTCTCATTCCTTCAGTGACACTGAAGAAGCGTAGCGGACAGACGGAGCTCTCCTCACTCTTCCTCTTCTCTCACTCCCGCCACGCTGAAGAAGCGCCGCGGACAGACGGAGCTCTCCTCACTCTTCCTCTTCTCTCGCTCCCGCCACACTGAAGAAGCGTAGCGGACAGACGGAGCTCTCCTCACTCTTCCTCTTCTCTCGCTCCCGCCACACTGAAGAAGCGTAGCGGACAGACGGAGCTCTCCTCACTCTTCCTCTTCTCTCACTCCCGCCACGCTGAAGAAGCGCCGCGGACAGACGGAGCTCTCCTCACTCTTCCTCTTCTCTCACTCCCGCCACGCTGAAGAAGCGCCGCGGACAGACGGAGCTCTCCTCACTCTTCCTCTTCTCTCACTCCCGCCACGCTGAAGAAGCGCCGCGGACAGACGGAGCTCTCCTCACTCTTCCTCTTCTCTCGCTCCCGCCACACTGAAGAAGCGTAGCGGACAGACGGAGCTCTCCTCACTCTTCCTCTTCTCTCACTCCCGCCACGCTGAAGAAGCGCCGCGGACAGACGGAGCTCTCCTCACTCTTCCTCTTCTCTCGCTCCCACCACGCTGAAGAAGCGCCGCGGACAGACGGAGCTCTCCTCACTCTTCCTCTTCTCTCACTCCTTCAGTGACACTGAAGAAGCGTAGCGGACAGACGGAGCTCTCCTCACTCTTCCTCTTCTCTCACTCCCGCCACGCTGAAGAAGCGCCGCGGACAGACGGAGCTCTCCTCACTCTTCCTCTTCTCTCGCTCCCGCCACACTGAAGAAGCGTAGCGGACAGACGGAGCTCTCCTCACTCTTCCTCTTCTCTCGCTCCCGCCACACTGAAGAAGCGTAGCGGACAGACGGAGCTCTCCTCACTCTTCCTCTTCTCTCACTCCCGCCACGCTGAAGAAGCGCCGCGGACAGACGGAGCTCTCCTCACTCTTCCTCTTCTCTCACTCCCGCCACGCTGAAGAAGCGCCGCGGACAGACGGAGCTCTCCTCACTCTTCCTCTTCTCTCACTCCCGCCACGCTGAAGAAGCGCCGCGGACAGACGGAGCTCTCCTCACTCTTCCTCTTCTCTCGCTCCCGCCACACTGAAGAAGCGTAGCGGACAGACGGAGCTCTCCTCACTCTTCCTCTTCTCTCACTCCCGCCACGCTGAAGAAGCGCCGCGGACAGACGGAGCTCTCCTCACTCTTCCTCTTCTCTCGCTCCCACCACGCTGAAGAAGCGCCGCGGACAGACGGAGCTCTCCTCACTCTTCCTCTTCGGACAGACGGAGCTCTCCTCACTCTTCCTCTTCTCTCACTCCCGCCACGCTGAAGAAGCGCCGCGGACATACGGAGCTCTCCTCACTCTTCCTTTTCTCTGGCTCCTTCAGTGACGATGAAAAAGCGTTGCGGACAGACGGAGCTCCCCTCACTCTTCCTCTTCTCTCGCTCCCGCCACGCTGAAGAAACGCCACGGACAGACGGAGCTCTCCTCACTCTTCCTCTTCTCTCGCTCCCGCCACGCTGAAGAAGCGCCGCGGACAGACGGAGCTCTCCTCACTCTTCCTCTTCTCTCGCTCCCGCCACGCTGAAGAAGCGCCACGGACAGACGGAGCTCTCCTCACTCTTCCTCTTCTCTCACTCCCGCCACGCTGAAGAAGCGCCGCGGACAGACGGAGCTCTCCTCACTCTTCCTCTTCTCTCGCTCCCGCCACGCTGAAGAAGCGCCGCAGACATACGGAGCTCTCCTCACTCTTCCTTTTCTCTGGCTCCTTCAGTGACGATGAAAAAGCGTTGCGGACAGACGGAGCTCCCCTCACTCTTCCTCTTCTCTCGCTCCCGCCACGCTGAAGAAACGCCACGGACAGACGGAGCTCTCCTCACTCTTCCTCTTCTCTCGCTCCCGCCACGCTGAAGAAGCGCCGCGGACAGACGGAGCTCTCCTCACTCTTCCTCTTCGGACAGACGGAGCTCTCCTCACTCTTCCTCTTCAGACAGACAGAGCTTTCCTCACTCTTCCTCTTCGGACAGACGGAGCTCTCCTCACTCTTCCTCTTCTCTCACTCCCGCCACGCTGAAGAAGCGCCACGGACAGACGGAGCTCTCCTCACTCTTCCTCTTCTCTCGCTCCTTCAGTGACACTGAAGAAGCGTAGCGGACAGACGGAGCTCTCCTCACTCTTCCTCTTCTCTCACTCCCGCCACGCTGAAGAAGTGCCGCGGACAGACGGAGCTCTCCTCACTCTTCCTCTTCTCTCGCTCCCGCCACGCTGAAGAAGCGCCGCGGACAGACGGAGCTCTCCTCACTCTTCCTCTTCTCTCACTCCCGCCATGCTGAAGAAGCGCAGCGGACAGACGGAGCTCTCCTCACTCTTCCTCTTCGGACAGACGGAGCTCTCCTCACTCTTCCTCTTCTCTCACTCCCGCCACACTGAAGAAGCGCCGCGGACAGACGGAGCTCTCCTCACTCTTCCTCTTCGGACAGACGGAGCTCTCCTCACTCTTCCTCTTCTCTCGCTCCCGCCACGCTGAAGAAGCGCCGCGGACAGACGGAGCTCTCCTCACTCTTCCTCTTCTCTCATTCCCGCCACGCTGAAGAAGCGCCGCGGACAGACGGAGCTCTCCTCACTCTTCCTCTTCTCTCACTCCCGCCACGCTGAAGAAGCGCCGCGGACAGACGGAGCTCTCCTCACTCTTCCTCTTCTCTCATTCCCGCCACGCTGAAGAAGCGTAGCGGACAGACGGAGCTCTCCTCACTCTTCCTCTTCTCTCGCTCCCGCCACGCTGAAGAAGCGTAGTGGACAGATGGAGCTCTCCTCACTCTTCCTCTTCTCTCACTCCCGCTACGCTGAAGAAGCACCGCGGACAATCGGAGCTCTCCTCACTCTTCCTTTTCTCTCACTCCCGCCACGCTGTAGAAGCGCCACGGACAGACGGAGCTCTCCTCACTCTTCCTCTTCGGACAGACGGAGTTCTCCTCACTCTTCCTCTTCGGACAGACGGAGCTCTCCTCACTCTTCCTCTTCTCTCGCTCCCGCCACACTGAAGAAGCGTAGCGGACAGACAGAGCTCTCCTCACTCTTCCTCTTCTCTCACTCCCGCCACGCTGAAGAAGCGCCGCGGACAGACGGAGCTCTCCTCACTCTTCCTCTTCTCTCACTCCCGCCACGCTGAAGAAGCGCCGCGGACAGACGGAGCTCTCCTCACTCTTCCTCTTCTCTCGCTCCCGCCACACTGAAGAAGCGTAGCGGACAGACGGAGCTCTCCTCACTCTTCCTCTTCTCTCGCTCCCGCCACACTGAAGAAGCGTAGCGGACAGACGGAGCTCTCCTCACTCTTCCTCTTCTCTCACTCCCACCACGCTGAAGAAGCGCCGCGGACAGACGGAGCTCTCCTCACTCTTCCTCTTCTCTCGCTCCCGCCACGCTGAAGAAGCGCCGCGGACAGACGGAGCTCTCCTCACTCTTCCTCTTCTCTCACTCCCGCCATGCTGAAGAAGCGCCGCGGACAGACGGAGCTCTCCTCACTCTTCCTCTTCGGACAGACGGAGCTCTCCTCACTCTTCCTCTTCTCTCGCTCCCGCCACGCTGAAGAAGCGCCGCGGACAGACGGAGCTCTCCTCACTCTTCCTCTTCTCTCATTCCCGCCACGCTGAAGAAGCGCCGCGGACAGACGGAGCTCTCCTCACTCTTCCTCTTCTCTCACTCCCGCCACGCTGAAGAAGCGCCACGGACAGACAGAGCTCTCCTCACTCTTCCTCTTCGGACAGACGGAGCTCTCCTCACTCTTCCTCTTCTCTCGCTCCCGCCACACTGAAGAAGCGTAGCGGACAGACGGAGCTCTCCTCACTCTTCCTCTTCTCTCGCTCCCGCCATGCTGAACAAGCGCCGCGGACAGACAGAGCTCTCCTCACTCTTCCTCTTCTCTCACTCCCGCCACGCTGAAGAAGCGCCGCGGACAGACGGAGCTCTCCTCACTCTTCCTCTTCTCTCGCTCCCGCCACACTGAAGAAGCGTAGCGGACAGACGGAGCTCTCCTCACTCTTCCTCTTCTCTCGCTCCCGCCATGCTGAAGAAGCGCCGCGGACAGACGGAGCTCTCCTCACTCTTCCTCTTCTCTCACTCCCGCCACGCTGAAGAAGCGTAGCGGACAGACGGAGCTCTCCTCACTCTTCCTCTTCTCTCGTTCCTGCCGCGCTAAAGAAGCGCCGCGGACAGACGGAGCTCTCCTCACTCTGCCTCTTCTCTCGCTCCCGCCATGCTGAAGAAGCGCCGCGGACAGACGGAGCTCTCCTCACTCTTCCTCTTCTCTCGTTCCTGCCGCGCTAAAGAAGCGCCGCGGACAGACGGAGCTCTCCTCACTCTGCCTCTTCTCTCGCTCCTGCCGCGCTGAAGAAGCGCCGCGGACAGAGAATGCTAGATGAAGTTAGATGAGCAAACTCAGATGGATATGTCGAGAACGCGGCTTACGTCACAGCCGTTCTCACTACAGCGCTCTCCATAGCACGCGTTCGCTGACTAGAGCACGACTTACGTCATAGCACGCGCTCACTGTCTAGAGCATAATGAACTTGCTTCAGGTGACTAGAGATGTAAATATTGCAGTCAACTAGCCTGTGGTCAAAAACGCTCGTCTGCACACGCGCTCTCTGTCTAAAATAGAGCATAACGGCATTGTAAAATGGCTTCCCGACCACCCAGACTTCCTTACATTCTCCCAGTTTCCTTGGTTCAGGTGGCTGGAGATGTAAATATTGCAGTCAACTAGCCGGTGGTCAAACACGCTCGTCTGCACACTAACATTGTTGCGTTACTCTAAATGTAAGTTTGCGCCCACTACACAGTGCACGCCACTGTACATTATTTACAATGAATCACAAAAAGAGCTTTTTCTATGTAGGAAATGTGACCACTTTACAGTCTGCACCCCTGCACCCAAGCACTTTTCACATAGCGCACTCGTGCCACGAGCGCTTTGAATGTGAGGCGCGCACCCACTGCAAAGTCAGCGCCGCCAAACATAAACACAATCCCCATAGTGTTATAAGCTCACAGTGTTACAGCACAAAGCAACGGGTTACCGGGTCCCTATTACTAAGCGGCCCGCCCCCGAATCTAACTCAACCCCTGGCTTCACAAGCCTGGCAGGCCATTCCTGGTATGTCAAATTGGGTGTTGAACATATTAAAACGAGGTTACTCGCTACAGTTCGCTCGCAGACCCCCCGTGGTCGTGGTCGAGACCTCAGTGAGAAGCAGCATGAGTCACGTGCTTCGCGATAAGGTGTCGAAACTGTTAGAGAAGGGAGCGGTGGAAACCGTGCACCCGACGTTAAGCGAGTCAGGCTTTTAGAGGTGCTACTTCCTCGTCCCTAAACAGGATGGTGACCTCAGGCCCATACCTCAGACATCTGAACAAAGCGCTTATGACGCGCTCGTTCAAGATGCTGACGGTGAAACAAATCCTTGCGCACATTTGCCCGGCAGATTGGTTTTTCACATTCTACCTGAAAGATGCTTACTTTCACATTCAGATAGCACCCCGTCACAGGCCATTGTTGAGATTCGCCTTCAAGGGTCAGGCTTATCAGTACACAGTCCTACCATTCGGGTTATCCCTGACACCTTGTACTTTTGCGAAGTGCATGGACGCAGCTCTAGCCCCACGTAGCTTCTGATACAGTTGTATGAGACCTATGAGACAGGGTTGCCGGTTCGAGCCCAGCTCTTACAGGCTTATATAGTCTACAGTTTTTTCCTCTGTTATACTGTAGGCAGTGTGTCCATGATACAGTGTGCACCCCTGCATATAGCACCACAAAATCACCCTAAAGTCCCGCCAAGGCCGGATTACCACTATACTCTACAACTACCTTGACGATAAGCTTGTCATAGCCCAATCAGAGACACAGTTTATAACCCACAATTCCTGGCTCCTCAACCATCTAGAACAGGGGTGTCCAAACTCGGTCCTGGAGGGTTGCTGTCCTGCAGAGTTTAGCTCCAGCTCGCCTCAACACACCTGGAAGTTTCTAGTATGCTTAGTAAGACCTTGATTAGCTGGTTCAGGTGTGTTTAATTGGGGTTGGAGCTAAACTCTGCAGGACAGTGGCCCTCCAGGAGCAGGATTGGACACCCCTGACCTAGAATGTTTGGGTCTCAGGATCAATACTGCCAAGAGCTCAATGTCTCCCACCCAGAATATTTCTTTCCTGGGGACAGTCATAGACTCAATACACATGAGAGCGCGGCTTGCGTCACAGCGCACCCTCTCCATCCAGAGCATGGCAGTGGCATTCAAAGCTGGTGCTTGCATTCCTCTCAAGTTTTTTCTGAGGATGCTCGGCCTTATGGCCTCGGCATCAGCAGTACTCAAACTGGGTATATTGCACATGTGCCCCCTTCAAGGCCGGTTGAATTCCCGTGTTTCGGCTCACGCATGGCGATCAGGCCAGTTTCGCATCAAAGTGAACCACAGCTGTGTCAAAGCTCTGGCTCCTTGGAAGCCGACTGCCTGGTACCAGACAGGTGTGATTATGGGTACGATTACGAAACGGAAAGTGGTCTCGATAGATGCGTCCAACCTAGGTTGGGGTGCCCTACACAAAGGCAAGCCAGTCTCTGGCCAATGGGCAGAATCATAGAAAAGGCTGCACATAAACTGTCTAGAGACGAGAGCGGTTATTCTATCGCTTAGAGCTTTCCTTCCGTACATAAAGGGTCACCACGTCTTGGGCCAAACAGACATGTCCATGGTATCCTATACAAATCGCCGGGGCTGTCTGAAATCAGACGCTCACGTGCCAGGTATCCTGAATCATGGTCCGGATATGTTATCCAGAGGCAACATTCCCCCAGAATGGTCCCTTCACCCGCAAACAATTCAGTTGATTTGGAGAACCTTCGGCAAAGCGAAAGTAGATCTTTTCGCCACAAAAGACAATGCTCACTGCCCAATATTTTTCTCTAGAGACCTCGCGCGGGAGAGAGGGAGAATCTGGCATCCCCGTTCTGAATTGCGGGCCCTTCATGTATGGGCCATCAACAGAGACCCGGGGACCTCTCTGAAAGAGTTCTGAATACTATATCTGAAGCTAGAGGGTGAACCCACCTACCACACCCCACCCCCCTCAGTCCCTATATGGTGTTACAAACTATGAAGGGCTCCCCCTTTAAACCGCTTCAGTCTGTGAGCATAAAGCACCTCTCACTCAAAACCACCTTTCTGCTGGCACTCGCCTCAGTCAAGCGAGTTGGGGATTTACACGTGCTCTCTGTCTTGTGTTTGGGCCAAACGACTCCAGGGTCGTCCTCGAGCCAAGACATGGTTATGTTCCTAAAGTGCTTTCCACTCCCTTTAGGTCACAGGTCCTTTCTCTATTGGCCCTGCCCGCGTCACAAGACGAAAAAGACGCAAATCTGCTCTGCCCAGTTAGAGCACTGAGACTGTATCCATAGCGTTTCCCCCCCCTTTCAGGCAGTTAGAACAGCTCTTTGTGTGCTTCAGTGGCCGCACTAAAGGTTACGCTGTCACGAGGCAGAGACTGTTACACTGGAAAGTAGACGCTATCTCATTGGCTTATAAATCTAAAGGTCTCGTTTGCCCTTAGGCATCAAAGCCCATTCCACTAGAGGCATGGCCTCATCGTGGGCATGGTCATGTGGCATTCCTATGGAAGATATCTGTGCGGCGGCATGCTGGGCCTCTCCGTCCACTTTTATCAGATTCTATAAATTGGAGGTTCCTGCTTTACAGGCTGGGAATTTCTCCATTTGATTGGCACTATCAACCATTCTATGGGCCCGAATTACTTCTATCATGTCCCATTCTTCATTACAAATTGTTTTCACAAACATGTTACATTATACCATAAGGCCCGACTATATCCGGTCATGTGTTTCATACGGCCCGATCCTATTCGGCCTTATTCATTCCCTTATATGAGGCCCACTCTTGTTGGCCTCACCAGGGATTTACTGTTACCCATTTTTAGTGTCTCTGGTTCCTCAGACCAGGTTGGGTCAGGCAGCATGCATGGCGTTTTAGATTGGGTTCCCATACGCAATATGAGAGACCTCTCGAAAGGGAACGTACTCGGTTACTCACGAAACCTCGGTTCCCTGAGAGAGGGAACGAGTATTGTGTTCTGCACCGTGCTTGTGTTTCTCAGGTATCGCTTCAGACGATTTTTAAACCTGAATCCTACGACGAAACACAGTCTTGTATAGCCTCAGTATGCTAATCCAAGAGACCCTTTTCGGCGGGTTTTTCTGGTGACCCTTATTGGCTCACTCTCTCAGCCGCCTCGCCATTGGTTCCTGCAGTTGCCGCAGCACAGCCAATCAGCGCGTAGCTCGCTCTGTTGTTCTGCTGTGCACTGTTTTGCATAGATCGAGCAGAAACTCCCCATTTGCCTCTGAGAAGTATTAATGTTTTCAGCAAATCCCTAATATGACGCTAGATTAGATTAGATTAGATTCAAGTTTATTGTCATTACACATGTACAAGTACAATGCAACGAAATGAGTTTGTAGCAAGTCTCCGAGCCGCTGCTATTTAAAGCGCCGCCACATGCTCTCCAGAAAAAGAAAAAAAATGCAGATTGCAAAGCATACATGCAAAAAAACACAGTACACGTGGTCACGTGATGGAATTTTTTGTTGGGACTGAGTAAGGGAGCTAGGAAGGAGGAAAGGGAGGGGCAGACGGGTGGACGTGGGCAGGGATGATGGTGAGGTATGTATGATGCGAGTAAGAGTCTGAAGAGTCCTGTGTTGTGTGAGCTTGTGTTGTGTGAATGTTAGCCATAACTTAAGATGTTTTCGAGTTCAGTCTCCACAGTCCGGGCTGAGATGTTACAATACAGTTCCTCAATCTGTGTCACTCTTTGATCTAATACCTTCAGTCGGTCACACACATCCCCGAAGCACTCTTTAATTTCCACAGACAGCGGCTGTGTGAATTTACTGGCAGCTGTCTTACCAATCTTCCGATAGATCAGGGTAATCCCAAGGCCGAGAAATAGGAACCCGCTATGAAAATGCCAATTATGAATAAATCCTCCACGGACAGGACTTCCAGGCACAGGACTTTCCAGGTGTTCCAGGCGTCCCACGCGTTGCCCGCAGCGACGGTCCTGTCCGGGCAGGTAGGTTGTCCTGGTGCACCCTTCCTTAGTGAGAAAATCTTGTCAGTCGCGCTGAGAGACCAGTTAATTAATTCCATTTCAGTATTTTCAGGAGTCCAGCAAGCAGAGGGTCAAGAAAAAAAGACAAAAAGATCAGCGCTAAAGCAGAGCGGGGAGCAGATAGAAGGCACGTCTGCTCTGTATGAGATCAGGAAGTTGGGAATTTATTACCCCAGCGTATTGGTGAAGAGAGTCAGTCAAGTGTTTGAAATGTCCTTCTGCGAGCTAGCGCTGTAGCTGAATAAAAAGAAAAGAAGATAAAAAAACACTTTGACTGAATAAACATGAAGACAATAAACACACGACTGCGGCAATATATGGTGTATTTGAGTTCTTCAAGCATTCTCTGGGATTTTCATAATAATAAAGTATATTTATAATGCAGTGCTAATCGATATAGCATTTATCATAAAATAATATAGTGTGCCTCATTCTGTGATAAGAAGCCACATCAGCTCACAGAAGGACATTTCAAACATTTGACTGACTCTCTTCACCAATACGCTGGGGTAATAAATATACACTAGACAACAGGTTTATAAACGCTTCACATTACTAGTCTGTGAAGATGTTTGGCGTGTTTATTTTTCAAATGGCCGTTATTAGCTACTCAAACTCGCAGTCTTTCAGACGGAGCAGCGTTTACTACTGATCACAGAGCCGCTCTTCACTTTAATATAAACTTTGAATAAAAAAAGTTATATCTCTGCCTTTGCGATGTCAATCGTACTAAACCAAATCATGATTTCGGTTTGAAATCGATTAATCGTGCAGCCCTAATGCGTATTAGGACCTAAATTCACGTGGAGCAGCGTTTGTGAATTCTGCCAATTTGAGACACTGAGAGCTGCACACACAATATCACATCAGACTTTTACAACACAGCCTTTACAGTTTGATAACCACACTATATCACAATTTAATATGTATTTTGACTGATCGTTCAGCTCTAGAAGTTATAGAAAAAGTTCAAACTTTTAAGGCCATTTTGTTTCTTTCAGATGACAACGCTGGTTCATCTTCTGATGGAGAACCTGCTTCTACATCCAAAGAGCGACAGACACTGACCGACTGTGGAAAAACATTCAGCAAACAGGAAAATACAGTGAGAAGCCAGAGAAAACAAACAGAACAGAAAGACTTCACCTGCAAGATATGCAACATCAGCTTTCCTACCTCAGAAGAGAGGAGACTTCACGCGAAAGAGCACAGCGTGAAGAAAGAGTTTCGCTGCGAACAGTGCGGGAAGGAGTTTTTCACCACTCCTCTGAACATGAGTGCTCACATGAAGACACACAGCGAAAAGACTTTCCAGTGCAGTGAGTGTGACAAGTATTTTAGCACCAAAAAAACTCTTTCAAAGCATAAAAGAATCCATACGGGGGAGAAGCCGTACCAGTGTCTTCACTGTGAGAAGAGCTTCAACCTGAGATCGACTCTGAAGAACCATGTGCGCATACACACCAATGAGAGGCCGTACAAGTGCAATCAATGTGAGAAGAGCTTCAAGCAGCGATCCCACCTGAATAAACATCTGCCCATACACACCAATGAGAGGCCATACAAGTGCCATCAATGTGAAAAGAGCTTCAACCAGGATTGGGCTCTGAAGAACCATCTACTCACACACACCAATGAGAGGCCGCACAAGTGTCCTCACTGCGAGAAGAGCTTCAACCTGGGATCGAGTCTGAAGACCCATCTATTCACACACACCAATGAGAGGCCGTACAAGTGTAGTGAATGTGAGAAGAGCTTCAACCGGAAATCGACTCTGACGAAACATCTGCTCATACACCCCAATGAGAGGTCATTCAAATGCCCTCACTGCAAGAAGAGCTTCAACCAGGGATCGACTCTGAAGAGTCATTTACCCATGCACTCCAATGAGAGCCTGTCCCAGTGTCCTCACTGCGAGAAGAGCTTAAATTTCGGATCGGCTCTGAAGAACAATCTACTCAGACACACCAATGAGAACCCCTACAAGTGCCCTCACTGTAAGAAGAGCATGAAATACGAAACCAGTCTGAAGAAACATCTACTCCTGCACAGCAATGAGAGGCCGTACAAGTGCAGCAAATGTGAGAGAACCTTTACAAACTCTAAAACTCTGAAGTTACACCAAATAATACACTCTGATGTCAAACCGTATCAGTGTTCACACTGTGAGAAACGATTCTATAATTTGAATCACTGCAAAACCCATGAGAGGATTCACACTGGAGAGAAACCGTACCTGTGCTCCTACTGTGGGAAGAGCTTTGCTAATCCGTTTGCTTTCAAACTTCATCAGAGAGTTCACACAGGAGAAAAACCTTATAAATGCTCACATTGTGACAAGCCTTTTGCTCAATTAAGTTCCATGAAGATCCATGAGCGATGGCATACCGGAGAAAAACCCTTTAAATGCTTACATTGTGACAAGATGTTTACTCAATTAAGTTCCATGAAGACTCATGAGCGATGGCATACAGGAGAGAAACCCTACTGCTGCTCCATCTGTGGCGAGAGATTCTCTTTTATATGGGGTTTTCAGACCCACCAGAAGAAACACGCTGCCCCAAAATCATCATAGCTTCATCATGACATTATTGTTAGGTTGTGTAAAAAACACCTTGCAGTGTTACGGGAACTTTACTTTATGGTTGTAAAAATACTTGAACTTGCAAAAGGAGATGTTCCGATACCATTTTTTCCCTCCCGATACTGATTCCGATACTCGTGCTGTGGGTATCGGCCGATACCGAATACCGATACCAGTGTGTTAAAAAAAATAAAAAGATCATACTATGCCTGCATGACTGTGATATTATTATCATTGTGGTAAGACCTGGCTCAGGTTAAACTCTTTGTAAAACATGAATGAATACAGCAAAAGAAAGCCATTTATTTTTAAATAGAACAATATAAAACAGTAGTGCAACAGCAACTTAAATAAATATAGGAATAATTATTATTAAAAAATTAAAGTGCAGCCATAATATTGTAAAATAAAGGCATTTACATTTTTAAATAGAACAGTATAAAACAGTAGTGCAACAGCAACTAAACTAAATAAATATAGGAATATTTAAAAAAATAAAATAAAGTGCAGCCACAATATTGTAAAATAAAGGCATTTACATTTTTAAATAGAACAGTATAAAACAGTAGTGCAACAGCAACTTTAATGATTCCTTTAAAAAAAACTTAAAGTGCAGCCATTATGTACTAAAATAAAAAGGCATTTAAATCTTTAAATAGTGCAGTATGTAACAATAGTGCAACACCAACCTATAAAGTAAACATAAAAATACACATCAAAAGAGCAGCAACCACACAGTAAACTAAAAATACTTTAAAACAAGTAGGCTACACATTGCAGTAGCATTTTAGCAATTTAGTATTGCTCATAGTTTCAAGAGCAAAGGCAGATTCTTCTTCAAGAAGATGAGCATTTCTGCCCTCTCTCCTCCTAGCCTGTTTCTTCTTGCATCAACAATGTTGGACGCTGCACTGAACAGTCTCTCACTGTCAACACTGGTACAAGGAGAACAGAGAAACTTTGCAGCAGTGGCAGCCTGGGTGGGAAACCGAATTTGGTTGACTCCCCAGTACTGGAATGGGCTGTCTGGGCGTGGGACCGTTTGCTCTGTCAAATATGTCTGTATTTGAACTTGTGTGCTTGTGCTACTTGCCCCACGTTCCTCATCATGCTCCTGCAGGATTTCCTCGAACAGGCCTTTCAAGCTGCTCTTTCTGCTGCTGCTGCTGTCTGCCTGTGCTTCCATACGTGGGGCTTTATGGGGGTTTTCTGGCACTGTCTTTGGTCCCTCAGGTGTGGTCCTGCCCAGTAACGCCTCCATCTTCTCCACCTCTCGGGTCAGAGCATCCTTGGCATGCTTGATGCTGTCTGCTGCTGTGAAGTATCTAAAAACAATGAAAAATAATAAATAAATGTCTTAATGTGTAAAATAAACAAATAAACAACCTCCTCCATATTAGCTTTTAGTGGTAACACATTAATGCAATAGTAATTAATAATAATGCAATATCTAGTTATCCAATACACCATTTCAAAATTTTGTTTATAATTATAATGTAGACATTTATTAAAAATATTAGACATACCGGTCTTTGAATCGTGGGTCTAAAAGGGTGGCAACTGCATATAAGGGCTCATTCTCTATGGTCTTGAATCTTTTCTGGACAGCCTCAAGAAGGGTGTTTTCATGGTTTTTATACCCGTGTCCCCCTCGTTCTCTCGAGCAAGCAGGCGTTTCAGCACTGTGACTGAGGGGATGACTTCAGCTGCAGAAGAGGTGGAGGAGCTAATCTGTCTGGTCAGTTCTTCAAATGGTGCCAGAACAGTGATTATTTTCTCCAGTAAAGCCCACTGGTTAGCCGTAAGGGTCACTGGCAGGTCGTGGTCAGCTCCATATGCTGAAATTGACCGCTTCTGCTCCAGTAAACGCTCGACCATATAGTAGGTGCTGTTCCACCTTGTTGCTACGTCTTGGTGCAGGCATTTGGAGATCTTTTTGAATATCCTCCAGGCGTGTAGTAGCCAGTGGCGAGTGTTTGAAATGCGCGACTATCTTCCTACCATTCGCCAGTGCATCACTCACACTTCTCTGTGACAGTAGCCCTTCATGCACCACCAGCTGGAGAGTGTGGGCGAAGCATCCCAAACTTGGTACATTCATCTCGTCCATGGCTTTCATGTTGCTAGCGTTGTCGCGCAAAACAATATGAACGTTGGACTTGGGGATTTTCCACTTTACTAGCATCCCGTCAATTGCTTCGGCAATTAATGTGCCAGTATGTGACCCTCGGAACTCGTTGGCGTGCAGCACCGCACTTCGAGGGGTAAATGTTGACCCTCTGTCCACCCAGTGTGACGTTAAACTTAGCAAAGACATAGGGCACACGTCGGAGCTCCAAATGTCCGTGGTAAAGTTAATTGCATGCACGTCTTTCAACATACACGAAACGTGTTCCCTTACTGTCTCTTATAATTTGGGTAGCGCAGTTTCTGAGATATATTTACGACCTGGCAAACAGTACCTTGGCTCCAAATGCTCCATTAAGCGGCGAAATCCCACATTTTCGACGACAAACAGGGGTTGGTCATCCAGGAAAATAAACTCCAAAATTTTGTCGGTTATCTGTGTTGCTTTTTGGCTGTCTTGGGGGAATTTATCTCGTCGCTGGAAGGAAGTTTCCAGAGTTTGCTGCTGCAGTTCGTCCTTCTTTTTCCCCTTAGTTTTGGTAAATTCGCTGTGCTCTTTGGCATGACGCGTCTTCAAATGTTTGATTAAGTTGCTGGTGTTGAAATTTGCAACACTTGTGCCACCCCTCGAAATTGCTTCTTTGCATACGTTGCATGTCGCCGTTTTACTGGTGGGAACATCCACTGTAAAGTACTGCCAAACCGCCGACATGATGCGCTAATGTTAGCTCGTTTTAGGGAGGCGTCAGGTGATCAATTCTTCTTCGCCCCTCTAAAACTGCAGCTGCCGATGGCAGCACAGCGCAACTGTTTTAAGAGCGGCGAAGAAGAACTGCGTCAGAGCTAACGGAGCTAACCAGTAAATAGATTCCTAATAAATTACGTGGTATCGGATCGGTGCCTGGACTCCAGTACTCGCCGATACCAATGCCAGCATTTTCGGCAGTATCGGATGCATTTCCGATACTGGTATCGGAATCGGAACAACTCTATATTTACTTACTAGTGATGGGTCGATCGTGAACATTTTGAACGATTCTTTAATATGACTTTAAGATGGAACAACGAGCTGTCTCAGAGAGAGATTCGCTCATTTAGTGTTGACTGCACATGTGCAACATCCTATAGGTTCTGTACAGGAAACAGAAATGATCAGGTCACCTATAGAGTCCTTCGTTCTTTTGTCATGTGATATGTATAATAATACACAACCTTCCTTACAAACAAGTACGTAGTTATTTTTTATTTTACTTACAGTTCTGTGATGCGTTTCTGGTCTCAAATTGTTTAATTTCTTACAATTTATGAAATGTATGAAGTTCCTTTAACATTGAATGTGGTAATAAAGAGTTGGTTAATGCTTTTTAAACTTTATCCATATGATGGGGAAAACCACTTCGATAAAGAAAAGTTACCTAAATATAATAAAACATACAGTCAATAATACTATTGTAATGTGTTTGTTGTAAGAGACTGAGCTGGGAAGCGGTCCTATAACAAAATAACGTATTTGGCTATTAACATTGACCTGAACAAATCATCAGTCATGAATTTAACCCTTCTATCATTTCTTAGGTGGGGTTATTACATTTGAAATCAATGCACCAGGGGCCCGTTTCAGAAAGGAGGTTAAGTGAAAACTCTGAGTAGGTTAACCCTGAAATAAGGGAAACTCTGGGTTTTCTGTTTCAGAATGGGAGGTATGTCAAACCCGAGAAAGCAGGGTAAGTCAAGCCCGTTTCTGAAAGAGAGGTAACTTATACTCAGAGTCAGTTACCAGGGTCACTTACTCTGTGAACCTAACCTGGTCAGAAGCAGGTTTTCTTTGGTAAACCCAGAGTTTCTTTCAGTCTCCTCCCCCTTTTTAAAGCACCAGCAGTGTTTAAATAGTTTATTCATTCAGTCAAACGCCACAAATGCTTTTCTTACTGAGTATTTTGGTCGTATTTCAAGTATAAATATAAAAAAAATTATAAATTTAATATAAATCTAAAGTAAGCAAAGTTTACTTAAAACAAATTAAATTATCTGCCACTTGACAAAAATACAAAGTAAGAAAAGCATTCTTTGCAGGAACATTCATTGCTCATATTTCCATCATGAGAACACGGTCAAAGTGACAAAAATGGCATGTCCTTTTATACAGGATCCTGACGTTCACTTGATAAACCTCTAGAAGTATCCCTAACCCTAATAATTCGAATTTCCTTTAGGATTTCCAGTGGTTGGATGCATTTATGACACTCATATTCCCATCATCACACTTTCTGAAAACGGATTATTGTATGGAATGGAAGGATGCTGCCAGATGGTAGTACGAGATATATGCCATAACCACCACCACAGCTGTTAAATACATTTATTTACATTTTTTATACTCATCTTTATTTCCTACAAATACTTTATTCTTTTTCCTGTTGGGTGTTAATATTCTTCCTCCATCTCCTTTTCATCTGTCAGTGGTGCTGGAGTTTGGCTGGCCTGAGTAGAAGTCAAATGTTAATGTCATTACCCTGATTAATAAATGTAACAGGTGGGATCAGAGAACATTTCATTATGTGAAAAGAGCATAGACCCTTTTCACATTTCTGGGTTTCCGAAGCTGAAGTCGTCATAGTTGGGTTAACTCTTATAGCGGTGAATGAGAGAATACATTAAATATATATTTTTGTGTCTCCATTTGCTCAAATAGCAAAAGAAAAACTCCACAATAGTGATTTCACAACTTTCAAAAAGATGGAAAAATTAAAGTGAGATTGATAACTGCAGTGAAAAGAGAGAAAGATGTTAATTTTAACCATCACTCCCATAGACGCTTTATTAGAAACACTCTCACAGCAGCGGTAACTTGATTTTTGTAATTTGATGCAAAAGTAATATAATACAAAGTATTAGTTTTATAAATGTACATACATAAAAAAAAATACAAAAAACGTTAGAGGATTTACGATATTGATGACCATTAAAACACGTCATCACTGTGAAAAGGGTCTATGTGGGAAAAGCTGCTGCACATTGGACACTGAATGATATTTAATTAATATGTCAAATGTTTGTAAAGTCATTAAACCAACACCCATGAACATTTTATGCTTAAAGCTTTTCCTGATTGAATTATGTTTTGTTTTTTTTGTTTTTTTAGCTGCTGCCACATTCTTTGTTTGCCTTTTGGATACCATGAAAATTAAACTTAATTAAAATAATTAAGAATTAAAATTGTGTATTGACCCGGAAGTATGCGGACGTCTTTTTGTTGGGTGCTGTTGCCATGGTGAATCATAATTTCGAAGCTCCATTGATCGTGGCTTCTCATAGTTGGAGTGCATGAGCTTAACTCAGAGTCAGTCGACCCAGAGTTGAATGAACTACCTCAATTCAGCTGTTCTGAAACCCAAAACTCAGAGTTTCCCATCTCAGAGTAAGTCAACTTAGAGTTCAGGTTTAAACTCAGAGTTGGTTGAACCTCCTTACTGAAACAGGCCCCAGTTCAACTAAGAGGCGCAACTTGTGTTTGTTGTTGTTGTGGTCCTTGCTGGAGAGAGGATTTCCCAGGTTCTTTGATTGGCTGGTGGTCTCGCCTTGGCCGGCCAATCATGTTGTTTAACAGGATGAATGGAAAGTCATATAGATGAAGTTTGACATGTTTTTTTAAGGCAAAATTTAATTTAGAACACAGTCTCCTTTCTTTTCCGTTGAGTCTTAAGTTAAAGGAACCCAGACTCAGAGAGGTGTGTTGTATTCAATTGTTTTGATAGAGGGAAACTATATCCATCTCTAGTTTGTTATTTGTTCTTCAGGCATTCTTCTTTAAACACAATTACTATCAGCTGTTTAAAAAAGTTACTTACATTTGGTTCTTGTCCATTAAAAAAAATTGGACATGGAGTCACATTGGGGCCCCAATATCTATGCGATTGAACCATGTAGGATCTTAAAGATTCCAAAAGAAAAGTTTAGTGAGAATGGGAATCTAGAAGGATATTAAGATACCTTCTAGAGTTTGGGGTTACAAGTAAGAAAACATGAGAAAATTAATTTTGGCATATTTAGATATTCCTCTTTGATCAGCTGTGTGCAAAGTGACCACATTTGGTTTCCGACCTCTGAAAATGTGTACAATTTACTCATCTTAAGATCTCCATATCTCTGGGATTGATCCATCAAGGGCTTTTAAAATAAAGAAACAAAAAGGAAAGTTTGTTAAGAGCCAGAATCTATAAGGATGTTCAGATATCTTTAACATTTCCTGAGTTACAGGCATAGCAAACTTGAGGCAAAAAAACAAGTGCTTTTTGCCATTTTTGAACGGTTACCGTTTGCTTATAATGAAACAAAGATTGATAAAGTCAACAGATAAATAAAATAATGATGCTGCCATCTTTCTAAAGTCATTTTTACACCCCTAATTTGACTCAAACTGTAATTTTGCCCCTCCTCTATAAAATAGAGGATTGCTCAGTAAATATACACCGATTAGGCATAACATTATGAGTTGTGTGTTGGTCCCCCTTTTGCTGACCCATTGAGGCCTGGACTCCACTAGACCCCTGAAGGTGTGCTGTGGCTGCAGATCCTTTAAGTCCTGTAAGTTGTGAGGTGGCGCCTCCATGGATCGGACTTGTTTGTTCAGCACATCCCACAGATGTTCGATTGGATTGAGATCTGGGGAATTTGGAGGCCAAGTCAACACCTCAAACTCGTTGTTGTGCTCCTCAAACCATTCCTGAAGCATTTGTGCTTTGTGGCGGCGCATTATCTGCTGAAAGAGCCACAGCCACCATGCAGGGAATACCACTCTCATGTACTTCATGGTGTAAAATTGTTAAGTTAAATTTATTAAAATTGTTTAGAAAATGTAGGTCAAGTAAATGTATAATAGTCCAAACATCTGAAAAGGAATCAAACAGTCTGATTTGCTAATGGTTAATGATTATGTACATTTCACATCAAAACATTTTGATTCAATAGTTTCTCAGAAGTCATTGCTTTTAAAAAATAAATTCTACAGTTTAACGTGATTTGAGATGTTTCACATACTGTTCGTCTGTAATCCTTTTACTCGTCTGTAACTCTGTCTGTAAGACTGAAACCAATCACAGTGTTGAGCACAGTAACTCAATAATACCTGGATAA
The DNA here is from genome assembly GCF_949357685.1 of Gobio gobio. Lineage (NCBI taxonomy): Eukaryota > Metazoa > Chordata > Actinopteri > Cypriniformes > Gobionidae > Gobio > Gobio gobio. The sequence continues at coordinate 66,903,998 of NC_137099.1, forward strand.
AGCTATTCATTCTCAATGGCATCTGAATGGGAAACCTCTCCCAACACCATCAAACCCAAACATGCCAAACAATGCACAGACAGAGAGAAAGAGCACAACTGATGAACTCCTCTTCTGACTGACTAGTTAATCGCACGCTGCTCTCCCACCTCTTTCTGTCATTTACAGTAGTGTTCACATTTCAGTGATACCTGTCATGTGTTTAGTTCAGCTAATCAGATAATCTCACAAAGTGAGTTCAGTCCATTATTTTGTATCAGAAAACCCTATACACATGTAATAATAATAATACAATTAATTCACTTCACAGCCCCTTACTGATGCTCCTGAATTGAAATAAGGCACTTGTTTTACTATAGAATGATGTGAAAGGCAGAACTAGTAGTTTCAAGTACTAACCGAACAGCGTGTCAAGTATGAGCTTGATTGTAGTGCAGTTATCTCTCTGATTCTGTACAATAAACTGCGCATTGATGCCCAACTATGACATTTACACAGTAAAGACTCCCTGTGGCTCTTATAGAGACACGTTTCCCTGCATGATGGCGCTGTAGAGTTCATCCGTCAGACTCTCGTAACGCCTCAGACGGCTGTTGAGGAAGTAGAGCCGGTCGGTGGTTTGTCGTGGGTCGAATCCCTCCTTCTGCAAGCGCGTTTTCTTTATTTTAAAGGTGTCTGGGGATGAAAGACATGAAAGATTTGACACTGTTAAACAAAATAATCAGTGAAATGTACAATAAAAAACAGCTGTAGTTGCCATAACTTTACCATAAAAAATTTAACATGGATTGAGCAAAAATCTACAGTAAAAAAGTATACAGGGAGTGCAGAATTATTAGGCAAATGAGTATTTTTACCACATCATCCTCGTTATGCATGTTGTCTTACTCCAAGCTGTATAGGCTGGAAAGCCTACTACCAATTAAGCATATTAGGTGATGTGCATCTCTGTAATGAGAAGGGGTGTGGTCTAATGACATCAACACCCTATATCAGGTGTGCATAATTATTAGGCAACTTCCTTTCCTTTGGCAAAATGGGTCAAAAGAAGGACTTGACAGGCACAGAAAAGTCCAAAATAGTGAGATATATTGCAGAGGGATGCAGCAGTCTTAAAATAGCCAAGCTTCTGAAGCGTGATCATCGAACAATCAAGCGTTTCATTCAAAATAGTCAACAGGGTCGCAAGAAGCGTGTGGAAAAACCAAGGCGCAAAATAACTGCCCGTGAACTGAGAAAAGTCAAGCGTGCAGCTGCCAAGATGCCACTTGCCACCAGTTTGGCCATATTTCAGAGCTGCAACATCACTGGAGTGCCCAAAAGCACAAGGTGTGCAATACTCAGAGACATGGCCAAGGTAAGAAAGGCAGAAAGTCGACCACCACTGAACAAGACACACAAGCTGAAACGTCAAGACTGGGCCAAGAAATATCTCAAGACTGATTTTTCTAAGGTTTTATGGACTGATGAAATGAGAGTGAGTCTTGATGGGCCAGATGGATGGGCCCGTGGCTGGATTGGTAAAGGGCAGAGAGCTCCAGTCCGACTCAGACGCCAGCAAGGTGGAGGTGGAGTACTGGTTTGGGCTGGTATCATCAAAGATGAGCTTGTGGGGCCTTTTCGGGTTGAGGATGGAGTCAAGCTCAACTCCCAGTCCTACTGCCAGTTTCTGGAAGACACCTTCTTCAAGCAGTGGTACAGGAAGAAGTCTGCATCCTTCAAGAAAAACATGATTTTCATGCAGGACAATGCTCCATCACACGCGTCCAAGTACTCCACAGCGTGGCTGGCAAGAAAGGGTATAAAAGAAGAAAATCTAATGATATGGCCTCCTTGTTCACCTGATCTGAACCCCATTGAGAACCTGTGGTCCATCATCAAATGTGCGATTTACAAGGAGGGAAAACAGTACACCTCTCTGAACAGTGTCTGGGAGGCTGTGGTTGCTGCTGCACGCAATGTTGATGGTGAACAGATCAAAACACTGACAGAATCCATGGATGGCAGGCTTTTGAGTGTCCTTGCAAAGAAAGGTGGCTATATTGGTCACTGATTTGTTTTTGTTTGGTTTTTGAATGTCAGAAATGTATATTTGTGAATGTTGAGATGTTATATTGGTTTCACTGGTAAAAATAAATAATTGAAATGGGTATAAATGTGTTTTTTGTTCAGTTGCCTAATAATTATGCACAGTAATAGTCACCTGCACACACAGATATCCCCCTAAAATAGCTAAAACTAAAAACTACTTCCAAAAATATTCAGCTTTGATATTAATGAGTTTTGTGTTCATTGAGAACATGGTTGTTGTTCAATAATAAAATTAATCCTCAAAAATACAACTTGCCTAATAATTCTGCACTCCCTGTATGTGACCCTGGACCATAATGGTATTTTTTTTATTATTGAGATTTATACATTATCTGAAGCTGAATAAATAAGCCTCCCGTTGATGTATGGTTTGTTAGGATAGGACAATATTTGGCAACTATTTGAAAATCTGGATTCTGAGGGTGCCAAAAAAAATGAATACTGAGGAAAATCTCCTGTAAAGTTGTCCAAATGAAGTCCTTAGCAATGTATATTACTACTAATAATACATTTATGATATATTTACGGTAGGACATTTTCTAAATATCTTATATATACTAATATAGAATGTGCACACAAAATAGAAAAGACCATAATGGTGACACGTGTGGTACTAAATTCATGCAACAAACGTTAATTAAACAACATAAGTTGTAACATAAAACCCTAATGTACATAATTAATAACAAAAACTTTCAATAAAACATAACTATTTAAAAAAAAAGTACCAACCTTGTCGGGTTGTCAATTTATGGTTTCCATTGTAAATTATAAATTGATTTAATTTGTTTTACTGTTATTTTAAGATTAAGAGAGTCCCATTATATCTATTAAAGTAATAAAAAAAATAACATTCCATATATATATATATATATATATATATATATATATATATATATATATATATATATATATATATATATATATATATCCTTGTGGCTTGTCTGGCTGATATTACTCAGTTGCAGCAGCCAGACAAAGATCTAATATTAAAAATTCAAGGGTCAAGAGCCCAACTAAAGCAAACACTGATCTCCATAATGGTGGTGTAAAACATGTGACTATTTCCTTCAGTGATTCTGCTTGTTATAATCAAGGGGGTAGCCGAGCCCCCGGAAAACATACCACCCATAGGCGCGGCCATTGCTAACCAAGCCATCACCTGTTGTTAGAATCCCATTGACTCCCATTCATTTTGGCCTCACTTTGACAGTGAATATCTTTACATCTGAGGCGTTTAAAGACTCCATTCATCCATTGTTTATTTCTAAACAAACACGACAATGTATAAAAGGCTCCATTACCTTGTATCTTACACTATCGCCCCGTTGAAGCTGTTTTTGTAAAATATTGGCTAACGATTGCGTCATAACCACGCGACTGCGTCGCGTTGTTGAGCAAATTACCGTATAGACCCAAGGAGAAGCTCGTAGGCAATCTTTTACTGTCTATGAGGCAATCGGGGGGACGTGGAGGCATAAACGCAGATAGAGATGTTGCAGATCCTGCTTCATTCATCAAAAGTTGCTCCTGCTTACTACTCGCTCTGTCTCTGCACGATTCGGTGATTCAGATTTCACTTTGCACAACTACTAGAAGAATTGCCACTGTCCGACAGGCAGATCACGTCACATCTACGTCGTCAAGCTCAGTCTGAGGCTGCGCAGTACGCTCAGCCATCAGGAAGTAAGTGCTCCTAGTGTGGCTTCAATTCTCTCCGTGGAAGTCTATGGGGTCGCTGTGTCCATTTCTTTTACTGTCTATGGTTATAATCAGGTGTTCATCACTAATGGTTAATCATTACTCAATCACATCTCATCAACTTTAACACTCTTGAGTGTGAATTCAAACTTTGAGGCGTGTTCATTTAACACTGGAGTTTCTCCTGTGTACCCAAATTACTTGTTTTTCACGAGTCTCTGTCTTCAAGTCCAAGTCAAGTTTTGAGTCAATTGTTCACGTGTCCAGCTAATATTTTTGCGTCTCGAGTCCAAGTGGCAGACTCAAGTTTCCATCTCTGATTAGCGCTGATCTATGCTTTTCTAGTATAGTAAGGGACGTATTAACCAATTTTACAGGTTTTTAATATAGCATTTTTACAGTCTTTTATCGTTAAATTTAATGTATGATAATCTTTTACAGTGTATGTTTGAGGAAAACAATGGAAGATACAGTGGAAATATGTGTATGAATCTGTCACCTGTTTTGTCGACCTCAGGTGAAAATCGTAAGAAGATGGGCAGAGCGTAAGAGGGAAGAGCGTTCTGCATATCTTTTAGAAACGCCTTGCAGTCGAAGTCAATCGTCACATCTGCTATGGCGGCCATTCCTGCCTTCCCCTCCACACCTGATGAATAATAGAGAGGCTTTAACAATTTTTTATACTCACATTAAAAATCCCTACCTCATTATATAAAGCATCTGAGGCTATTTTCTTTATATATAACATCTGGATGTCTGACCTGGCACAGAGACGCCGTAGACGGCCACATCCGTCTGTTTCAACAGAGAGCTCAGGACTCCTTCCACCTCCGTGGTCGAGACGTTCTCGCCCCGCCAGCGATACGTGTCTCCGCCTCGGTCCCGGAAATACACGTAACCGAACTCATCCATCACCATCAAATCACCTGAGACAGAAGAAACACAGAGTGAGAGGAATCTAAGAGGATCCGGAAAAGCGTCCAGAGAGCTTTGAGTTTACCTGATATATACGCTGAATCTCCCTTTTTGAAGACGTTGTGCGCAATCTTTTTATTGGTGGCCTCTTGATTCGCGTAGCCATCAAAACGACGTAACGGATCATGTGGATTGATTCGGCCAACGATGATCCCTGGTTCTCCTAAAGAAATTTTTTTTTCATTACTTGACAAAATAAATGTTAACTGAAATACAATATGTATAGAAAAAACTTTAACATATTTTATTTCAGCTAGTTTCCAAGGCAAACTCTCATTCTTATCTTCATGTACTGAAATAACTAAAATGGATCCGCAAAAATGACTAAAATCACTGTATTCTGTTGTCAGGCCAGTAGATGGCGATGTCAGCTCCTATAGACTGAATGTGTAATACGCATGCCGTCACCACTTTCACAAATTAACATTTTTGTATACAATAATAGTATTTTGAGACAATAACTGTATCGTTTTCAAACACCCAATTTCGAAAGTTTGTGTTTTCAGGCCCCCAAAATTCTGTTGTCGTGTAAATGAATGGCCCAAACGCATAAAAAGTTTTCAGTTTTTAATTAAAAATGGTATCGTGTAAACGGCCCCTAAAATACACCACACAAGGACACAAGAGACTCTCACGTCACACTCCAAGTCATAATAAATGCTGGTTTCTCATTGGCTGTCTGACGTCTCATGTTTATTTAAACTCCACGCACAAAGAAAGACACACCTAGTGTGCGTTACCATTACTACCCAGACAGAAGATGACTTCTGACCCATTTACAAATTATACAAAGGAAGACCTTTTGAAACACTTTTGAAATACACTTGTTTACTCAGTCATGGTACTGTGTGTTCAGAAATCTCGAGTTGCCAGTTAAAGGAAAGATATATCATTCATTCAACTTCCACATACTTTTTTTCAGTAAGTAAGGGACAGTGTACGATCAGTAGGTCATTATTGCAAAATATACACTAGTTTGGGGCCAGTATGGTTTTCTTTTTTAAAGATACAAATGTTTTTAATCAGCAAGGACATATTAAATTGATCAAAAGTAAAATAAAGAAATGTATAATGTTACAAAAGATTATATTTCAAATACATGCTGTTCTTTTGATCTTTCTATTAATCAAAGTATAAAATATTAAGCTTTTTATTATCAACACTGATAATAATAAAATGTTTCCTGAGCATTTCTGAAGTATCATGTGACGCTGAAGACTGGAGTAATGATGATAAATTCAGCTTTGATCACAGGAATAAATTATTTTTACTGTATTTTTGATCAAATATATGCTGCCTTAGTAAGCAGAACACTGCAAAAAATGCTTTTCTTACTTAGTATTTTGTCTTGTTTTCAGTCCAAATATCTAAACAAATCTTACATTAAGAAGCATTTACTAGACAAGCTAAAGTTTTTGTCTTGTTAAAATAAAATAACTCAAAATTAAGGGAGTTTTGTCTTAAAATAAGCAAAATAATCTTGTTTTCTGTTTGAATTAAGATTATTTTGCTTACCCCATTGGCAGATTATTTTGCTTATTTTAAGACAAAACTCCCTTAATTATGAGGTATTTTCCCCCAAAACAAGACAAAATCTTTAGCTTGTCTAGTAAATGCTTCTTAATGTAAGATTCTTTAGATATTTGGACTGAAAACAAGACAAAAATACTAAGTAAGAAAAAAAATTTTTGCAGTGAAGAGACTTTCAAAAACATTAAAAACATCCCAAACTTTGTCTTACGAGACAATCAATTACAAAGTTTAGCGTCATTATCCAAAAATATTTAATATTTTATGCAGTTTATTATTATATAATATTTTGCTTCCTTCTTGAGGTTTTAATCACACATCTACTGTGTGTTTTCTGGTTGAGATTGTGTGTTTCTCTCACCAGGTTTGCACGGGACACACAGTCCTCGACTGTCCCTGATTAACTCCATGGTGTCCTCGTCTGCCCTCAGCAGTCTGATGGGATAAATGCTGGGCAGAATTACGCTGTTGAAGCCACACGCCCCCACCTGGCCAGAGGAGCACATTACACATCAATAAAACACAAAATACCTATGAAATGTAATGAGTTCAGGAAACATTCACACACACACCTTGTTGTCCATGTTGGCCAGGCTGCAGTTGCACTCGGTGGCTCCGTAAAACTCACCGATGCGTTTGATGTTGAAGCGTTTAGTGAACGCTTCCCAGACGTTGGGCCGCAAACCGTTGCCCGTGGCAACACGCACCTTGTGACGAGACTCGGACGGACGGACCGGCTGTGCTAACAGGTACCGGCAGATTTCACCGATGTACTGGACCACCTGCAAACACACACAAACTAGAATTAAACGCTTTAAATCAGACAATTAAGTTCACATTGAAGACCTTGAAAACAGGTCTTTGAAAAAAGTATTATATTTATTAAGGCAATTATTTATTGTACAAAACACATTTTGGTTGTCTTTCTTTATGGAACAGTATTTCACTTTTAATTTCAACAGTGACAGATGAATTTGCACTAAAATACTGTAAAATTTGGAATTACAGCCTTCAACAACAATAAAAAAAGTGTATTCGTGCTGGTTTGATCATTTTATAACAAACTAAATTTAGTAGAAGTATGTAATATTACATTAAGCAAATTATTTACTGTATACAACACATTTTGGTTGTCACAAACAGGTCTTCTTTATGGTACAGCATTTAACTTTGAACAGCGACCAAAATACTATACATTTTTATTGAAATTATGACATTCACCAAAAGATATACAAAGTGTTTTCTCCTCCCTTTAAAAGTCTGATCATTTACTGTCCTAAATGCACATTTTCGAGATTAGCTGCACTAGACAGATCTCTCAATGGCCAATGAAACGCCTACGACTGTGACTGAGGTCAAAGGTCCTCACCGTGCAGTTGTATTTGACACAGTCGTCCCAGAAACGACTAGCGGAAAACTTCTTGCGGATCACCACCGTCAGACCATGCAGCAGACATTGACCTACGCCAACAATGTTTCCTGGAAAACCCAGAAAGAAGAGAGAGGATTGGTTGATTACACTGATCCTGTCTGTTGAACCCATGTGACCAAAACTATACATTCAATAGCCTATTTGTATGTGGTAGTGCCTTCAAGAACCTGCAGAGACTAAAGTCTTAAATGTAACAACAGGCTTTATCCTAAATACCTTTAAAATACAGATATATCTACCTTTTTCAGTACAGATATTTCTAAATTAAATGTTAAAAACTGGTCAAATGAGATAAAAGATATTTAAGGAAAGACTCCACAGACAAAAACATTTTTAAGATTTGGGGCTTTTCATAATGTGTTGTTTCAGATTAATGGAAAGAAAACAAGTATGCTGTTAAGTGTTTATTTTATTGCGCTTTATCTATTTGCGTCTGTAAATTTCAATTAAAATTGATATTTTTTTAAAGGCTGTTTTCTCAAAATGAGTTTTTTCTCCACTTTAGCAGCACTTACATACACCAAACTTAACGTATTTATTCATATCTATATTCCGGAGGTTTTTTACTGAAGGGTTTGTTGATATATAATTCATCTGATAAATATTTAACATCTCAAAATGAGTTTTTTCTCAACTATACTGGCACTTACAAACACCAAATTTCACAGTTTTATTCCTATCTATATTCTGGAGGTTTTTACTGAAGGGTTTGTTCATATATAATTTGCCTGATAAATATTTCACATGTTAAAAATTTGTTTTTTTCTCCACTTCAGCAACACTTACATACACCAAATTTCACAGTTTTATTCCTATCTATATTCTGGAGGTTTTTACTGAAGGGTTTGTTCATATATAATTTGCCTGATAAATATTTCACATGTTAAAAATTTGTTTTTTTCTCCACTTCAGCAACACTTACATACACCAAATTTAACAGTTTTATTCCTATCTATATTCTGGAGGTTTTTACTGAAAGGTTTCTTCATATATAATTCGCCTGATAAATATTTAACATCTCAAATTAGTTTTTTCTCCACTACAGTGGTACTTACAAACACCAAAATTAACAGTTTTATTCCTATTTATATTCTGGAGGTTTTTACTGAAAGGTTTGTTAATATATAATTCGCTAATATAATGTATAATTCGTTAATATATATTCTGAATGTTTTTACTGAGGCGTTCATTCATATATAATTTGCCTGATAAATATTTAACATCTCAAAATGAGTTTTTTCTCCCCATCAGCAAAACTTACATACACCAAACATTACAGTTTTATTCCTATCTATATTCGGAAGTTTCTTACTGAGAGGTTTGTTCATATATAATTCGCCTGATTTATATTTAACATCTCAAAATTAGTTTTACTCCAATCTAAAAAAAATTTTACTGTGGCGTTTGTATAAAATTCTCAAATGTAATTGTCTTTTTCCTTACAGCTGACAGTATTTTCTAAATTAATAGAGCGATATAAAAACTGAAATCGAAAAATCCCCTTTTTAAAAACCAATCTTTAAATTTATGTCCTCAAAGTTTTTATGTTGTTTTTTAATACCAGTGTAATATACACGAAATGTGAAAAGGGTCCATGAACTGGTGGTCATCCGATATGTTCTTAAATGGTCAGAGGTGATATCTAATGTTAAAATGCTGGTATATACTTAAATTTAGGGTATTTACTTAAACTGACAATGTAAATAAGACTCGCACAAAACTGCTGAATTTAAATAACACATCTTACACAATATTTACTCAAAACTCAGAACAAATTGTTTATCCATTGGCAAGGCTGTTGGTAGACTATAGATTTGACACAAAGTGAACTATTACACTGTTTGGGATATCAGATGATACCAGTAAATAAATAAAAACCCACCAAATTTGCATTTACCAAACTCAAAACAAAATCTAATGTGTTCAATGTCAAGATCCAAACTAAATCAAACACTGATCACCATAACGGCGGCACAAAAATTGTGGTGTTCTCCTTTGGCGATTCTGCTTGTTATCATCAGGTGTTCGTCACTAATGGCCAATCATCACTCAATTAATCACTTAATTATCTCATTAACTTTAACACTGCTTCAGTGTTACTTTAACACTCTTATTTTAACACTCTTGAGTGTGGTCTCATATATACTCCCAGGAGAGTTAATTTTTGCTGTGTAGAACGAACAGCTATTGAAGGTATTTTTAGTGATGTGGTGTTTTCAACAGAGCTGAACAGAGTGAGTGAAAGGCACAAAGTGTGTTGAACATGGCGTTTGTGCACTGCAAACAGACCTGCGGAGTGATAGAGCGGCAGGCAGCAATAAACAATATCATCTGGCCGCAGACCGAAGGAGTGATATCCAAACGCAGCAATGCGATAGTACCTGTTGACACAGCGCAAACAAATGCAGAGTGAAACAGTCGTAAAGATGATGTTTGGTCAGTATTTTAAGAACAGTGTTGCACAAACCTGCTGTGAACCACGATGGCAGCTTTAGGCAAACCTGTCGTTCCTGAGGTGTAGATGTAAAATAACCTGTCTGAGACCAGAAACACACACGTCACACATCACAGAAACAACATCAAACTGAGCTCATACTGTATCCTACACTATAAATAGTATATATAATTCTATCTAAATACAATTTATATTTATTTTAACTCTTAACCCTCTGGGGTTCTTCATTTATGGGTCACACTCAGGACCTTCGGGTCAAAAATGACCCGGAGGGCGGGATTAAGATAAAAAAGATTTGAGTAAAATCAATGAAATATATTTTTGTTCAATAATATTTTTTCTTTTTTGGTGTTTTGAGATAATTTTATAATTTATAATTAATATTTATGCAATAATTATGACCCATTTTTTCCCATTGAATATAATAAAAAAATTATATACATATATATTTTTTTTTTATTAAAGCTGTATTTCATTTTAGAGTCAAGCCTAGGCCTCATGAAAGCAATTTTTTAAATGAGATCGGTGCCATCCGGTGGACACATTGAGCATTTTTATCACACAATAGCACATTTTTACCACTATAGTGGATCTTGCGTTTTATAAAAAAAAATAAAAAATCGTAGCTTCATCGGAATGGTCTGAAACTTGGTGACTTTATTGGTACTTGGTATATGAACACCCCAAAAAATTGGGGACAGGATTTGAAAAGTCTAAGTGGTCGTAAAAAAAATAGTCACACTCAGGACCTTCGGGTCAAAAATGACCCCCATAGGAAATAAATGGGAAATTGGGGACAAATATGAAAATACAGAGGTTTTTTTGTGCATACAATCTACAAATCAGCCAGGATGCAGAAAAAAAGGACTCAGTGAAGGGGTGAATCTCTAAAACATCAAGAGTTTTTATTTTTAAAAATTTGGGTCAGAAATGACCGAAGAGCCCCAGAGGGTTAAATGGATACATACGTCCAGTTTTTCTACCATATGAAGAGGTCATTTCAACTCCCTTTACAGCAATTCCTCAAATAATTCCCCTTTCGACATTTTGACCAATGAATTTCCATGAATTTAAAAAAATAACTTTGATTGCACTCAAAGAGCCATTTTGATTAAATATTTCATACTATAAAAATGTCCATGACTTGTAACTTTCAGGCCTGTAAATTAGATTTTGTCTAAAGAAGACAAATCGTATTTTAGAAGCAGTGAGATGTCTTTCTTTGTCATTATTTTTTATTAAAATAGAGCACGTTTTCTCTCTGCTACTTTTACTCTTGAGTTTTATTGTAATCAATTAAATATTTATTGAAATATATTTATTTGTCAAATTTACTAAGTACAAAGTACTTTACAACAAAACAAAAATACAACACCTGCCTGATAATAATAATAAATAGTTTGTGCGTATAGTATGTTATTTATATTATATATATATATATATATATATATATATATATATATATATATATATATATATATATATATATATATATATATATATATATATATATATATATATATATATATATATATATATTTTAAGTCTGCAATGTTTTGTTTTAATCCTTTTATGATTGCATTTAAAACCAAAACTGAAAAAAATGTATATTCCTTTAAAAAATTTCAGGATTTGCTCATTTCTAGACCTGTAAATCATTTTTTAAAGTTCCCTTATTTTTCAAGGTTTTCCTTCAGTGTAATAACCCTGTGTGATTTACTCTCATGACAGTTACGTTACAGTTACCCTGAAGCAAACGCACATTAAAATCGTCATTGAGAACATAGATTGTGTAATGAAGAATATGAATCAAACTGTTTCCCACATATGCATTATGGGGGAAAGGTCAGGAGTGCCTAGTGTGAATGATGTTTCCAGATTTGATTGGTGCCTGGACACACACACACACACACACCCACCCATATGTGATCAGGCCAGCTGACTGGGTCAGAGGTGATTAACCAATGACTGTTCACCCGCTGACACATTTACAAGCCCTCCGTCCATCAGTCCGTCTGAATGAGACACTGCTGTCTTTCTCCTGCATCTCCTGATCCTGGTTTCTCCGCGTCTCCTCAGGGAACGGATGTGTTTTCTGCTCTCTTTCTCCCTTCATTGTGTTTTTCTCACACAATCTGCTTTTGTCCCTCAGACTCTCTCTCTCTCTCTCTCTCTTTCTTTCATGCGCTGCCACTGTGCTCTTGGCTGGTATGTAACCTTTTCCCCACTTTAACCACTCGCTCTCTGACTGAAAACACACGTAATCCACTGCCTCTCTCTCTCTCTTTATAAAGGGGGGAATCTCATGCAATCTGCCAAAAACACGGCCGGCTCATTTTCACCCCAAACTCACAAGAAAGAATCTAGAAATCAGAAAGGGTGTTTTTTAAGACTATTGAGATTTTTTAGCATTGTGCCATCATTTCCAAGCAATTAAAGACACCCCAAACTAAACAACTGTGTTTTACTTTATATATTGTAATTAACTAAATAATTATATCAAATTATATATATTACTCTAAAAGCATGTCTTATACATTTTATATACATCCCTTTTTAGTATATAAATATATATAAAATAAAGATAATAAATAAAATAAACAAGATAATTCTCTTGATGATATGATATAATAAACATATTATTATTTATGTATTTATCATGGTAATATCTGTGATGATTCAATTATGCAGATGTATCATAATATAATGATATAATAAGAATCTAATTAGAATATTTACATACATAATAAATATAAAATATTATAAACAGCAATAATAAACTGTTTATGATTTTGTATCTTATAATATTCAGCTTGTGTTGTTTA